>NC_133777.1:76159941-76260364 GCF_003597395.2 Chelonoidis abingdonii
TTTTTTTTTTCTTCTTTTTTTCTTTTTAGCCTTTATGATTCACTCAGGCCACATTTCAAGCTTTTTCTTCTGAATCGCAAGGGCTAGAAGCTTTTTTTTTTTTTTAAAGGTTCTGAGATTCAAGTGTAACCTCTTTAAATAAAACATCAGATATTATGAATCTCATGATAAAATCCTGAGGGTTGGTAACTGTGCTTTACTAAGCTGCCCACAAAGAAAAATAGTCATATTTTACCCATGTATACTGCAGTCCCACCAACGCGGTGCACAGATCTAAATAAATAACACAATGATGAGTTAACTATTGTTATCTCCCAGTTGGCACTTGGAGGCTCAAGGCTCTGTGTGGCTTCTCTGCAACAAGAGATGAGCTCTTAACTCTGGTTAACTAACTCTACTTAAAATAACAGTGAAGACCCGGCAGTGAGGCTTTTAACTTGATAGCTCAATTAAAGCCTACAGGGGAGCCTGGGGTGGAACTCAAAATGCTCACCCGAGTTTAAAAACTGACCTGACGTGTCTTCGCTGCGATTTTAATCTGAGTTAGCTAACCTGAGTTATGAAATCCCTCTGCCCCTTTTTAAAAAAGCAGCGAAGACATACTGCGTGTATTTTGCCCAAAGCTACTGAGGAGTGCTGTGGCTGAAAAGAATCCAGATTGCCTAACTCTAGTTCAGAACATCCTTTCTGCCTTCTTAAGAGGCAGAGTTGTCCCAGGACAAACATTTATTTGGCCCGATTTTCAAAATACTCCATACCCAACATTCTAACCTCTTTGGAAAAATCTGACCACGCATCTTGGTGTCTAAATGGATGCTGCTGAGCACAACTGAATCTCTGGCCCATTATAACTGGGCTTATATATGCATTAAGGTACTGTGCCATATATCAGTGTGGTACAATGTTAACAGAAAGTGGGGCAAATTCTCCTTACGCTTGTGTAATTCCATTGGCTTCAATAGAGTTACTTCTGATTTACACCAATGGAAAAAGAAATGACAAATTCTTATTAGACTCTAATGTGGATGTTTATCTTTGTGAAAAAAAACTATTGAACTGCCCCTAAACTCTATAAATCTGGGAAAATACAAACCTGAAACACACAACAGCTAGCAATTAACAGTGGGTCATAAAAGTGTCCCAGAAGAGATTCAGATTTCTTTTGGATTTCATTGCTTTTCCCATTTGAAATCTACAGTATAATAAGCTTTTAACACAAGACTTCGGGTTGGTGTTTGTGGTTTTACATATTTACTTATTGTGTCTTCCCTGATAAAGTTCTACATGCAGAATTTCACTATGTACTGCAGATGTTTGGTAAAATGAATATGAAGACAATAGTTTTCAAATTGAAATATTGTGGCTATAGTTAAACTTTAGCTTAACCCCAGTAAGTGAGTTTGCTCCATCTTCAACCTAACCTGTATTCCCCTCTCCAAAACTTGGCCATTTGTTCTGTTTGACAATGTGGCTTTCTAAAGAACATGTTCCTTAATCTAAACTTATAGACTCTTCTATAACTTTTCCTTGTGTGGGAAATATGGATCAATTTCCTACAATGAAAACTATGCAACCTAGCAAATATTTTAATCACCACACTACTGGCAATTGAAATATTTGGAGTATAGGAACTCAAGGAGGGAATAAAGAACTAAAATTGTGCAAGACTTTTTAGGCAATTTGCATGGGTTGAGAGGGGAAGCAAAGGATGTTTTCCTTAGGACATTTTTTTTTCAGCCTGAAATTCCTGGACAAGTGAACATATAATTTATCTTTTTCTTCACTCTCCACCCATCAATTTTTCTCCTCTCCCCCACCGCTGTTTAAAATCTGAGGTCGACTGCTGTTATGTGCATTGTTCAGCCTTCCCTACCCAGAATGGGTGGAGAAAACATAATCAGAAAAATAATTGTCTCCATTGCAGTGGAGGGGGAAAAAATGGGGCCCAGCATGCATGATGGAACATGCAAGGACCACCAGAAAAGTGCAGTGGAGTTGGAAGGTTGTAGAACTCCTTTTAGAACAATCTACTTCGAAGGCGTACCTCTAAAAAGCAAAGGAATCCCAAAAGAGTGCTGAAGTGCCAGAATGCACAGGCTAATAACTTTAAATAGTTCATTGAGTCTTCCGGAATTTTTTTTTGTTCTTCTTCAGAAATAATCTGCTTACATCGTTAAGACCTTCAGCTAAACCCAGTAACACAAATTACCAGATGTTGTATCCCCTTGTTTTTTCCATCAAAAGACCAACCACCAAGCTTGTTGAAAGAGAGAGGTCATTGTCCCTCCCTGGCAATAAAACTATTTTTGCAGCTCCTGACAAATGAAATGAGAATACTTTTCAGCTGTAGAGGGGATCCTATCTCCTACTTCTTCCAAGGCTCCCCGTTTGGCTTTGTTATTTTCTAATAATGCACTCATGTGTAAGCTAATAATCTGAACAGAGGGAAAATGAAGAGACTTAAAAAAAAAAAAGCAGAATGAATTAGGGCAATTGAGGTCGCTCTCTTTCATTTTTGCTGGAAGGATTGTAGCCCTAGTTTTTACCTTATCGCTTATTACACAATTTATGATAAAATGAGATGTGATTCCATTCTTATTGTTGTGCTATAGCCTATTGAACATGCATATATAGAATTCATTTCAAATTTAAACACTATCTTAATTATAAATTGAATAAAATGGACAACCTATCAGGTTCCCTAAATTGCATTCTAACAAATAATTTCACTTTCCATTACTTTTCCACCAAAGATATATTGGGCATAACAATGTTGAGCATACATCCTGTTCCTTTACCTTAATTGTGCCAGAGATTTTATTGTATGACAACTACTTCTCTGTGTGCATTTGTGTTGCTTACCACTTGTCTTCCAGAAACTGTGTGTTGTAGATTTTCAGTACAGATACACAAAACCTCTGGGAAATAGTTCTATAAATGCTGTGTTTTTTTAATCTTAATCTACTACAAATTATACATTCTGTAGTTATAAATATAGATCCTCGTTCTGATCTCATTTTACCTCACTTCTACAACTGTGACACTCCACTGGCATCACTAATCATTCCTGATTTTATGCAGAATTTGAGATCAGAATCAGGCCCAGAAACTGTTGGTGGATTGGAAAGACGTGATTAAAATAGATCTAAAAAAAAAAAGGATAGATCTAAAAAAAGTGTATCAGTCCAAACCAAGTGGATTTTTTTATAAAATAGTTGGATTTTACAGGATATTTTGCAAAAAGTAAATTGAAAAAGTTGTCTAAAGTTTGCCACTAACTTCTCGGTAGAACTCTAAAAATATTATTGATGTTAAAAGAATATGATAAGAGATGAATAAAAAAGAAATAACTGGAAGGGTAAAGAAGTAGAATGTAAAGAATGAAGCAAAATAATTTTGTTGGTTTCTTTTGAAAGTCTGTAACTGAGTTTTTGTTTCTAACACATAAACCTACATTCATATTCTACCCTTCTTTACCCTTTGCTTGCTCAGTGGTTTCACTGGCATTATACTGGTGAAACAGAACAGATTTTGCTTCTTTTTGCTTATAATGATCTAATTTTCTAGATAAACATACATTTATATTATGATTTTAAGTTCCAAATGTAACTTCTTTAGAACATGATTTTACGTTTAATACAAAATATGAGTCACATAGGTTTAGGTATTTCTAACTTTTACATCTAATCTAACACTTATTTAGATTTGAGGTACATGTTTCACTGGGCTACAAAGGCACATGTATTAATTACCTTATAAAGTCTTTGCTACGTTATTGAACTTGGTGAGTTTTTGAACACAGATCTGTAAAAATCAATTGTACTTTTCATACGATGTAATACTATAAAACATTTAAAGTCATAAAGGTATGTTACATTTAGGCTGTCATCTGACATTACAGTGCTTCGTTTTTTGAATCAGAACAAAGTTAATTCATTTGAACAAATACTCTGAAACTTTTTCAAAAGAAAAACAAAACCATTGTATAATTAACAGTCACATTATTATTTTAGTGCATTTTCTATAAGTGATCGGTACTGGAAACCACTGTCTTTAATCAATACTCCTCTCCCTTCCTACTGTTTTGTTTGTATTTATTTTTAGTTTAAACACATTGGCTTTTCCTTATCATAACTTACTTACAGTTCTGAATAGTATTAAAATAGCATAAACACAAACACTTGTTGCATCTAAAAGAACAGCTTTTTTTCTTCTGAAATTTGCAAATAGGCCATGCAATCTAATAGTCTCTCAGAAATTCTAGGAGCAAGTTGCCACAGCCCAGCAATGTAGTGCTGAAGACACTTCTGAGCATTACAAATGAAACTATTCCTTTTTTTTTTCCCCTTTAAGCAGAGAGTTGACCAACACACACAAAAAATACAATTTTAGTCCATTTTTTCCCCCAATTGAAATGATTTGCTATCATTGTTACTCCATCTTTTATCTCCCAAATAGTTTCAACTCTGTTAATGTGTGAGTGTGTCTTTTTTTCTTATCAGGCTCTCGGCAGCATTTGTGATTCATAGCAGTCATCAAAGTGATAATAAACTCATTCACAATACTAACAAACATGGGGCTCCCAGTTATTTACGAGGCAAATTCACTGCAATGCTGGGCAGTGGAACAGGGGAGAATCAAGATGGTGTTGATTGATAAATTGACAGGTTAATTTACAAGTGGATAATAGGAGTTAGACCCAGGGGGAGCGAATGCAGGCCGATATTCTAGCTGGGTTGCACTGCCATCTGTCTTATGCTTGGGAATCTGCAGGAGCAATGCTAGTCAAGCTCAAATGCATGTACATTCTTCCTAAGTTAAAGACAAAGACCCCT
Organism: Chelonoidis abingdonii; assembly: GCF_003597395.2. Lineage (NCBI taxonomy): Eukaryota > Metazoa > Chordata > Testudines > Testudinidae > Chelonoidis > Chelonoidis abingdonii. The sequence continues at coordinate 76,164,777 of NC_133777.1, forward strand.
TTTTACTGCAATTTTAATTTGTTTGCTGGAGTGACGCAGCGCACAATGGACCCCCAAATGTCATATATCCAATAAATTCTCAGAATTTCTCTTCATTTAAAATTTTAACTGTTTCTATTTGTTGGAATACTTTTGTGCATGTGTCGTTTTAGCTAAGAAATACAAAGAATATTTTTGCAGATTATAGGAGAATGATATGTATTCCTGCAATTCTCTTCTTCAATATATGAACGTAGTCTTTGTTTTCTATTTAATATGTCTATATATGCTGTACTTATAAAGATTATAGATTATACAAGACTCTGTTTCACCTTTTTTTTTCCATCTGATAAGCCTGTTCTTGAGAATTTGTGTTGTTTTGCCAGCACATGTACTGCTAACAGGAATTTAGCTTTATATGCACAGTATTTATTGTCTTGGTGTAGAACTCATGCAACTTTTGTCAGTCTCCCTAGTTTTGTAATTCTAAAGCTGAAGTATAATTTTAAGGCGCTCAGTCATTGGTTTTATGTCACTGACTATTGAACTAAATTGGTCATTGCCTTTCCCAAGCTGACCTGAAATTTGATGGAATTCAGGATCAAAGACCTATTGTCATTATGCAATTTTGAAGTTAATAAATTCCTCTCTTGCATTAAAGAAGTTTAATTCAGAAACCAAAAAATGAGAAAGGAAAGGAAAGAGAATTTTCTTCCTTAGATTATAAAATATAAACCTTTAAAAACAAAACATTGTTTTTATCAGTGACCTGATCTACTTGCAAGCTATCTAATTTTCAGCTGTTGTAATGTAACTCCAGAACAGATGTCTTACCACTGGTTCTTTAAAATCAGGGAATAGTACGGAGGGTCTATATCTGCTACCATCCCGTTCACGAGCAGCAGTGCATTATATTTATTCTCTGCCAAATCCCTAAGAGCTTGAGGTCTTGAATATCTGGTCAAACCACGTACTCTAGGCTCACATTTTGTAGCACACAATTTGAGTGGGATAAAAGTACCGTACTGGTAAATCAAATTGCTGGGTTTATATTATACTAAACTGGGTACTAAATTAGGAACTATTTAAAGCACCTCTTAGATCCAAATTCTGCAGTGACTCTTACTCTGTGCACCCTAATAGGGGGAAAAGTCAGTGGGATTGTACAGAATGTCAGTCAGAGCAGCTTGTTTGTCGTGATCGCTAGTGAGTCATAACATTCTAAATGAAGCTGTGAAGGCATTCGGGGCAAATCCTGTCCTACACACCTAGCCCAAATAGAGGGACTTGACACAGGGAAACTCTGCATGGGTCAGGAGGAGGAATTATCTTTCACCTGCATAGGCCACAGACCTGCTCTGTGGTGACGGCTCTAGCCTCTGAGCTGCTGTAGCCTCCGAGCTCCAGGAGCCTGTCCATCATGGGGTAAATAGCTGGTGATAATAACAAAGGTACTGGTCTTGCCATTGCTCACTCCAACCCCCGTGTCAGCACATAGGAGCCCCTGCCCACCCTCTATGTATAGTCACAGTATACAGTATCATGCCCCCACTACTCGATGAAAGTAGATAGTTTGCTGACCCTACTCCGGTCAATGAAACAATTCTTTCCATTGCATGAAATAAGGTGAAGTGTTACGAGACTACATGTGCAGCAAAACGCACAATGATGTTTGCTTTTGTAATACTTTAGAATTGCTCCTGAAAAAAGAACGAAAGCTGCTACTTCCTAGGTACCTAAAATAAAACACAATGAGAAGTTGGGCTTTTAAAGAAATACACTTTTTAAATACAATTCTTTCCTTTTCCTCTTTTTACGTAACAACTGATTCAGGAAGCCTTTATGGGTTTTGCATCCAAACGCAATGTGCCAGATTCCTTCCTAGTGAAGCACTCCTAAATTGGAAATTAAATTTGTTGTGATACACCAGACATGAATATTTATTTATTATCATTCTCATCAGTGTATTATCTGAGCCACTATACTTAACTAATTTTCATTCTTCTGTTTGCACGTGCTTTTGTAGAGTATATTGAGTGTCTCTTGAGTATTTAAAAAGGCATATTTCCCCCCTCTTTTTTTTTTTTGAGTAGCCAATTTTTATTTTAAATTATATGTGGTTTTCCCAACAAGATGTTCCTTGGCTCTTTTGAAAGCTGTTAGAAAATCTCCTGCATGTTTAATTAAAAATTAAAAATGATTTTATAAGCATTTCAGAAGAATATTTGGAATCATACAAGCACTAAAAAGTTAGGCTTTTTTCTAAAGGGAAATAAATAGACACACACATATAGCTATAGAAATGTAGCAGTTGAAGGTTTTTAGCTAGGTATCATCAGTGATCCTGAAATTCTTGAACATAGTAGTAATATGGAAACCTACATAGTGAGCAGTTATTAGATTTCCCCCCCTTCATATTGACATCATCATCATCATAAAAAAAAAAATCACTTCTTTGAGGTGATGAGAAGTTGAAAAGTACAATAAAGGACCTATGGCCTTGTCGTCCCGGGGCCAAATTCATGGCTGGTGTATGCTAATATAAGCAGAGGCCCCTAATGATGGAGAATGTTCTGGTTGGGGTAGCAAAGCATCTACAACTTCCATTTACAGGAGAGGAGTGTACTTCCTGCCTTTCTCCTGTAAATGGAAGTTTTAGATTCTCACTGACAGCCATGTGATGAGGGCAGTAGCAATATGCTGATGCAGCAGTTCCCCTCCAAGGTTCCCACTGGCAGAACGTATGTGAATTCTGTTCGCAGTCACAGCTGCCCACCCTGGCAGTATCCTGGGTAGAGGACAGAGGTTGGTAACAATGGTGAACCCCTCTCACTACACCAAAGACTGAGTTTTTCCAGTAGTATGGGCTTAATGGCTTCTTTTCTTTGCATATCTATATTTGGGCCCATATTCTGTATATGTGGATATCAGTCTATTGTTGTGTTTGATTGTGGAGCTTGTCTTGGCTATTTTTGTGTGTAAGGTCTTTGGGGCAGGGACTTACTCTGGTTTCACAGTGCTTAGCACAACAGGGCCCTGATTGTGACTGGCACTTCTAGGAAACACTATAGTAATAATAATAACCTTAATAGCTAGCCCTTATATAGAGCTTTACAACAGTAGATCTCAAAGCATTTTACAAAGGAGATCAGTATCATTATCCCCATTTTATAGATGGGGAAACTGAGGACCAAGAAAGAACATGATTTGCCCAAGGTCACACAGCAGACCCAGGAACTGAATGTTGATCTCTTCAGTCCCAGTTCAATGTCCTATCCATCTGAGGTGTGTGTATATAAATTCAGAGTCAGCTGAACTCAATTGAAAAGCACAAACGTTCAAAAAGAAATTCTGTGTGTGTGGGTATACAGAGAGAGAAAAATTCTTTTTGAATGTTTGTGCTTTTCAACCGACACTGAATTTTTTTGAGAGATTGTTGTATAGCACTGTGGATAATATGAATTAAACAAGAAGGTACAGTTGGGAAAAAACCCGCAACCATAGAGACAGTCTGACTGAGTTAAAAGCAGAGAATATTTAGACTCATTGATTTCCATTATTACTTTCTTCTCATTCCATATGTCACATCAGGCATGATGATATTCTGCTTGGAAAGGAGATCAATGCAAGTGGACAGTACTGATTCTTGCTATGCAAGAGGGGTTTCCAAAGTCAGCTTGTGATTCAGGAGAGAGTGGCCCTAAATTTGCTATTACTTGAAGAAAAAGAAGAGACGAGAGAGAGAGAAACTCTAGCCTCATACAAAAACTATTCTTTCTTAATTGAAACCTGTTTAAGAACTTAAATGTTCTTTCCAACTATCATATGTCAAGATTGTCTTAGTTCCTCTTTATTATTCAAAATCATTTCAAATAAAAGTGCACATCTCTTCTTAGTAAACATATTTTATGACTCAATCCAGGCAAATAATGCTTTCTTCAATTGGGCACTTCCTAAAATAACATGTTGACATCAAATCATCCTGTTTTGAAGAGTTTGTAATAATAAATAATAATCAATGCTGCAGCCTGAAGGATGCATCCGTTATATTTATTTTGCCCACAATCGAGCTTCTGTCTGTGTTGTGAATTTTTTCTCTGTAATTTTGCATATTTTGTTGTAAAGTGTACTTCAATCTAATTGGCGATGTGGTTACTGACTGCTGATTGAGACAAAATTACACTTTGCCTGAAACAAAAATTGAGTTCTGTTATAGGAAATCTCAAATATTGCCCTAGTGCTGCTGGTCTGTTGGATGATGCTGTTTATCAGGGATGAAGGAGAACTGAAGAACAGGTAGCACAAGGAAATAGAACTTGATGATGCAGAATTTGGGAAACTTTGCTTGGAATCAGTCTCCAATCTCATGGGAGGAAGAACAAAAAGCAAATCCAGGAGATGATAAAACCATTTTAAATGAAACTGCACACTGAGGAGATTGTGAACCTGTTTCAAATTAAACTGGCTTTGAAAGGCGTGCTCGTGGATTATTTTAGCAACTGAAATTTTGTTGTGTGGGAGTGGCAGGCAGAGAATTGTAAATTATTCAAGAGCAGAGCGTCCCTTGTTTCTGTACACTGCTGCACTAGAACGATGAGGAAAGCGTGGACCTCTTGGTTCTATTTGTGTCTGAAGCCGATGTTGACTAGGGTAGCACACAAGAGGGGCTGCAGATATAATAGACATATCCTCAATTATAAAAATTTTCCAGGGACGTTTTGAGGGGAGAAAAGATCATATATGTCATTCTAAGTGAACACAGAAATTCTCTTTCAGAGAGTATAAAGTTCCCCTCCAGCCTGTGTCCTATTTTGAGCCTTTAAGAAATAGTATTGGAGCCCCTGGGGAGAAAGCGCTTGCTAACTTGTAATTTCATATGATTTGAAATGTGGCACCTGCAGGCCTCATATGTGGCATCACTTAGGAGAAACAGTGAATATCTGCAAGACTGGGTTGTCTAACCAGTCGTCTTGAGCAAAAATCCCCCTTTGCGTTTTTATCTTACATATGAAAAATACATAGGGGTTTATTTTAGCAGTAGTTGCTTCTATGTAGATGTGACTTTGGTAAATATCTCTTCACCTTAGGGAAGGCAAAGTTCCTACAGCAGTTTTATGCAACGTTAGAGATATGTGCCAAGTAAAAAGCTTACTGGCTGTCAGGCTTTGTAGATTGGTGAGCATAGTTTCAAGAAGCTGAGCTAGAAAGGATATAAAATAAATGGCCAAATGAAACACACCACAAAGGGATCTAATTAGAACATGGTTGCCGGGGTCCAAGGAATACAATTTAGTTACAAACAATAGGGATGATGAGGTGGTAGAGTGAATTAATGTACTAATTATTCATCTCTAGAGATTCCAGTTCAAAGATGCACGGCCAAATCCTACAGGATGAGATCTTTCAGATCCTACAGCAATCCTATAGAACAGAAGGGAAAATGAGACACCATATGTGAACGTGAAACCACTCTGAAAAAACAGCATGGCTGGTTCTCATTGCTTCAGTTCTCAGTAGGACTCAGCATTCACTTTTGGCTTGTCTAGACAGAAACTGGAACCAAAATAAGTAGGATGGTTGTGATTCGCACCTTTAGTTATTTTGGTTCAATTCTCCCTGTGGGCACTCTTATTTTGGACTAAAAGTGTGCTATTTCCATGTAACTTAAGTCAATTTTTAACAACTTCTTTAAACAGAGGACAGTAACCCAAGGTGTCAATTATCATGGATTCATTGTTTTGTTTCCAGTTTCTCCATACAGCAGCCCTGCAACACATTTATCATACTGTGTCCTGTGCAGCAAATTTCAAAACCTTTTCTGTTTTGTTCTCAGTTTGTTCCTGTGACGAAGTGGGGTTTTTTTCTTGGGGTTTTCTGTCTTTTCCAGGGTTTGCATGCACAGGGAATGGGCACGATCTGTGAGTCCGTGACAGTTCCCTAATGGGTTGTTTGTTTTAAAGGGGAATTTTGGTCCTGTGATAAAAGAACAGGACTGGGAGATTTGTGGTTCAGTTCTCAGCTCTTCCATCAACTTACCCTGTGATCCAGGGCAAGTCTCTTAACCTCCCTGTGCCATAGTAAAATGAGGATAATATTCATCTGCCCCCCAGGATGTATCACGCTATTATTGTCTGAAATAATCTGAGCCAGATTTTGCAACCTTTACTCATGCTAAGTAGTACCTTACTCTGCAAGCTATAGCACTGATTTCAATGGGACTTCTCTCAGAGTAAGGTAATACTCACTGAGTGAGTCTGAGAGTGGTTGGGGCAGAACGTGGCTCTTCTAGTTCCTCCCTGGTCTCTCATGCTGGGTTTGGGCTCAGGACTTGGTTCATGGAGATGCCAAATGACTTTTGTCCAGGGCTGAGCCACTGACTTCAGTTGGCCATCGGGACACTCTGCATTTTGTAGGGCTGGGCCCACACTCAATTACAAGTGCAGGGAGCATAGATCCTGCAATTAAAAGTCTTGTGGATTCTTGTGATACTTTTAAAATGATTTCTGCCCCCTGGAATCTGCTAACACGACAAGCTTGGGAAAACACTAAAATGAAGGCAAAGAATATTTCTTTAATCTAACAGCGCCTTCTCATCCTACCCCCCCCCGCTTCCTCTTCCCCCCTCCCCGCCAGAAAGTCAAAGATTGGTCCTATTCAAGTCCATTTATTATTTTCTTCCTATTAGCTTTTGTCAGTCTGCTGATGGAGATCTCCTTAGTGGAGAGGAAAGTCACCTCTCTGTCACTTACAGTGCTCTCTCTATTCCTTTTAAGAAGTTAGTCCACTGTCAGTTATGAGGAACAAAGTCTTGGAGAATGAGTGGGTTTCTATCTCCTAAAACTCTTTTGCTCATTATTTTGTAGAACAAAATTAGGTGTATTTTTCTTTTTTCATTTTCTTTCCCTCTCTCTCATTGTTTACACCCATCACCACTCTGCCTGGGTACAATATTTAAGGCAATAAACACTGCCCTCAGTAGACAGCTGGAATTGAACAGGGACTGGCAGCAGAAGTTTCCAGCTCATGTTGTTTAGCCCTGTCCTTTCCCATAACCTCTCTAGGGTCATGTCTTTGAAAGGCCGGAGCTGGGTGATACTTAGAACATCCTGAAGACGTAGGGCCAAATTCTCTGTTGGTGTAAATAAGCCGTGTCCGTAGGCTTCAATTAAGTTATTTCCATTTACACCAACAGAGAACTTGACCCATAAATGGCTCTTCTCTGTGGGCCTGATTCAACCTCTATTAGAGACCGTAGCAAAGCTCTGGGTGATTTCCATGAGCAGGAGCAGGCCCTATGCCAAGCAATGCTGGATGGCACATATGCTACTCTTGTTTTCAGACCCCCTTTCTGCAAAACCATGAATCTCTGGTGGGCATTGAAAACAAATTCCAGGCTGGAAGGTGAATATCATCCCCCTATGGTGCTCAAGAAGACACATTTAGGTACACAGGCTGGGGAAAGCATATCAAACAGCAGTATGGTGCAATAAAGGTGTGACAGACAAAGAGTCTAAGAGGTAAGAGACTGGTCTTTTGGCATTGGAACAGTATCTGTGAACTCCAATGGCTACTTAGTCTTCCTGTATATACACTATTTGTAATAGAGAGATCAAATCAAAGTACTGCATTGTTATGTGGTGGCGAGGAGCAGGGGAGGAGTTGTAAGTTGAACAGGAAGAAGCATTGAACTACGGTAAGTGTGCAGGGCAAAAGAAAAGGTGTGTTCTGTGATTTCCTTTGAGCTGAGGTGAAGACAAAGAGAAGATTTAGTAGCTGTTTCTTGTGGCAGAAAATCATCCCTGATTGTTTTTAGAAGAGAGGTATGAGTGTCAAACAGATACAGTAGATCTACAAAGATAAATCCTGACCTGTTTGCCTGCTGGATGCACATGTCCTGGCTGTAATTTTGTCATGGTAAAAATGTCAAAAGTCATGAAGACCTAGTAAAAATGAAAGAGAAAGGTCACTGACAAGTTCTGAAGTAATCAAATGACCCTTAGGGGCCTGGATCCCCTAAAATAATTTTCCAGTGGTCTAAGGAGTGGCTTCTGCTCCTTCTGCTAGCCAGTACTTAACCCTTAATTCTTAGTCTCCACGCACACTGGGCCTTTGAAAAGCTCTTTGTGGGAAGGATTTTGTACTGCACTGCTTCTAGGTCTAGTAATGGCAGCACATGCAAATGACACCTGTTCCCCTGGCCTTGCTTGCCTGGTTCTGATTAATCCCATAGTCTTGTCACAATTTACTCAGCTCTTCAACTACAAACTCACTTTCTGTCTCCGGTATACACAGAAACACACATCCATGTCAGGGACACATTTTTTCTTTGTGAAGGATTTTTTTCCCCCTTCAGAAGCTCCTTTTATATTGCCATACATATAATGCGAACCCTGATCTTCACCATTTTGTTGCTATTTTCCACCATTAGGCCAGGAAGCAGATCAAACGCTCCATCCTCGGGGTAAAACAAATGGATTCTGCCACACAAGGAAAGAAACAGACAGTGACTGTCCATTCAGGATCAAAAGATCTCGCTTTAAAGGGAAAAGAAGAGGCTGCTATCACCTCAAAACTAATGGCCTTGCAGCCTTGGTAATTTAGATCTTACTGTCAGACAACAGATACTATAGCATGTCACTTCCTGGCTAGCGTACACCAGAATCATCTTTTACCCTTCTTGTCTGAACTAAACTGACCATTTTTCGGATTAGATCAGTCTTCCTTCTACACATGCTCCAGGCTTTCTTTTGTGCCCCACAGCTTTCCTTGCATTCAAAGATCAGGTGGTTGGCTCTAGGCAGGGCCCAGCTGGTGCTCATCTCAAACTGTACACTTGCTCTGGAGCGTCCTCATTAGTCTTGCCCCAGAGAGCATGGCATGCTGCTGCCAGGGAAGCCCAAAGCCAACCAAATCTATGTAAATTCTAAAGCTTCAGAGCACCCAGGGCTCGAGTGTAACAGGGAAGTCCTAAAGTGACGTGAGACTTGATTATAACGATGGCAGTCTGGGGCTCAAGCCAGTGGTTTGTCACTATAGTTCCTCCTCATGCTGCTGCTGCTGGAATCAAGGAGTAGACTCTGCAGCCTCAGACTGAAGACCCAGGGTGAAAACTGGCCCCAGTGAAGCTGATGGCAAAATTCTCATTGACTTCAGTGTAGGCCAGGATTTCTCCCCCGGCCATGTTTTGAGGGTAGGGGAGAGGAAAAGGGATGATTCTTGGCTACGCCCAAAGTGGTGCGGGAATTTTGCCTCACGCTTTGAAGGGGCAAACTCACCTGCCAGGAAACGTGCAAGTGGGTTTGCCTGTAGCAGGTCTACCCAAAGTGTGGATTAAGTCCCCCTGGTGGAGCATGAAAGGCTAGCTGAGGGGACACAAAACCAAGGACCTGCAATGCTACTCTGATAACATGGTGGGGTGTAAGGGGAGATGATTAGCTTTGTTTTACAGAAGGAGGAGAGTGGCTTAAAAGCTTGGGAATGCTGCCCTAACAGGATTTTAAATAGAGAAAAAAAAGTTTCTCTACTCAACAGCACAAGCTATGCTCAGCCTTGTGCAGTCCCTGGGATAACCAACTTGGGGGAGTATGCCATCCAAAATAGTGGGATTCCTGGGTAGTACCAGGCCCAAGGGTTAAGATGATAATTGGGGCACGTTGAAAACTCTGTTAAAATTGTAGACTGTCACTTTAAATTTCAGGGAGGTTTCCTTCCCTTTGTAGGGAAGCGGGAAATCTGGGTCTAGCATCCATCTGTCAGCAGCCAACCAGTTTACAGTAAGGTAGGGTGAGTTGTGTCTCTCTATTTTAGGGAGAAGCCTACTTTGTCTCTCTCTGTTTTGGGGTTCTTGTGTGTTGTTGTTCTGAATTCTAAAAAGTAGAATTACAAAGTAACATTACATTGTAACCTTTCTGGAAGAGTGTTTATGGTTTTATCTACCTTCTCTGTGTGCACTGTGAACATAATCATTACAGCAAGAGGAGAAGAGGGAGGAAGAGGAGAATTTGTTTGAATGGTTGCGAGGATAAGGATCATTGACAAGTTAAGAAGCGCATCCATACTGAATTGGGCTTGCTATATGACCACTAGCAAAACTGCTTCTGTCTCACATTAAAAAGTAATGTTGCGAGAAAGAAAATGCAAAAAAAATTTCTCAAAGAGTTGAAATGATTTAATGCAAACTTTCCTTTTGTACAACTAAGCTACTTTTTTTTTCCTGGAGCCTACTCAGCAATCCATTGTCCCTTAAGCAAAAGATGGTGAACCAGGTAAAGGGAAATTTGTTTTTTCTCCCCAGGAGCACGAAACAATTTTTCATTAAAAAAAAAAAGACTTTGAGCTTGAATGCTAAATTACTGCCTGATGTGCTGAAACAGTCAAAACAGAAAAAAGTCTAACTAACCTTTCACCAAAGTAATAAAATTCTCTGCCACTATAATGAGTAATATAATTATAACTTCAATTAATTATTCACACACACATACAGTGCTATATGGTATATATGTTTGGGGTCTAATTCTTATTTCATGCTGGCTATGAACTGGTTTAAAACTCCAATAACTTAGTGGATTTACTTTTGATTTGCACAGTGTAAGTGGGAGCAGAATCACACCCTTTGCAGTAAAGTCTATTTAAAGGACTTTCACACCTGGGAAAGAGGTGAGGTTTCTACAAAATGTGGATAGCTAGACTTCCTCATTTCCCTTTGCCAACATTGCCTCATATCTTCTTTCTGTTCAGTCTTGTAGACATAATTCTATACCTCTTGCCATGGAAGTGTCTGTGATGTCATGGATGTATTGTCTACAGCAGGGGTCGGCAACCTTTGGCACGCGACTCTCCAGGGTAAGCACTTTGGTGGGCTGGGCCAGTTTGTTTACCTGCAGCATCTGCAGGTTTGGCCGATGACAGCTCCCACAGTTCACTGCTCCGGGCCAATGGGAGTGGTGGGAAGTGGCGGCCAGCACATCTCTCAGCCTATGCCGCTTCCCAGAGCCCCCAATGGCCTGGAGCAGTGAACTGTGGCCAGTGGGAGCCACGATCGGCCAAACCTGTGGACGTGGCAGGTAAACAAACCAACCCAGCCCACCAGGGTCTTTCTCCACACAAGCAGCATCCCAAGTTTAGGAAACACTGCCCTGTAGGGATTTGGCCACCCAAACAGTGATGTAGTTTTGTAGGGAGTCAGCAGTCCAGGGGAAAATGGGTCCCAAGGGAGTCATGTTGTCATGAATGAGACAGGGAATGGGAGAAACCAGGGAATAGTGCTGAAGCACCTACGTATGTGAGCGAATGTCCCAGCCACCTGAAAATGTCCCAAGATCTGGCATTCCCTGGAAATGCTGGAGGTGCATTGTCCTGTTCCATGGTGAGGCACTCCCCAGCAGGATGATTCTACATAAACTCCATGAGCTTCAATTCTGGACTTTCCAGTCCATATGTGGACTTTTCTTCACAGAAAGGGATGGGGGTTTTTTTGTTTGTTTTTTGTTTGTTTGTTTGTTTGTTTTTGTTTTTTTCGTTGCAGAGGGAAAAAGCTTCTGCTTAAACAGGAGGACTTAAATTCTGTGCTTTCCTACACTTGGGCAACCCCTTGTAATGCAAAATAGGATTTCTGGGATGTAAGTGAGGGCAGAATTTATCACAAAGGATTTATGGTTTGGGGAGGAACTGAGAAAAATGTTTGCACAAAACTCTGCAAATCCAAACCCATGAGCATTGCTCAACTTTAGAGAATGACCAGCTAAAACTGGAGGGAAACATGACAGATGCTGTTTGTCTCCATCAGACTACCTTAATCATTCTGCCAGATCTTCCCTCTGGGCTCCCTTACTTAGATGAATTGACTAGGGAAAGGAGCCTGCTTTATAGGGTTCTTGAACCCACCCATAAATTCCTCCACCAATCATAGCCCTCTGTCTACTAACCTGCTTTCCAAATGGCTTCTTTCTCACGTGATCAAAATCTTTCCCCAGATGCAGATTCATCAGAATCACCAATAAACATGAACCACATGCCAAGTAAAATGGAAGAGTTCAATATTTAGCACCTCGCAGGCTGTCATTTCAAAGGACATGCTACAGCGTGATCTTGCTGCTGCATACTTTCATTCCCACTGCCAGATTCCCACCCTATAAACCAGATTCATTCCAGATGAATCCCAGTCCAGGCATGGAGATAAAGGACAAATAATGCTGCTGGAGTGATTGAGTGAAACAAGGAAAGGTTAGGTTAGGTAGAGTGAAAACCATCTGCCCAGCCATGCTTCAGCTTACAGGGGTTAACGAGCCCTCGTCATTACATTACCTTGTCCCTCTCCTGAAAGTGGAAAAGATTCCTCTACTCATGAAAAAATCTACTGACATATTCTGTTGCCAAGGTCAATGAAAATGGTAAATGTGCATGGCTGCAGGGACAGGTACCATCTTCTATGGTACAAATTCTCTCTCTCTCTCATTCTATAGTAGACATCTCTATTTGGTTTCTAATACAAGTTCCTGCCCCTGGAGATAGTACCTGAAACTCTCCAAAGTCCATTTGATGGAAAGCCATTCTTTTTTCAGTCCTTGAATAACGAGTCTCTTGGAAGAAAAGTTTCACACCAGTGAAGTCAATTGCTTGTTCTTGACCATTCTCTTCCTGCAGTAAAACTATGTTTCTCGCTACTAAAGAGGCTAGCCACCTGACTTTAAGGGACTTCTCAAAGTCTGAACTAACTGAGAGGACATTTATGTAAATGGATCATACAATACAGGAATAACTTCTCAGATTCCTCATTCTATACAGTATATGAAATCTTAGGTCCTGAGATGGTGTCAAACTATGGTATGAAGTACTATCCTGTTGAACTAAGGAGATGGTGAATTTGTTTCTTGTTATCTTGTCTTAGGCAATCCTAAATTGCTTTGAGTTTTCCACTTGTGCACCAATCTTGCCACTTCCAAGACGATATCCCAGGCACTTGTATCTTTGAGACAATGTAGATTTCTTTCTCAGTTCTTTCATTTTAGTCCAGTCACCAGAGTTTAAAAAACATTACGTTTATCATATAAATAAAAGGTTTTCCTTGTCAATATGCTGTTTGTTTTTGAGGTCACTTAGGGCCTTTTTTGAGGCAACAGGTTTTGATCTGTCTCTGAGTTAAAAATTAAAATAAAATCTGGATTCCTACTCAGACTCCCAGTGATCATTAAAATCCATGATTTAGAAGTCATGGAATCATAGAGGCTGGAGATAGAAAAGACTTACTAAGTCATCTACCTTTTCTCCATAGTCCTATTCTAGCCCACTGCACTAGTGTTTTGTCCAGACTAATTTCAAATGTCTCAAATGATGGGTTTCCACTTTTCCTCCTTTTCCTGATGGATCTCACCGGTACCTTTGTTTTTTAAGCAGAATTCTCTGCTGACTTCATTAAGCATCCTCTGCTTAACTATTGATGGCATGATATGGCCCAGTTGGGAACACCAATATGTATTTCTTCCTTAATTTCATTTTCTTATTCCTAGTTACATGCAGTCCCCTTCCCTTCCTTAAGGAACTCTTTTATATCCTTCAAATATTTGCAGACTGGTGTCATGGCCTCCTTATTAAGCACTTAACCAAATTATACATCTTAATTTCTGTTCATGTTTCCTCCATAGGTCAGTGGGCTAGATTTTAGGATGCAGCTGAAATGCAGCAGGTTAACGGGTGTGAGGTTGTTTTAATGTGTACCATTGCAGTCCCCTGATCCTGCTACCACTGTGTCCCTGGTGCAGGGTCTTTCTCTTGAGCTAACTACAAATAGTCACAAGGGGTCAAAATATGCAGCCTAAAGACTGTTATGGTGCAGGATCATTTTGGCCACATCCACTTACGCCTGCTATGCCAATAGGAGGCTGGGTAAGTGGCATAAGAGTCCCTCATGTCAAATCTCAGCCACCAGAAGATTATCCTTACACTGGTTTGATTCTATCTGGATCACCTGAGCAATTTAGATCCAGATTTTGCCAGTGGTGTAAGGCAAAGAGCCACTCTGGCGAATCATTTTTATTGAATCAGATCCTATATTTGCAGAAATTCACTATAGAGGTATACAGGACTCACTCTTATGGGGTGCAGAGCTAACTGGTAACTAATATTACCTCTCAAAAATTATATATCTTGATGGGCAAATTTTAAAAAATATGCAAGATAAGACGGTTATTTATTATGTTCTAAAAGATTTCCTCCTCAAGATCTCTAAGATGTAATCATGGACACTTGGCATCAATGGTTTTAGAGTGAGTGGGACAATGTACTGCTTCTCCATGACTCCTAATGAGATCAACAGTGTGTTCAAATTTCTAGCTTTGCACTTGAGCTGTGTGTAGATGATAGTCATTTTGCACAGTACAGTGATCCTTCAAATGTTACTTGAGTTAACAGCCCTACAGACCTCAAATCTGATCTCAGCTGGGTAGCTTATATAAATAAGTTTCAGATTTGGCTTGATATTTTCAAGCCATGCCTTCTTTTCATATTGCCTGGGTTCATGCTAGTCATTTTTTTATTTAAAGGGAAAGTATTTTTCCGTCAAATTAGGGGCATGCTTGATATATATATTTTTTTTGGTTAAACAATTTTAAATAAATATTTCATCTTACAAAACACTGAGTAATGTTAATGCCTTGTTACTACACTTATATCTGCTCAGCAACTTTTAATGCTATTGCTGAAAGAACCTAGGACAGAAGAAATGAACGATTCAGTTTGGTGACCCCAAAAATGGGTGTGTACCACCTGATTTATGATTGCTAAAAACCAATGGTGGAATAAAAATAATTTCTTCATACAAGTGAATTCTGCTAAACTAATAAAACAGTGCTGTGTGTGTCTGGGTAATGTTTAAACATGTAGAATATGATAAGCAGTGAATAAATTAAGAATCTGTTTGTTAAACTATGCCTAGATTCAAACCCAGAATTGTTAAGTAATGTCTATTTTGCTGAGATTACATATAGTAATTTATTTTTCAAATAAACATAGGTTCCATCTCCTCCCCCACCTCCTGCCCCCTGCCCCACCCCGAGGGCTCCATGTTTCAATGTAATCTTTCTAATGCTGAATTTTTTCTTGAATTGACATTTTTTTTTCAGAAAAAACATGGATATTTGTCCATGTCTATATGTTCTTGTTGTGCACCTTCACTTCTGGGTTCTGTTCAGCTTCTTACCTAAAGCCTCAGGCATTGCTGTCTGCTCAATAGTTTCCAAACCCTATAAAGAAGAAACAAGATGACGTATTACTTTTTAAACATAAACTACTCATGACTAAGACCCAATAATTCACTCGCTCCCACTAGAATGCTGAATGATTAAGTCTGACATCAGTCAGTGCCAGTAGTGTATTTTTGATAAACCACAGTTGTCTGTTGTATACGCTAACATCTGTATTTTTCACACCAGAGGCATCTGTCTTGTTCAAGAAAATGAGACATGTAGCACACTGCTCGTGCAAGTAGTAAAACTGATAGAAACTCTACCAGTTATCATTCTAAATATAACTCCTTTCCATACTGATGGCAAATGACACATTTGGACCACTTTTTATCAAAACGGTTCCAAAGAACACACTCTTGTACCTTATCATGAAACATCTGGGGTCATTGTTCTCACAGCAATACCATCTAGCACTGACGGGAGTTTGGGGGGGAGGAGAGTGGACCAAGACTTAATTAACTTTGCCATCACTATATACATCATCCTTAATAATCATTTTAAAGTTTTCACTTTTCCTGTGTAACACTGTTATGATCTCTTCAGCTTGTCAAATTTACCCTGCTCACGGGAGGTCTTGAAAATCTTTGTTGAATACATCCTGCACAAAAAGACTTACTGGGTTTGTTATGTGGCATATAAACTCCATTTTACTGCTAAGTAGTCATAAAGGATGAGTTTGACCCCCGTTGTAGATTTGACCCAGTATTCTTTGTTGAAATTAAACATTCTAATGATTAGATTATACATCTGGCATTTAAACTGTTTAGTTCGTAAACAGTACATGCTTCTGTTTTTGTTTTCTGTCTCTCTTTAGCTTAAATGTTGTATCATGGACCACTGTAGTTTTATTTGTTTAATGCACCTCACTAGAAAGTTACCCTGTGAGAAATGTTATTCCTTTATCCATGTAATCATTATTTACATGACAGCCTCTTTCCTGTGTCAGATTCAGTAACAAAGATGTTGCTACCTTTTTAAAAAGTATAAATCGCTAGATCAACTTAATTTAAAACATGTGCCCAAATTTGAACGTCTAAAACAAAGGTGTGAAAGAAAAGGAATTATTCCAAAGCCCCTGTAATATCAAAGACCAAGTAGTAAAGAGAGAAAGGGAAATACAAATTTGAAATAACTAAAAAGTGATCGTGTTCCGGCTTAGCAATGTTACCTCCAACAATGCACTTGCTGTAGGCTTCTAACAGCATTTGTGGTCTAATTATCAGTTTAAAGGAGATTGCAGAAACCAAACCAAACCATTGTTTTCAATGTCTGCAATGAAGGGAATGTTAGACTTTGATCACAGTTAAAATGACGGCCCGCTCAATAGGGAGATTCTTAGAAATGGCAACTGCTTTGGAGCATGTCTTTTAAACTGCCATGGATCAGTTAATTCTTGAGAATCTCTAATAAGGGAAATCCTAAAAGAGTTAAGAAGCTGCTGTAAGGAAGGCTAAAAATGATAGACTCGAAGAAGAAGAGGTAGTAAAAATTGAAAGATATAAAAAAAACAGAGGAATGTGGTTGGGGAATAATAAAATAAGAGAGAGAAGTTAAACCAGTGACCCTTGTCGGCAGTGAAAAGCGGGAGATTAGAAAATGTTTCATGCTAATTTCCATGGAGATTTCTTTAATTTATCGAAAATTACTTTCTTCTGCTTTGATTTGTCCAACTGCCTGCCCCCTCACAGCTTTTGCGGGGTGGTCCTACCTGTCACGCCGTGCTGAATATGGGCCTTGTTTGCCCTCACACTGGGCCAAAGCGTCATGAGATTACTGAAGCGGCTCTGACGTCTCTATCAGCTTGTGCCACCACAATGCCCTATTCCCTCCCCCCCGCCACCTTCACAGCAGATTCTTAGGATTCCTGTCACATGATGACTTCATTGAGGGGGGGTACAGAGGGGGCTTGCTGAAGCGCTTTCACTTTCCTTCTGATCCGTTCAGCTTGGTTCTCTCTGCTGTCTGCCATATCAAAGGAGATTTGTGGGTCATTGAGCCATGGACACAGAATATAAAGTCATCAGCCTGCCTGGCAGAATCAAAACAAAACAAAAATCAGTCATCGTTTACCGTCTTCATCCTTCAAGTGGCAGGAGATCATTAGCCTCTTTTATGAATCTATATTGAAAGCATTTAATATTTAACGGATAATCAGGATGTTAGAGGTACCAGCTAAAAGACCTTAAATATTACAGCTTCTTACAGAGCCTATCGAATTATAGTGTGATGTAGCTATCAAGAAGAAGAAGAAGTTGTTTCTATGTCTGATTTTAAAGAGACAGGCTGACATTAATGACACAACCTGATATTTTAAACGATCAGGCTGGTATTTGTACAGCATAACACAGTCATTGCTTATAGTCTTCACCCTGGCGGTGACCAGTTAACGATTGGATTTGTGTATGAGCATCATGGGCCAGATCAGTAGCTGGTACAAATACCCAGGTATACACTAACTGGGGATCTGGCCTCCTTTCTATTTGAGAGAGGTTCATGATGGTAACTCTTCTGCAGGAGCTGTTATCACTTGCCACAGTTAGAATTGCCACTGACAAACCTCGCTCAGTGCGTTTTGCTTAGTTAACACTAGAACGAGTACTTACATTAAAAATGAGAGGGCCTGTTCCTGTGATGTGTTGAGCATCTTCAACTCTAGTTGGCTTTCCAGGGAGTAGGTCACAGCCAGCAGCTTGCAAGTGGAACTCTGCACCATGGAGAAAAGTGGGCCTGGCCACACCTGTACTGAAATGTCCGTGATATGTTAATTAGAAACATTGCTAAACAGGCATCCATTTGGAGCTTTAGGTGCTCAGCACCTATGAAAATCGGCTCATTAGTCTCTTCAAAACCAAACTTTAAGCTTAGCCACAGTCTTAAATAATTCTCTAAACACTCAGTCTTCAGTGAACTTGCATAGTAATGGGGTTCTTTCTACTGTAACCCAGCATCACCTCAACCTCCTATGTGAGCTGGTAGGTTTTGGGTATAACTGCATGTTGGCTCAACTAGACTGTTTGATTGGGAGGTAATGTGGTCTGGTGCCTATTTAAAATTCATAGGGTGCTGTTACTTCATCCATTGGAGCTTGGATTGGCAGTTGGTAAAAGCCTCCAGAGATCCTGGCTCAGCTTTGCAATGCAGCATCTCCACTGAGTCTGTCCTGCAACACAGAGTGTCATCTTGCACATAAGCTAATGCCATGATTTAGTAATACCTTCCCTCACTGCAGTCAGAAATCCTCAAATTCAACAGGGAAAAAATAGGTACCCTTTATCATATGGAGAATGAGTTCTGGGATTATGGCTAAATGTGCATTAACAAACAGTCTTCAGTGATCTCCGCAAAAATAAGATAGAGGAGATTCTTTACATTCACCTAACTCTAACTTGGGAGCAAATCCTGACCTGAAAACCTTACACTGTCAAAATTCCTTTGGACCTCAGTAGGGAGTGAATTAATGAATTTAGGATTTGATGCTTTGTTATATACAAATGTAATTCGTGTCACCAAGGCCAGTGTAAATATGAAAGTTAATGAAACCAAGTGCCCAGGATGCAAGCCCCCCGACTAACACACCTGCTGCAGAGGTGTCATTTCTTAACCGTTTAATTATAACCATCAGGATGCTTATGAATACAGTATTTCTCCAAATGGTTTCAAAGCAGAGAGACAGGCCAAAATACCTCCACTCTCCATGGGCTGGACTGCATTAGTGCTACCAGCCTCTCGGCAGTTTAAATGGTTGTGCTATATCTTGGTTGCAGGGACAGCTGTCTTGGATCTTTGGATCTTCTCTCCTCAGTACAATGCGGGAGCTACCAATCTCAAACAATGAGTCACTTATAGTCTTCGATCACAGAGCCAATTTGAAATGGACGTATCAAATGAATGGCTTCTCTGTAAAACTAGGACAACCTCCTATATATTTAAGGAAATTAATTACCCAGGAAAATGAATCAGAAGGAAAAAGTCAGTGGGTCAGATCCTTGGCTCTACCCATGCTGTGCTTGGAGCAGGGCCCAAAAGGTGAGGTAAAAACGGCAAAACTGGCTTAAATCCGTTATTGTGCTGCCTCAATCTTGAGGGCAGCTGAGGACTAATTCAGCCACTGGTGTAAACTAGAACAGCTGCAGGTCATATAACTCTCTCTGTGTATTTCTCGACTCATCAAAAGTTACATGACATGTACTGATGTGTGTTTATCCTAGTCTGAATAAGTGTCTGCTATACATCTGTGTTGGCTTCCTCATACGCATACAGCTTAGTCTGTCATGTAATATATTCATACTTCTCTTTCTAACACTCACCATCTCAGTTTCCTCTTGTATTTAAATCTTGGCTCCATAAATGATTTCAAATTCCCTCATGATCAAACATGATCATGCAGAGCTTGAAGTTAGAGAGAATGTTAAGTGTTCTCTAATTAATTGCATAAATGTGGAATGCAAAAATTAAGTGTTAACTGGTCATATCTGTGTGCAGTAGGTTCCCTCAATATGTGCTAGATTATGATAATTTACCATGTGCCTGAGATATTAGCGATTAACAATTTGCATGAAAATTATTTTCCAAAGGTTATGGTGATGCTTTCTTACCTTTATTTAAGTACTAAAAGGATTGTTACTATAGTAATGGAAGAACAGTGAAAAGAAGAATATACAGCATGCTATTCTGCCAATTCCTCTAGCTATGTTTTTCTTTCTTACAGTATGCCCCTCACCGTAATATTTATGTGCCACGTTAAATAAAACAGAACTAGTAAATACGTGAAATTTACACAATTATGGTTCATTAACTAATTGATGGTGTACCGTTTTTTAATGGAAGGTTAGAACAGCTGCCTTTGGAAAAATTATATCTATCCATACCCTCTTTATTTATGGCTGATCAAATACAACTCTTGTATTTGATTTTGAAATACAAACTTCTTGTATGTGTCCATTTTAACATGGAGAGGAATATGTTAATCCCCTTAGAAGTTAACCTTTAAAAGGAAAACTCTGCTTTACTGTGGTATTGACTTTGTTCTGGTAAATTGTAGTATTTTACTCTACTTACTTTGCAATCTTAAAATGAGATGTTTATACTAAGGCTAAGTTTAAATGTTTCTTTTTCCAGGTCACCTTCTGTAACTATGTCTATGTATATCTTGGGGAAAAAATGAAGGGGTTGCATTGGTTACAAAGATTCTTGCTAGTGCTGTATGAAACTCATCAGTGTCATTCTGTAGAGATGAATCCAAAAACTCAAAGCAAAACTAAGTTAAAACCATTAAGTTTTGCATCAAAATCTTGTGAAACCACAAATTGCATATTGTTTGGATGTGAAATCATAAACTGTCCCAGATTCCAAATCTCACAATTTAGCCAGTCTTTCAAGTCTCAGGTTCAAAGTAGGAGAGTTTCCTGTTATTTTTTTATTTTATTCGCAAAAGCATGTCTTTAATTCCAAGCGGTACTGATACTGGACAACAACAGAGACTAGAACTAGTGGAAAAATAGAAAAATACATTGTGAAAAGTTTTGTGAAAAAATGTATCCCCCTTTTTCATTGAAAAATTTTTGAATTTGAAATTTTATCAGCTCTAAAAGAAACACAATTGGACAACAGTGGTGGGTGTTCTGACAGCAGACAATGGGTGAAATCCAGGCCTCATTGTCTTCCGTAGAGTGAGGATTTCATCCCATGTGTTTAGCAAAGAACTAGAGAATGGCATCCTACCCAAAAATCCTTCACTTTACTTGGGTCTTCTCTGTGAATTGAAGGATCAAGAATTCCATGAGTTCTGTCAACCTAACTCCACACTTATCACTTAAATATGTAAGAACAAATAAGCAGAAAAAATGCATACACAGGTGTGGTTATGCTTATTGAAGCATCTGTCCCCTGCAAGTCTATCAGCACCATTATTAATATTTATGGTTATGGCTTATCAATTTTTTTGTTTTAGAAAATAGGGTTTTTCCTATCAATTCAAATTTTGTTATTTTTTCGCATTTTTATCAGCTCTAATTATTGTTATTTTTATTGTAGCTTCAGTGAAGATTAGGGGACCTAGTGCTTGGCACTCATCTAATATTAATGAAACCTAGTTCTCTATTATCACTACAGCTATGCTGAAATCCCAGAGGAAAAGATTTGTAACGGACTTTATTCTCTTCAATATGAGAGAGTTGAAGAAAAAATATATAGCATGTTGTGCATAAAGGTGTTTTGCAACATGCACATACCCAGTCATATTTTGTTCTGTATGCAATGTTGGCCAGCATAAACACAATTAAATGTCCTCTCTTCCTTGGGGATCTCAGCGTAGCAGCAGTGATAATAAAAATCTGTGTTTTGTTAAAGTTGTGGGTCTGATGCTGGAAAACTTGGATATGAAGAATATCAAGAGAAATAGCCAGGAGAAACAGTGAATAGAAACCATATCAGCTAGTAGTTGTGCCTCTGTGTGTTTGGTTGTGGAATATGCATAATCATTCAATCCAATTGTTGCTAATTTAGTTGATGAGTGGAGGGTTTTTTTCTTTTTGGTTTTGAGAAAGAATGTTAGCTGTTGCTCTGTGCTCCTACTGATCTTCAACTCAGTTTTCAGAAAGGAATTGTGCATTAAAATTAATATCTTCCACTATGGCCTGAATCTGCACTGGCCCTTTCCATCTGATAATCACATTTGGCTGAGAAGGGAGGAGAACCTTTGCAATCCTGCTGTGGGGGAGAGATGGGAGTAAATATGGAGAATCCGCTTTAGAATCCTTGTCCTATGCATGATGCCATAGACCACTGCTTTACAGGGGCTTGAGCCACAGTAGCACAGATGGTGGAGGCAAGGCAAAGTAGGTTAAGTGTAGGTAAGTAGGAAGTGGATCTGCAGCAAGCTGTTTCCCCAGATGACCAGCTGCCCTCAGACTCAGCTGCAGAAGTTCCAGCTGTGGTGTCTTCACTGCTGGAACTCCTCTGTGCTAACCCTGTTTAGATGGGCTTTTCCCAAGGTAAAGGATTGGACCTGCACAGTTGTTCAGCTGGGAGTCATAGAAGGTGAACGTGAATGTTCCATTAAAAACAAATGCCACTAGTGAAGCTGAATTCGAAAAGAAAAACATCGGTCTTAGTCAGGGAGATGGTACTTCTGACAAGTAAAGAACACAGAGTTTGTGCTATTAATTCTGAAAAATTGTTGGGACAGTAGAAGGGGGTAAATGGAGTGTCTATGAAAAGCTTTGTAATGGGATACTGTATGACAACATTTTCTAAGCTCTTTGGCAGAGTCAAACCTTGATCCCAATGAAATCAGTAGGAGTTTTGCCCTTCACTTCCACTGGACCCAGATTTGGCCCATAGCTAAAATGGGATAATATGTTAAGGGCCTGATTCTGATCTCCTTCACAGCACTGCAGCCTCATCTATGGAGCAGCACCTGACATATGCCGATTTAAATGAGATCTTAAACAGGGCCAAGGACTGCAGTCCTGCAAAGCACTCAAGCATGTGCTCAACTTTCAGCACATGCGCAGTGCCACTGAGTTGAAAGTTAGGTATGTTGGATTGGGATCCAAGACTGTCTTCATTTTAATTACCTGATTTCTTTAGAAACCATTGGAAAATAACTTAAGCAGCGTTGTTTAAAGGAAAGTAGATTAGATGCTGCATAGTACTCCATTTGTCAGAAGCAAGCCTTCATGATGCCAGATTGTAATGACAGGTACATAGGTTTTTGGACTGTATTGCCATAAGTAACATGAACTAAAATCAATGTGATATCAGTGGCAATTTTTATTATGTCTTATTGGAAGTTAACTAGTGTTTAGAATTCTAACCTATGATATTTTTTCTCTCAAATTGTTGGAACATTGGAACAGCAGAAGGCATAACCTGGTAATTTATTCCTTTGTGTACAGAATATTTTGTGTTTGTATTTGGGATGGGAGGGCAGGAAGATGATTGAAAACAAAACCCAAGTGGCTGTGAAACTATTTTTAAAACTTCATAACATTAGTTTAACTTAATTTGATGGGATAGATATGAGATTCTTTCATCACATTTGGTGTAAATCTGATGTGACTGCAGAGAAGCTGCACTGGTATGACACAGGTGCCAATGAAAGCAGGATCTAGTCCAGCCTTATTTGCGAAGAATAAAATTAGCATTATTTTCAGATTAAGGCATCAGATCTCAGAATATTAGTATTAATATTGAAGGGAGGATCTGTTCTTTTATTTTCCCCCTTGCTCAGTGGTGTCTACCAGCTACAGACAGGGAAATATACTTTTTTTACATACTCAAATCTTCTAAGTATTAATAAGAAAATAAATTAAAGTGGTTCTGGCTATCAAATAGTTTCTCAATGAGATTGTTGAGTACACTGAGGGAGGCAGAGCAGCATGACAAACCTGGCAAACTGCTGGAGCGGAAGAGAGAGATTCTGAAATCCCTGAAGAAAATTTGTAAAGAGATTGAAGTTACTCCAGCTGCAAAGCCTGATCCTAGAAAACTGGGGCAGCATCTTTCTTAAGCACTCCTCTCAGACTAGCCAGGGAAGCTTGAGATTTATTATTTTGAACTTTCACATTGTTCAGTTGGTACTGTCTGTCCCTTTCTAGGTGAGTGGAGGGCATAGTCATAAATCAGATCTTACTTATCAAATGTGCAGTGTCATGAACCTTCTTCAGCATAGTCAATTCCACTCTAGCACTAACTTTCCAATCCTCTTACATAGTTGGCCCACCTTGTAGCCTCGGTAGAGATCGCTTGTATATAACCAGGGGATTTGGCAGAAACTCAATCCCTTTCAGCAGAGTTTTCGTGATATGTTGTTATCCATAATGGAACTTCAATTCTTTTACTAGAAAAGTCCAGCATCTCATTTTATTCAGTTCCTGTCTTCATTCTGTCCTCTCTCTTACTGTATTCATCTGTTTCTCAGCCTTCTTGGGAAGATTGCTGTTTCAGAAGATTAAAATGAATCTAATTTTATGTTTCAAATCCACATAAACTATGGATAGTTATGGATGCTTGGACTCATTGTGACAGCAAATTCAGCTTTGAATGCCCTGCAGGGAATTATGTCTTAACATGTTGTATCTCTTTTTCAGTGCCCGCAAGGCTATTTCTTCATCACCCTGTAAACTGCATGGTGGGGAACGCCAACAAAAAAATCAGACACTTTGGAACATAAAAATGCAGTGTAAATAAGGTGTAAGATAGGCAGTAAAGCAACAAATGGCTTGGTCTATTTAAACCTACTCTGTAGAAAACAGAAATGGAAGATGCATTTTCTGATTGTCTCGTGAACTGAGAAAGCTTCTGCATAGTTCTAGAAAGAAACGTATCTTTCAGAATTAGTATTACACACTGGAGTCTAATTGGTTGCATGCATAAAAGTGCATAAACACATAATATAACATGGCTTTGTCTTTGTATTTGCTGTCATTAATGCTAAATGTTTGTTTCTAGTCCAATCTACCTTCCCCTCTCCCCTTTTTTGGGGCGGAGGCGAAAGGGGCATGTAATTCACCTTTTTCATCTACAGCAAGCACTAATTTCAGAAGAGTTGTTAGACCACACATGAATAATGTTCCTAAACAATGGCTTCAATTAGTGGTCAGATATAGCTTGTTGGTGTTTTTGACCATTTTCTTATCCTGGACTATACAATAGATATTTTGTAGATTCATGCAGGGTTTTTGCAACAGCTGTGTGAGATTTCTTCTGAAGAAAATGTTCAAAAAAGAAGGCTGGGGTCCTACTCCAGGACAGGCCCAACAAAGAAAGTAACAGTCACTAGCCGTCACCTTCAACCCCCAACTAAAACCTCTCCAGTGCGTCATCAAGGATCTACAACCTATCCTGCAGGACGGTCCGTCACTCTCACAGATCTTGGGAGACAAGCCAGTCCTCACTTACAGACAGCCCCCCAGCCTGAAGCAAATACTTACCAGCAACCACACACCACACAACAAAAACACTAACCCAGGAACCTATCCTTGCAACAAAGCCCATTGCCAACTCCGTCCACATATCTGTTCAAGGAACACCATCATAGGACCTAATGATGTCAGCCACACCATCAGAGGCTCGTTCACCTGCACATCTACCCCATGTGATATATGCCACCATGTGCCAGCAATGCCCCTTTGCCATGTACACTGGCCAAACCGGACAGTCTCTATGCAAAAGAATAAATGGACACAAATCAGATGTCAAGAATTGTAACATTCAAAAACCAGTCGGAGAACACTTCAACCTCCCTGGTCACTCAGTTACAGACCTAAAAGTCACAATTCTCCATCAAAAAACTTCAAAAACAGACTCCAATGAGAAACTGCAGAATTGGAATTAATTTGCAAACTGGACACCATTAAATTAGGCTTGAATAAAGACTGGGAGTGGATGGATCATTACACAAAGTAAAAACTATTTCCCCATGCTAATTTTTCTGCTACTGTTACTCACACCTTCTTGTCAACTGTTTGACATGGGACATCCTGATTATCACTACAAAAGTTTTTTTTTCTCCTGCTGATAATAGCCCACCTTAATTGATTAGTCTCGTTAGAGTTGGTATGGAAACACCCATTTTTTTCAGGTTCTCTGTGTATATATATCTTCCTACTGTATTTTCCACTGTATGAAGTGGGGTTTAGCCCATGAAAGCTTATGCACAAATAAATTTGTTAGTCTCTAAGGTGCCACAAGAACTCTTAATTCTTAATGCTCTAGGTCAGTGTTTCCCAAACTTGGGACGCCGCTTATGTAGGGAAAGCCTCTAGCAGGCTGGGCCGGTTTGTTTACCTGCTCCACCTGCAGGTCCAGCTGATTGCAGCTCCCACTGGTCACGGTTCGCCACTCCAGGCCAATGGGAGCTACTGGAAGCAGCAGCCAGTACATCCTTCGGCCCACGCCCCGGATGTCAAGAATTTCTCCAAAACATTACAAACTTACAAAAATGTTTGGTGTCAGTTCATTTCAAGAGATGAGCTGGGTTTATACCAAATGTTATAAAATCATTTGTCAACTCTAAAATTAACCTTGTTTTGAATCTCAAGTGTAGAAAATCAGGCTTTCAGCTAATAAACACCCATAATTTTGTTTGCCCATGTTACTCACGATCGTACAAAACACCACTAATAGTGATGCTCTGTATACACAAAGACAGGATATGGTTTTTTCCATACTTTTAGCAAGTGGCACTTAAAGTTTTGTAGATGGAGCTGGAGCCATAGTGTCTAGGAGACCAAGCATTCTGACAATCTTGCTTAAGTGCAGCAATTGAAGTTTCATAACTAGCTACCCAAGGGGCCTGTACACTAACAGCATCCTCCTACATTGGCGCTATATGTTAGGAAAGTCAGAGGAAGTCCAAATTAAATGGCTTAATACCCATGGGCCTTGGGCCTGCATGGGGGCATCAGGACAGAAAATAACAATAGTAATAATAATAATAATTAATAATAACAACAATAATAAAAGGTACCATCCTCAATCACTCAAACAGTCAATAAGACACAGAATCTGTGCAGAATTGATTGTATTCATAGTAAGACTTTGGCTACTTATAGTATCCATCAAAATTTTATTAATAGGTACAATTTTAACTTTGTATTGGCATTAATGTTACTGAAGAAGTGTATCAATCAAAAAGTAGAACAAAGATATTTGCCTTTGATTTCACAGTCAACACTCTGATTAAGTTAATGCAATACAGTGAGTCTCAGTTAAAACTTGTGTTTGAAACAAGGTAGTAAGCTTATTACTTGATTCTCCACCTCACTTTTTAGACAGCCCAATGCTGTGAGGTGCCAAGCATCCTCAGCTCCCACTGATTTCTATAAATAGGCATGACTGTAATTTCCATTGAAACCAAAGGGAACTGAGGGCTCTCGACTCCTCACAGGACTGGATGTAAGTGTGTGTATGTGTGTGTGTAAATGCAACATCAGAAGTAAGACCCTGATCTTACTGACACTTACACATGTGAGTAACTTCCCTGAATTTAGCTCAGTGGGAGTACTAAAAGGAACTGATCTTTACACATTGAAGTAAGATGCCCACATATACTCCCATATTGACCATTATGTATATAAAAAGTAGTTCTAAACATTGTGTATGTAAATATGCCGGTGTGTATGTGTAGTATACTTTTTAAAGGAGATCCATGTGTGCACATATATAATGTTTCACGATGGGTTGCTGATCTTGTTGCCACAATATACTAAATTAAAAAAAATAGAAATTATTAAAGGAGACTATTGAGTCAAACCCCGCCCCCCCAAATCTATACTCCCTGAGAGCGTAAGGCAGGGGTAGGCAACCTATGGCACGTGTGCTGAAGGCAGCCCACGAGCTGATTTTCAGTGGCACTCACACTGCCCGGGTCCTGGCCACTGGTCCGGAGAGGTGGAGGGGAGGGGGCAATGCATTTTAATTTAATTTTAAATGAAGTTTCTCATATAACAATAGTTTAGTTATATATTATAGACTTACTGAAAGAGACCTTCTAAAAACATTCAAATGTATTACTGGCACACGAAACCTTAAATTAGAGTGAATAAATGAAGACTCGGCACACCACTTCTGAAAGGTTGCCGACCCCTGGCTTAAGGTGTGACCCAGTCAATTTAGGGCACCCTGCCTATACCCTATTGAGGGTTCAAAGCGTGACCCAGTCAATTTAGGCTGCCCCTTTTCCATACTGAAGGTTCGGGGTGTAAGACACCTACTCTTTCCCCCGGGGCTCAGAGAGAAACCTGGTCAATTTACATACCCACCCTTTCCCATAGGGCTTTGGGCTCTATGGGTCCATGCAACATTTTCCCAGTGAAAAAGCCTTACACAGCTGTGCTCTAAACATTTTGAACTGTATTTGCATATTAACTAAAATGTAATGAATAATTATTACATATTCTATTCACCCCTTCCCCCAACACTGACCTGCACATTATACATGTTGCTGAAGAATTCAGTGCATGTTTAGCATCTTAAAGGTACAGATGTTAGGTATCAGTAACAGCAGGTCTTTAACTTTCCAAAAATGTTTCAGGCTCAGTTATGGCTCTATCATTGTGACATGCCCTGAATAAGGAGTAGGGCACAGTGGTGTTGCCACAGGAACATATCAAGAACCAGATTTTTATTCTAAGAGTTGCAGTCTGGCTCCCTTGTTCCAGTGAGGAAAGCAGAGGGAGGAGTGGCACAGATTACTTGCCCTTGTATGGTGGTTTAGCTTTGCTAGCCCAGGTCATTAGGGATGGAGCCAAGAGTTCATGCACTCCCCAGCCCTTCCCAATCACTCCTCACCTATATGCATAATGTCCCTGCACAATTTGTATTCTCACACCTTGCTGCTACCACAATGTGGTTAGCTCAGGTATAAGAGTAAGTGAGTCCTTACTCCATCCTAGCTCCCCAGTGCAGTAGCATAGCCAGGCTCACAATCTGGCCTTTATAATTTATAGATAAATGCACATCTATTTTCCTACATAATCCAGAAGTCAGAACACATTGGTCTTCCTTTCTAAGTCTTGCAGCAAGTTAGGCAATCAGAAGACTCACATAAAAAATTTCTACAGCAAAATGAGGTTCCCAGGCTTATAGCTCCTGTGTCAGTAGCTCTGAAATTACATTTGGATTGTCTGTATCTTTGAGACCACTTATTGTCAAGAAAACTCAACAGCTCTTGGGCAGGCATAGTTCTGGTGAGGCATTTGTCTGCATTGGGATGAGAATAGCTCATATGGTTGGGTGGATCAGGTGATCATACGTTCAAGTGACTACATCAGAGTATTTATGACTAGATCATATTGTTTCAGCGATTGCATTCATAGGGACTGTGCATTGCACCAAGTGCTGTTTTGGGAATACGTGTTGAATTTGAATTTACCATACTGTGGCACAACACAATGGGGCCCGACCCATAGCCCGTTGAAGTCAATATAACTCAATGCGCTTTGATCAGACTTGTGTTCTCAAGACCTGCAAGGGCCCCTCCTTCTGATGCCATTTTTGTTGGGTTGGGTTTTTTTTGGTTTGTTTGTTTTGGTGGGAAGGGTTGTGTACGTGAACTTTTCTAATCCAAACAAGGTAAATCTTTCACTGAATATACTCTGAATATTGGGGTTCATTAGAACCCAGATCCTCAAAGTGAAACTCAGGGAATGCAAACCCACAAAAACTGAATCCATAAAAGAGAGGGGGTTTTTGACCAGTGCCTGTTCCCACCCTGCAAACCAAAGTCACAGAGTTTCACAAGGGACTACACTTGATTTTATCCATCCATCTATCTATCTTAAGGAAGAAATTAGAAGTCTGTTTTAATGAAAGGGGAATAGAAGTCAATGGAATTTGGCTTTCAATGGTGTATATACTGAATCATCTGGATGCTTTTATGTTAGATTTCTGAGTAACACCAATCAATGAAATTGGCCTGTTCTTTTCTCTCCCTTTCTTCATTTAAACGTCAAGGTGAAATTCAAAGGCTTGTGCAGAGCTACTTGAGTCATTCAAAAGATCATTGCCCTACTGGGGATTCTCTTTGTTTCAGCACTTGAACACCATTGGCTTTATTATCTCCATTCAGGTTTTGTGATTATTCTCATCCCATAGTCTCCTAATAGTCGTTAGAGATACAGACACAGTGTGGATTCTGCCTTTGCATTGTTTGAATAAATGTAAATACCTGCTAAGATATTTTGTGACTTGGTGGTAGTACCTGCTAATGACAGAGTACAGCAGCAGATTATTGTAGCATGTCTCTGCATACCAAGGGCCTGATCCTTTGAGATACTGAGCACTCTCCACTGCTAGTAGTTTAAATGGGAGATGAATGTGCTCATCGCCATATGGCTGCTCAGCATCCCCCGAGAATTGGGTCCGTATTTATGAATTTATAAAGTGCTATGGCTCAACCCCACAACAGGCAACTACTTAGTTCATTTAGTTAGGTACTAAGATTATCTAAGAAGAAAGCCAGTGCCTAATTAGAGAAGCCTCAAAGGATATTTAGTTTGCAGCCTCCATTTAAAGTTAGTGATACTTCCTTTAACATAACAACAATAATTACTAATAAAACCCTGAATAATTCCAACACAGGAAGCGAATCTAGGTATTCTGTGGTAATATAGCTCCTCACTAAGAACTGATCCACAGCCCGGAGAGGTTATCTCATGAACTTCAGTGGGTTTTGGATCAAGCACTAAGTAGGGCTTAATTGCCTGTAAATTAAGAATGAGGAACTGATTCAGTACAACAAAATAGAGTCCAATGCCACACAACTCTCAGACCAAATCAAACTCAAATCTGATTTTAAGCTTTCATAAAGCTTGTTTCTATTTGCTCATGCGGTTTTTGTGATGCAACATCTATGTGAGTACAAATTTGAACCACTTCAAATATCGCTTGTTGGAGTGCTTTGCGGGGACAGGCTGGGAACTTGGATTCATATTTCACTGCCCAAACAGCCCCTACAGGTTGAGATGCGGGTCATAGGCAAAACCAGAGAGACTATTTCTGGGTATCTTCAAGATGAAGTTTTGCTACTTCAATGGAAACTAATAACTCCCCTTTAAGTCAGTGGAGTTACTCAAATTTACACCAGTAAATCTACCATTTAAGACATTTATCACCATCGTATCTGACTGCTGAAATGTGTTATTTTTTGTATAAAATTTAAAATAAGTTTGACGCTCTTCCACTTAGTACATGGGTATAATCTCCTTTGTCTTTCATATGAACTACACATCCCCAAAGAAAGAGTGCGGATCTCAAAATAGAGCATAAGATCACATACATAATATGTCTGTAAAAGCAGCAAAGAATCCTGTGGCACCTTATAGACTAACAGACGTTTTGGAGCATGAGCTTTCGTGGGTGAATACCCACTTCGTCAGATGCATGTAGTGGAAATTTCCAGGGGCAGGTAGATATATGCAAGCAGACGTAGAGATAATGAGGCTAGTTCAATCAGGAGGATGAGGCACTGTTCTAACAGTTGGGTGTGAAAACCAAGGGAGGAGAAACTGTTTTGTAGTTGGCAAGCCATTCACAGTCTTTGTTTAATCCTGAGCTGATGGTGTCAAATTTGCAGATGAACTGAAGCTCAGCAGTTTCTCTTTGAAGTCTGGTCCCCGAAGTTTTTTTGGCTGCAGGATGGCCACCTTAAGGTCTGCTATAATGTGGCCAGGGAGGTTGAAGTGTTCTCCACAGGTTTTTGTATATTGCCATTCCTAATATCTGATTTGTGTCCGTTTATCCTTTCCATAGCGTGTCCAGTTTGGCCGATGTACATAGCAGAGGGGCATTGCTGGCATATGATGGCGTATATTACATTGGTGGACGTGCAGGTGAATGAACCAGTGATGGTATGGCTGATCTGGTTAGGTCCTGTGATGGTGTCGCTGGTGTAGATATGTGGGCAGAGTTAGCATTGAGGTTTGTTGCATGGATTGGTTCCTGAGCTAGAGTTACTATGGTGCGGTGTGCAGTTTCTGTTGAGAATATGTTTCAGGTTGGCAGGTTGCCTGTGGTATGTCTGCTAGCTGGTCATCTTGGTTGCTGTTTACCACTGATCTTTTCTTTTTTTAGGTCCCCTCAGTATCTTCTTTTCAACTATTTTGTTTTCATGCCTGAATTGTTCTCTCTAACATTACAGTGCAACCCATACTGTATTATAGTCACCACTCAAGGAACTGATAGAAATGGGTTGTTTAACTCAGCAGGTTTTCTAATGAAGGTAGAGTGGAACTATGCTCAATACACTTGGAGATAGTTTGGGATTGGTCTCTTACAAAAGTAGGTGGCTTAATAAGAATAATTGCTAGCACAGATTTTACATTATGTGATCTATTATCTGCAAGATAGTATTGGATCACCTCCCACTTATTTACAAAATAGAAATAACATTAACAATCTCTCTTTTTAACTCCTATAGCCTGGGAAGGAGAAATAGCTCGATGAGTTTATGTG
The DNA here is from genome assembly GCF_003597395.2 of Chelonoidis abingdonii. Taxonomy (NCBI): domain Eukaryota; kingdom Metazoa; phylum Chordata; order Testudines; family Testudinidae; genus Chelonoidis; species Chelonoidis abingdonii. The sequence continues at coordinate 76,196,954 of NC_133777.1, forward strand.
ATTTAGTGTATGTGAGAAAAGAGCTTATTAGGAGAAAACTAAGAGATAAGAGATAAGTTTAGCTGAGAAAACGGTGAGATCTTTGTTCATTCTTTGTTTATTCTAGGTCTAGCTTTATGAAATTTCTTTCTTCTGCACTCTCAGACCTACCCCTGTTAGTCAACAGGTTCATGGTTCCAGTGGAACACAGTTGTTAGGGGAGGTTGTAGTAAACAAAGACAAAAGCCAATGAAGGGCTTTGAGTATCTAGAGATCTGTTTTCCTGGATTCACTAAGCTTTGCAGATGTATTCCTAGCCACCAAGACCTTGACAACATCCCTCCTACCTCCCCACCACCACATCTTAAGTTCCACACACCTTTCTGGGAACATTCGTTTAGCCTCATGCAATCAAGCTACAATCAGAAGGAGGCTTGAAAAGCAGATTGGGCTAAACAAGACAAAAATTAAGCACCTTGTGCCAGATCCAACACAGAAGTTTCCTGGGTTTAACCTTCCATGGTCACCTTGGTCAACTCTGAGTTAAACCCAAACCAACCATGGTAGATGCGGACTTCTAATGCACAAATGGAAAATCAAGAACTCCCCAGCATGCGAGTGAAGTTCTCCACAACAGACCATTGAACACATCACTACCTATGGCACAATTTATTAATGTAAAGGAGGCATCACTGAAATAAATTCTGCTACTCCTGGTGTAGCCATTTGGCTCAGTCAACTTCAGATGAAATTGTAGTTGCTGCTCTACACCAGCCATACAAAAGAAGAAGTATCTAGACAAAGGGCTTGAACCGGACTCTTTAAACAATGGGGAAATAGTGCAAAGAGCAGAACACCAAGGTGATTTGGTCACAGTGACCTGTATTATGCAGACAGATTGCTGTGTTTTATAAATAAACTATACCAGTGTTTCCAAAACTTGGGACGCCTCTTGTATAGGGAAAGCCCATGGCAGACCGGGCCAGTTTGTTTACCTGCCACGTCCTCAGGTTCAGCCGATCGTGGTTCCCACTGGCCGCAGTTCGCTGCTCCAGGCCAATGGGAGCTGTGGGAAGCGGCGGCCAGTACATCCCTTGGCCCGCACCACTTCTAGCAGCTCCCATTGGCCTGGAGCAGCGAACCGCAGCCAGTGGGAGCCGCGGTTGGCTGGACCCACAAACACAGCAGGTAAACAAACTGGCCCGGTCCACTAGGGGCTTTCCCTATACAAGCAGCGTCCCAAGTTTGGGAAATACTGGACTATGCTATAGTCAGGATTTACTTTTGTTCAAACCAGTTAGAATAAAGTTTTTCTTCTGAAAAAGATAATTCCTTGACTTTGGCACAAGCCTTGAATAGAATGCAGAGTCACAATTCAGTCCCTGGTCCCGCCTTTGCTCCTGGGAGGAAGTATTCAGTGTCACTTTTATAAGTGATGCAGATTACTTCCCTTCCTATGCTAGCTAACAGATTGGGGAAAGAGGGTGAAGGCTTCACCCACTGCCTACTGCTGCCCACCCACCTGTGGAGGAGGGCATGTAGCAATCTCTACTCATTGCTCTGGTTAGGTAATTCAGGGTGGTAAGAATGTGGATCTCCTTACATATCTCACCCATATTTATCAATGGAAAGAAAGTTTAGAAATAACAGCTCAGCAATAGTGAGAATTTTAGTTCAGCACCTTAACTACTAAAGTTTATATTTTTTCAGCAATACAACACTAAGGTTCACGCAGAGTTAATTTAAATTCAGACAAGTGCTGTTGTCAATACAGCTATTATGTTTTGAGGTATTTCCTTTGTATTATCAAACTGAAATACAATGGCCATTAACCCTCATTAACCCTCTAGAATCACATGATAAGGAGAGGTGTTCCCAATAGGACAGAGGTCCTAAGAGGAGAACAGAGTATAAATTGAAAATGCCCTCAAAATAAATGTTAAAGATGAAACAAAAATATAGAAAGAAGGAAAACACAAAAAAGAAGGAAAGAAACTATGGTAGTGCTGAGGCAAGCAGTAATTTATTAATGTTTCTCTGCAGAAAAGTAAAGAAACTGCATATCTGTTTTGCTTAATTATCTGGTTGACCTCAGTAAAAAGAAAAGCTGAAGTTAAATGCATAACATTTTTCTTTACAACATTTTTCCCCCAGTTCCTTTCTTATGAGTACCCATGTGGTTTCTCTCTTTCTGAGCAGAGTGATAGCTCTAGTCATTTTAATGACCTCTGAGAAAGTGCTTCAGGACATATTTGCAGAGCTGAGGTTGCCATGCCACAGCCTTGTCTCCTTACCATGCTCCAGATATTGAACCTTCCCGTAACTACAATTACAACATAAACCACAAAATGTAGATTTACAGATTGTTTTCAGCAACACCCATTCAAATTTACTTATATTTACACTAGAAAAATTAGGGTAAGTGCTATTGTGACCAGAGACATAGACCAAGATCAATAACCAACCAATCCTTGGCTAATAAAGCACTTCTCTAAGGTCTATGGTTGCTTTATTCTGACTTTGAGGTTGGCCTCTAATGTCTTATCCATTGACTTTTCCCGTAAATATGTCTAATAGAGACCAGGGCTGAACCCTGAGAAGGAAAGATACACTCTGTTTGGTAAGAATTGCTAATTAACTAAGTATGTAAAACCTGTAGCTACTTACTGTTCTCAGAATTTCTTCTGAGGGTAACATGGATCTAAAAGTCAAACGTTAACTCCTGTTTTATATACAGAGATTTTTCTGAAGGTCTAACCAGTTCAAAATCTACATTAATAGAGAGACTATTTTGTCTTCTTCTCTCTAGTAAGATCTTTTTAAAAAAGCGAAGGGAATGGTATTAGCTATTGCTGAGTACATTTGTAACAGAGCAATAGGGTCCTTTTGTCATGTTCTTGAGTCACATATTTTAAAATATATTGATTAAAGGATAGCAAGAAAGAGAGAATTTCATTTGTTCTTAAATATGGCATTACACTACTGGTACATGTGGGCCAATGTCTAACTAAATCCAGGGCCTGGATGGCCAGTCCTCCCTCAACTCCTATTTGACTCTACTGGGACTTGAGAGTGATCTGCAGAACTAATTATCAGACTTTTAAGGCTCAACCCTTCATGGGGCTGCACATTCTGGCCCTGATCCAGCAAAGCGCTTTTAGTATGTGCTTCATTTTACGAAGACACATCCCTGCTTCTTTTCTTCCAGTGGGAGGGGGGAAGGAAACAGATCTATGGGAGGTGACCCTATCACACTGCTCACAGCAAAATCTGGATAGAAGAAATGACATGGGGGATTGATTGAGTTTGCCTTTCTCACTATATTGAATGTCGTGCTGTAACAAAGTAGATTTAAAAAAAATTACCAGTTATTTGCAGTCTGGGAATGATCTAAAGAACATTGAAGTAAGTTAAAGCACTCGCTTTGACATCATTGAGATTTGGAACTGGCCCTGTTTTAACACCAAATTAACCCGATATGATAGGATATCGTGATTATAGAAGGGAACCAATTAGCATGGGAGAAAGTGTTCCTCCATCTTGTATGTGAAAGATGATTTTTTTTGTTTGACTTCATACCATTAGTGTAATATAGACAGTCACCTGTAACAATCGTTGTAAACCTCTTATTTGCTCACTGCCTCGCTATGTGTATATATAATACACTGGGTTAGTGCATATGTGTACATAGTATATTCTTGGTTCATAATCTTTAATTGGTCTTGAAAAGGATTAAAGTTGGTAAAAATGTGTTTTGTTTTTTGTTTTTAAAACATTTCTGAAAATTTTCAAAATAAAATCTGTCGAAATTTTGAATTTTTGAAAAGTTTCCACCGGCTCTAGAATTGTCTTGTAGAAAGAGCCACAAATCTTGAAAGCATATTTGGACTTTCTAAAGCTTAATTACTCTGTGGTGTAATGAATGGATCAAATTCAGCTGTGGTGTAAGGGGACACAACAAAATTGGAGTCATGATCTGAAATGGAAGCCTATTTCTGTAGCCTAGGACTTGGGTAACATAATAATGGTCAAGTTCATGATTAGAAAGCATGTTTTTCTTCATATGCAGGCAGATTTTTCCTTCCTGGAATATTTCATCTACACGTTGAAAAAGTGTGAGGGTAGGTTACGGAAATAATGCAAATACCTTGCTTGTCACACTTAGTCAAGGATGGACTAATTTTTGTGCACTTGTGGATCTATGAAATGTGTTCGTTGGAGCTGATAGAGTGGAGATGAGCTGACCTCCAACTGTTTTCCTTGCTTTCAGACTGGGAATAGTAGGAAGAAGCTCAAAGATCATGAACAGTAAGTGCAAATATCTGTAATATTGTTCTAGTCTGCTGGGATATTTCAGCTGGAGCAGCCTGCATGTTAAATGGAAGTGATATTCCCATCAGAAAACAGGTAATACTACTTAACATTCTTTGAAGGGTGCCTGATGTTTTGACACGTGAGCAGGTCACTTGGCAAGGTTCCATTATACAATGTAATGACACAATGTGTTCAAGTGGCAAATAACCGGTTTCCCTCACTGAAATTTTAAATGGTACATAATAAAGTTTGCTGTCATCTGAGCAAGTCACTCCCAGTTCAAACAGATGATTTCCTGATTTCTTCCTAAACCTCCTCCTATCCATTTGGACAATCTATTTGTCAGTGTTAGAGGTAAAGGAAATTCACCCATCTGGCTCACTTAAACCTCCTCAGGACATACAAACCTATTCAGACTGTTCACTAGTCTATGTACAGTCTGCAGGGCAATGAGTCCCCATTCTGATTTGGTCCCTGGGCACCACCATAATAAAAATAATATATTCATCAAATGGTCAAAAATAATTCTTATAACTTTTTGTCTTCAAAAATTACCTTCAATATCCCTGTGGGGTACGAGAGCTAGTATTATCACCCCCATTTTACCAAGAGGGGAGAGCTTCATTGCTCTCAGGCCTCTGCTGTCGCCACTGGTGATCATTCCTGGGTCTCAGAGGCAGGGAATGGCAAGGCACCCACCAGGATGTTGCCGATACTAGCAAGATAGTGTAATGTAACCAGTGTAATGCCCTCCCCCCCTCCCCCCCCAAAAAAAAAGTTTGGAGGGGATATAAAAGCTCAGACTTCAGGGCTTAAATTAATCTCGATTAGGAGTTAGGATGAGGCTTTCACAAGAGGCTGATTGTACCACATATGCCTGCTGTGGGGTTTCCTGTATTTCTTCCCTCTGAAGCACGTGTTGATGGCCACTGCCAGGCAAGATAGTAGACTAGCTGGACCCCAGATGTGATCCAGTATGATCAGTCTAGGAATGTCCACTCTTCATGTTGGGGGTGTAGTTCCCATCGCGAGGAGACATACCTACACTAGATAGGATTAGGATTGCCATCCCTCCAGGATTAATTCCTGGAGACTCCAGGGCAAAGATTAATCTTTAATTAAAGAGTATGTTATGTGAAGAAACCTCTAAGAATACGTCCAACCAAAACTGGCAACTCTAGGTAGGACTGAGTTAGAGAGCTGAAAATAGAGTGCTGCTGTGGCAGTGCAAGTGGCAGGAGGGGCTCTCCAGCCTGAATACAAGCGTGTCTGAGGTGGGCTAGTGAGCGTATGTCTCCTCAAGCTGGGAATTAACTCTGTTTCCCCCCACACACACAGCTTAAGTGTAGACACACCTTCTCTGGTGCTGAGACGAACCTAACTGAAGTCAATAGACTTACACTAGCTAAGGATCTAACCCCACTTTCTTGTTTCCTTCCACTTTAACTTTACCAGACCCCTCACCCCCATTTGTTAGGATAGCAACAGCTACCAAGAGGTTCCTTTTCTATGGCTATGTTAATTTTGGGCCCGGAATTCTTTCCAATTGGTATGACTCTGAGAGAATTGGTCATATTTGCATTAGTGTTTCTCTGCATTGTTACAATGAACAAAGCAATTAATATGTCTTTAATTTGCACCTAACAAAACAAAAAGGATGCATTCATTCTGTGTGACATGTCGACAATTTTTTCTTTAAAAACAAAGTTTCATGCTGTGACTACAATTAGTGTAATTGTCAGCTCTTCTCTAAAAACAAATATGTATTAAGAGAAAAGCCAGTATTGTGCCCTCCTCTGGTGTGAAAATGAGACAATCAAAATCTATTGTAATTACCTCAGTGATATTATAATTAGCAACGATTAAGTTATTCCATGCTGCTTTTTTCCTCTTGGCTACAATTAAAAAAGTATATATCTTTCTGCTGCACATTACTGCTGATCATTTTACCTCCATACATGTCTAGTAAGTGGATAAATTAGAAGTAATTTTAAAGCACAACTCCGTTAAAACATATATCTTTCTATTTAACTGCTTTAACCCTTTGTATGGTTTGTACATCTCTTAACATCTGTGTAGAATAAAGGGTTGTAGGGTTTTTTGTTTTGTTTTTTGTATTTTAATACTGTCTAGACCACTAAACCAAAACAAAAAAACAAGAGGTAAAGAATGCCCCTATTTATTTATAATATATATGGTGTAGGTTTTCAAATGCTGCTAGTGATGTTGGCTGCCCAGCTAGAGTCAGGTGAAGTGGCTTTCCTTTCACAGAGGAGTGCTCAGCCATAGGCCCTCAGATACTACAGTGATGAGTGTGGTATAAAATCCTATACAGAATAGAAGGGCATAGACCAGTGTTTCTCAAACCTGGGACGCCGCTTGTATAGGGAAAGCCCCTGGTGGGTCAGGCCAGTGTGTTTACCTGCCATGTCTGCAGGTCCGGCCAATCATGGCTCCCACTGGCTGCGGATCACTACTCTAGGCCAATGGGAGCTGCTGGAAGCGGCGGCCAGTAAGTCCCTTGGCCCGCGCCACTTCCAGCAGCTTCCATTGGCCTGGAGCAGCAAACCGCAGCCAGTGGGAGCCGCGATCGGCCAGACCTGTGGACACGGCAGGTAAACAAACTGGCCCGGCCCGCCAGGGGCTTTCCCTACGCAAGCGGCATCCCAAGTTTGGGAAACACTGGCATAGACCTTTCTGAATACCAGGCCCCTTTAAAGTATCTCAGCTTGGGTTCCCTAAACTGGAGGCATCACAAATTGCTTTTGAAAATGTAGACCTAAAACACCCCACTCCTTCATGCACTTACGTACACGCTTAGCATTGTGCACATGATGAGTCTTGTTGAGGTCAGTGTATACCCAAGTGTAAGAGATTGAGAACATGTTTAATTATTTTAAGCATCAAAGCCTGGACTCTAGGGATCTTCTGCATAAGTTTTTAAAACAACACCGCACACAATACACACCAGTTCACACCAAATGAGTGGAAGGGGCACTTTGGAAAGCTATCATTAGCCATCCAATAATAATACACATTGGAATCCTTCTTATACAAACCTTGGCTGTTCAAAGGGGAGGCGGACACTACATTGGGAGCATGTTCCCAGATGAGCATCAGCTGCACTTCCTTCCGCAGCAAATGACCAGAGTAAATTCCATTTTACTCAAATAAATGGGGTTGTATCAATTGCACAAATCCTGTGCTGAACATGAAAGATATCTATATGCACTTTTGTCAAAAGGTACTTTGCAATCAAAAAGTATATTCAACCAATATACATAATTTTACCATTAGCTTTGTGCTTCCAAATACACTTAATCTGCATTTTTAAAAGTGACATGAGCACTCACACTTGGAGTGCTCAAAACAGGTAGATCCCAGGGGTCTATGCTAATTTTGCCTCCCATTTAAAAAAAAAAGGCATCAGTCACATTTCCTCCTCTCAATAAATAACCGCCTGTATTCACAAAAAATAAGCGGGCAAGCTAATAATTAGAATTATGTGAACTGAAGGTCCAATAGATATGATATATACATGACCTGCCAATTCTAGGTAGGAAGTCTCTTGGTATTCTTAGAAAACAGGGATTCATAGCTCTCCAACAGTGTACAGAAGTTTGTTTATAGCCTCAATGCTATCAGACTTTAAATCTCATCCTGATCCTCCACTCTAGCTGGGCTTATTTTGGCACCATTCCAGCACTAAATATGGCAGGTCCTGGACCTCAGAACAGTGTAATTTTCTTTCCCTGCTAAGTGCCTACTTTTTTAACCACACAGAGGCAGAGGTCTGAGCCTCTGGCTTCCTTTGTGTGCATGTCAGTGATGTTAATAATGTCTCTGTTGGTATTTTGTCTCTGAAGTGAACTCCTAAGGCTTTCATTTTGTGAGTGGAAATCCTTTCTATAAAGATTTCCATCTCTAACTTCGTATGGGGTGCCACAATCTAGTCTCGTTAGAGGCGTGGAAAGCTCTTAGGCCAGCCATGATAAGACAACAGGAAACATTATTTTCTCCAAATTTACGAGGGGGAGGAGGAAATCCATGATTCCTGTTTTTCTCACTCTTTAGTGTATTTGTGATCTCACAGTAAAGGGGGATATATAGGGCCATATCCTGTGAGGTACAGAGCATGGGCCTCAGTGGGAGTTGAGAGGACTCGGCACTTCACAGGATGAACAATGACAGCGCTGGAAGTGGAATTCTGAGTATGCTGGGAGACCAGATATGGCCCCACCAGCTGCAGAGCAGCTCTCCACCACCCCTTTATTGCTTCGCTGAACCGTGGTGCGAGGTCTAAAGGAGATCTTGACCTGCTGCACTTCTGGATGGTGGTTTCACAATGCCTGATGCTATCCCCACAGTTGTGAGACAGCTCAAAGCATTTGCTTGAACTTAGAAAGCAATTTTAACTGATTCAGTGGGGGTTCTCCCCCCACCATTTGTTCCATTGTCCTGGATCTCCCTTCTTTCATCTCTGCAGTTTATGTTCAGAGTAGATTTCCACACGTGTGCCTACCTTTTTGTATCGTGCTTCTGGGTATGGAAGGAGAAAACAAAATACGGGATAGTGAACGGATGTGCTTCTAACTTGTGAAACTGATGAATTTGTACTGTAAAACTAATGATTCTCTTTTTAAAAAGTTCCATATTGATTGAAACACTCTTCTTGGAAATAATCAGCTTCAGTTGTGACATGTGGGGGTTGGAAAGCACCTGTACCCTGCAGGGAGCCTTTCTATGCCTTTGTTTACACGGCAGCTCTCTCATAAATAATGCTTATGCTTGACTGGGTCTGGATGCCTTGGTCTTCACCCCCTCTGCCCCTTTTATACACCCCCCTCACCTACTGGTATGTGATTTTTATTTTTAAATACTACTTATTTATTAGCATGCTGACAGCTTTATTTAAAGGATATTGCTTTGCAAAAGAAATGCCTAGCTCTGGAGTTTTGATGTTTCAGGGATTTTGAAGCAGTAATTCCAGGAGATTAGAGACCCGTGGCTTCCCACAGCAGCCAGGCTGACACATCTACACACATGTTGTTAGTCAGAGTTACTTATAATTGGGGTGTTAAAACAGGCCTGCATGCTTAGCCCTGTGAGATGACAAGATTACTTCATAAACAAACACTAGGGAGTAAAGTAACCAAAGTTGCATGACATCTGTTAGAACAAAAACATTTTGCTGGGATAGGTCCTTGTTGCTTTAAATCTTTTGCTTTGTGAGAAATTCTAAATAATTCTGTCTTACAGATCTGTCTTCTTGAAAAGATTTAGTTTAGGAGAAGGATAATTCATTGCTATTGGACAAGGACTTGGGAGACTGGGGTTCTTATCCCAGAAGTTCAGTGGATGTTTTACGTTAACCATAGGCAAGTGTCATAACCGCTTGTGGTCATTTTCCCTGTCTGCAAAATGGAGATGCCAATATTAACCACAAAATGTTGAGTCTTAACCTTTAACTAGTCAGGTGGGAGGCTCCATAGAAATGTAACATATTATTATAAAATAGGATGTCATTTTTAAGGGTTTCTAGCCTATAGATGGGCAAACTGAATCAATTTAAAAACCAGCTGAAAATATCACCTAACATTAATACTGAACAGTTTGTGAAGTTTGAAAAAGTATGATGGAATTTTGTTCAATTTCCATTTTCCCACTGAGGTTCATGGTATGGACACTAAAACATGAGGAGAAAGGCTGTTGTCATACTATTCCCTTGCTATTATGTTGCTAAACCAAAATGTACTAGATCTCTCAAAAGGGAATTTGTCCTCACATTACTTACAGAGCAAAGCACTTTGCATCCTAATGTTTGAGGTTTGTCTGAGCTGAACAGGACTTGTTCCACTTGCAGTCCTTTTGGTTCATTATCCCCATTACTTCCCTGGGCTGGAGATGGGCAGCTCTGATCAGTATTAGAGGCAGCTAGATACCCATGCTGGAGAACATCCTGCATGGCCTTCAGAAAACTCATGCAGAAGTGGAATGGGATTTTGAGAGCCCACAGACACTGTACCCATCTTTGTGTGCTCTGTGGAGGGTCTCCCAACCCTTGTGTGGAGGAGTGAGGGGGCATCTGGGGATAGATGAAAATTCTAGTGAAGACACAACCTAGACCTATTCCATTTTTCTGGCACTAATGGACAGAATCAGTGAGTTAATCCCATTCCTCCCTGGTGATCAAAGGTAAGGCCTAGGAAGATGTAAAAAGGATGCAGGGACCAGAGAGGCAAAAATAAACTAAGAAAACAGCTTGTTACTGTCCCATATTTCTAATGAAGTGCTCCGTGCCACCACAACCATAAGAAGTGAAGTTGGAATGAGCAGCCTCCCATTAGAATGAACGTGGCCCATGTTGTTATAATAAGGAATGATCTTAAATCGACAGAGCTGTGCTGCCTTTTGTACACAAGAAAGGCTAATCCCATTAAAAGTAATGGTCTGAGATTGCTCACTCCAAGTACTGATAATGAGTTAAATTTGTGCTGTCTATAATGAGTCTTCAGCATTCTTTATGTCCTTGTTGTTGATGAACTGCGTAGCATGAGCCATTCCAGGCTTAATTATGAAAATTTCTCAGAGTGAAAATTATCTTTTTAGGAAGCAGCTGTAAATAAATACCACTGGGGGGGGGGGCTCATTCTGCATGAGGCTGAGTGCCCTCAGCTTTCATTCATTTTCCTGGCAGTCGCAGCTGCTCAACAGTGATCAGAATTTAAGCCCCTATAATACGACATGAGTCACATAATGTTAAACCAGAAAAGTCATATTTAAAATGTTGTAGGAACAATTGCTCCTATTTTAGCACATGGAGACTTGTGTACGAAATCATCAAAAAGCAGTTTGCAGTGCAGGGCTATTTTTTTCAATCTGATTAGGGATTTTAAAACTATCAAACTGTTGCATTACATTCTTGGTCCCCATCGTTCACCATTTTATATGGCTGCATGATGGAAGGCTATTCTAAAGCTTCTAAATTCTTACCTCCAGCTCCAATTAGATATATTATTTCCCACATCCTTGGAAAACCAGTTCCTTGGTAATTTTTGTCTTTATGGCCTGATATAAAGACCGCTGAAGTCAATGCAAAGATGCCCATTGACTTCAGTGGGTTTTGGATTGGGTGGGAACATTGTATGTATATTCTTTTGATTATCATGGTAAGAAGAATCTTGTTAATTGTAAAGCATTCAGAAAATCCTATAGCTTTCTGTGCTGCAGAGATAGGCATGAATAACTTTACTCAGATGACTAGACTCATTAAACTCACACATTGCAAATTACACATGTAAGTGTCTCTAGGATCAGGTCCTAAATTAGGTTGCATCATTATGTAACACTTTTTCACAACATAAAAATACTGAAAATAATCACACTGTTTAGGGCACATTGGAAGAGATTGAGATGAATCTTACCGATATGCAGCAGTGTAACAGAAGTCAGTAAAACACAATTATTCTGGAAGTCTGGATTTTTTATTTATTTATTTTGTTACGGTCATTATTTACATTTAGATTTTTCCTTCCTTTTACAGTATTGAACTGGAACATTCAGTGCTAGCTGGCATGGAACATTAACTATATATTACCCAACATATGGCCATAGGATGTGAGCTCACAAATTTTGTAGTATTTGGCCACAAAATTTGTGCATAAAATTGTAACATGCATTACACCCTACCCCCATTAAAAATGTGCGTTATGGATCATTTCGTTTTTGAGTAGATGATTCACTATAACATAGTCTTTGATATAGCAGGGCTCTGATTCAATAAAAAAAGAATTATGAACAGTGACATTAATAACCCCAGTTCCTAGCTCAGAACTTGTTAGCCAAATCAGCCTCCAGCACAATATTAATATAGCCATGAAAAGGCCAAGGAAAATGCAGATGCTTTTATTCTATATTGCTATCCAGCATCTTTGCTGATGGTAGCCACTTTAAAGCTGGAAGAGAACCGGACAATTTTTGTGTTATAATAAACCAGGTTTTCAAACCCCAAGTCTGTTTTACTGATTGGAATGGTGTTTTCAATACTTTGAGACAGGATTTTGATCAGGAAAAAGATCAAATCTCTGGAACTGGGACACCAGATCCCAAACCCCTTACGTTTCATGGAAAGCTCAGATACAAACTCTGCCAACATCCTCTAACGATCACAAGTTCCAGGCTTATGGACCCAGTCCTGAATCCTGTTACTCACTTGAGTAGTCTTTACACATGTGAATTGTTGCAGACTTCAGCCTTAATCTTCATATGACTATGCAGAACATCTGCATGAGCACAAATGTCCTGTCTAGATCTGATTGTCGGATCGATGCCTTAAATAGTACTTCACACATAAGAAAGGTTTGAAGATGAGTTCCTGTGTACGGTGTTTTTAATCATTGGGCTAACTCAACTTTGCTGCATTTGTCAAATTTACGAGAGGAGAAACCAGGCTTCTCACAAGCTTAGGACTAAATCCACTACTGAACAAAGAGTGAATAAAGTTATCACGCAGCAACAGCAGTACTTGTATTCCCAGACTTCATTTATCCTGAAATGCTGTATTCCCTTTGAGTTTCTGTTAATTCAATTATCGTGAGAGACACAGTCAGAACAACACCCACAGTCTAATGTTTTCCTGTTATCTTTGCACTGCACTTTTGCAACAAAAACAACCCCACTGGTTTGAGTTTCAAGTACTGTGCTACTCATTAGAATGTAACGATCCCAAGACTACTAATGGTATTTCTGTCAGGTATGTTGCCCTCAGCCACACACAATTTGATGTCTTCCACTGCAGTTTGCTGCTAGACTCTCTCTCTTATTTCCTTTAAATTCAGAAGGTTGGGAGGTACAAAGTCAGGAAGTGTAGATGCTGAAAGGTCTCCGAAGGCAATAGGTGTTGAACAAGTTGTTAAACAAGAGAATTGGAACTCTTTTATCATCATTCCCAATGTAGCATTGATTGATTGGAGTCTGAATAGGTATTGGTTTTAGATAAACAAGACAAAGTGAAAGATCAACAACAACCAGATGGGGTTTAGAAAAGGATGGGAAAGATAATATTTTGTACAGATCAGATTGTGCTTTCTGTTACACCAGCATAAATCTGAAGTCACTCCATTGACTTCAGTATCGTGGGTCCAGATTTTATGCACTGGTATAACAGACAGCAGAATTTAGTCCAAGAGGTACAGTATGTTTTGTTCACAAACAAGGATGCTGAAGGCAGGTTGAATTGAATAAATGGAACTTTATTGAACCCAGTGAGTTCTTTCAGCGTAACTCCCTGTGGGTTCCCTGTTCCTATAGTGTCCTGTTTATAACAGTCCCTCTAGGGAACAGGAAACCTCTGACTCCCATTTCCCTGATCATGATACACAGTAAATCCAATTCTAGATGATGATCCCCAGTGATGGAGTGATCTGAAAGTCAGCAGTTTTGGTTTCCAGGGATTTGTTTGCCCATTTTACAGTGTTATTGATTTTGAACCCTCATCTCCTACCTCATGTCTCTAGTTCAAATGAACCCAAAAAATCTTAAATTGGAACTCACCTGAAACTGTTAGGTTTTGCATGGTTTCTGCCCAAAGCCATCAGCTAAGACCATCACTGCAATCCCTAGAATAGGCTGCTCCACTATTCTAACCCCCATTCCACATCATCATCAGGAGGCTTTCAAAGTGTGTTACAAATATGAACTGAGCCTCTCAACAGAACTGTGACATAGGGACTATGCTCATACCACAGAGAGGTAATCTGCTTGCCCAGGGTGACAGAACAAGTCAGTGGGAGAGCTGGGAGTAGAGCCAGGATTCCTGAGTCCCAGTGCCATGTCACTAGACAAAACTCCATCCATGTTATAAAATAGGGGATAACTAATTATTTAACCAAGAGATTGACAGTATGCCCAAAACCTATTATTTTAAATACCTAAAAGCTTCATAGCTAGTGAAGTCACAAGTTTCATGTAAGTAACAAAAGTTGTGTGAACAGGGAGAAGTTTTGAGTTGTTTACAATCTGTTTAGGCTGTTTAAACTTGCATGTACAGTGCCTAGTGCACACACCCCTTCCATTTCAATGGACGCATCTTGGTGCTGCTGTAATAATAAGAATAATTAGGAGAAGCGCAGAGAACATTCACCCTCATAGTCAGACCAGGTGTGTATCTCCAGAGAACAAACAACAACAACAACAACGTCAAGGGTCTCTCTGAGGCAAGAGAGATCTAGGGCTAGGGACAGGAGGCCCTGCAGGGATAAACCTTAGGAACAGCCAGGTCTGAAAGAACTACAATCCTGCCTTATAAGAATTTAAGTAAAGCCCAGGAAGTGAGCTAGTGATAAGATTACTGATCTCACCTGTTTACACTGTAATTGGAATGATATTTACATTCTGAAATAAACTTGACAGGTCAGGAGGATCTGTTCTCCCCTTGACTCAGAGACTTGGAATTAATGACCTCAGGCTATTGAGAAATGGGGCAGGCACCTGGTTTGGATGCTGAATTTACCCATGCTGGTAAAATTAAAAAGCAGCTCCACAGATGACAATACAGTTAAACTGGTGTGAGATCAGAAACATGCCCTCCAGCTCCAGCCCTCTTGGCTTTTTGTTTTTCTTACACTGACGACCGATTTTTGAGCTCTGCCTTTGAAGGTTCCTTCTTTCACTGTACCCTCTCCGAGCCTTTAATGTTACAAGAACTACCTCCTATGTTTAATTATTTAATTTAATCCTGCAAATTGCGCTTAGCTGAGCAGTACTGTTTAATTGATTAATAAATTACCATTGACTGTCAGTGCTCTTGGATTTTCTCTCTGTGATATTGGATGCATAGTTGACAGTAATTAAATAATCATTTCATCACCAGCAGTGATTGAGTTTATCTAATTCAGTGGGTCTCATATGTAAGTAGTATTGAAGTTTGAACTCTTATAGGATTATATTGATTGATGGATGGAGACCAGAGGAAGAGATAGATACCACATGTTGTACCTTGCATTTGGAAGAATCAGTAGCTTAAACATGAGAAAATCGTCATCGTCCCCTGCCGTCTTTTTTGTTTGTTGTTGTTTTTACACTAATTGGTGTTCTCCACTCATTTGTCATAATGTGCAATAAAATAAATTGCTATTCAGGTAAAAGGGGGAGAGAAATCTAACTGTACTGTGTCACTTTACTTTAAAAGTTTTGCTTAAGAATTAATAGCATGTTTTTGTATATATAGCCACACATAAGTATGTGTGGTCATACGGAGTGAGTGTATGTGTGTGTGCGTGCACGTGCATGTTTTCTACACCAGCGAAATGATAATTGGCTAAATTAATATTCTCTCCTTCACACACTCTTCCAACTCCCATACTATAACCCCTATAGGTTAAATTCTGATTCCACTCACAGTGGTGTAAATCCCTCCAAGTCCATGGAGTTACTCTGGATTGACACAAATGTAACCGAGATCATCATCTGGTCTAATAACTGTAAGGAGGGTTATGAAATGTGACAGATGGCAGAACAAGCTTGTGGAATTGACTTCAGAGGAGTGATCAAGGCACAATGCAACCCACACTGGTCACCGATGGTTTTAGGCTAATGAAATTAATCCTGCCATCATGGTGGCGGATAGATGACATGACCTGTTGAAGTTCCTACCCACCCAGGTGCTCATTCTTGCAAATCCTTTGTAAGGGAAAACTTGCATTCAGAGCCTTAAGGGTGTTTTTGCATAATTAAGAGTTTAGAGGATCAAGAGTAAAATTTGCCCTTGGATGTGTGTATGTGCAACAACCATTGATGGCTATGGTTACTGGCGGGCATAAAATCTGAGCCTAGTATGTGAGTGTTGTGGGTGGCCAATTACAGGGATGTCCAATGTCCTTTTATGTGTTTGAAGGTGATTAATAGGCTTTGTGTCAGTTATCAGCCTTCCATTTCTTTGGAAAGTCCTCAATACCCTACTTAATCAAAATAGAAGACCCATTTCTGCACGGCAAAAATCCATGCAATGCAACTGAGGCCATTACAAATGAAGGCCCTAATCACCCTTTCAGGAAGCACGAATGAAGGGGGAACCTCTGGTCTAGCTACATGGAGGCACTTGTGAAAGCTATGGCTGATCAGTGGTGTAGCATTTAAAACTGATGGAAGTAAAGAATAAAATACCCCTTAAACATACAGATGAAATTCCACCACAGCCTGTGACAGTGATTAATTATCTGAGCTTTACACTCTTGCTTTATAATGCCACCATCACCCCCTCAATGGAAAGGCCCTTATTATGTACTGCAGGGTGTACATTATTCTATATATTCTAAATCATTTAACTATTTTCGGTCTCCATTAATGTCAAATTACAATGAAACTCTTAAGGAAATATCAGCAATGACTCTATGAACACAAAGAATTAATTATGATTGATTTTATTAATTAAGTTTGGTAGCTAATGTCTTTACAGTA
Source organism: Chelonoidis abingdonii (assembly GCF_003597395.2). Classification (NCBI taxonomy): domain Eukaryota; kingdom Metazoa; phylum Chordata; order Testudines; family Testudinidae; genus Chelonoidis; species Chelonoidis abingdonii. Next base: position 76,213,703 of record NC_133777.1, read on the forward strand.
ATGGGATGTTTAAAAGATAGAGTCAGGATTAAGTGTCACACCTAGAGATTAGTTGAACAGGTTCAGCATAATGTAGGTAGCTACCTTCAAGTAAAAAGATTTGACTTTTACAAAGGGGACCCTATAGACTCTGCTCTGGTCCATAAGTCATAGAAGGTGTTTGACTGGTAAATATTTAACAGAAGGAAACCTTCCCCTACTCGCCCCCACCCCTCCACACACACTCCCTTTTATTTACAGTGTATTAAACACATTGTTTTAAGTAGATGTCTTATGTTCCCATGGGCCCTGTTAGTTCCTTCATTATGAGCCATCTCTGGGTCTGAGATCTGACACTTTCTGATCCATTCTTGTTTTTCTGGTGTATTTTGTCATCTTCTTTTCCCTCTCCTTTCCAACCATTACCTCATCTTCTCTCTTGATCCATTTTACCCTCCCAAAGCTTGCTGAGATCTCCCCAATCACCTCGGACCTCCCCAAAGTCTTTCTGTAATATGTTTCCAACCTTCTCACATGCTCTCCTCCTGGCCTCCCAGATTGTCTTATCAGCTCCTCATCGAATATTTTTTTACTGTGTCCATAGTCTACTTGATGGTCTGCTACTCCTCCCTTCATGCTATTCATGTAGCAGTGGAAATTTTCCAAAGGACTCCTAGAACTTTTGGAGAATCATCATTTTGCCTTCATGAAGGTCATTTGTGGCTAGGGATAAGCAGCCTAATTGACCATTGGCATCTTCCAGGTTTGCAGAGACAATCACAGTGATTGGCCAGGGAGTTTACAATATGCATGCAATCACAGGAGCAGCCATTGACTTCTCAGGGTTTTAAAATCAAGCTTCATATTGTTTTCAGCAGTTATTGATTGTATTGCACCAGAATACAGCTTGGTATAGTACCTTTCATACTTCCTGTATTAAAGAGTCTGATAGTAGTAGTGTAGTTAATGTGTGTACAAATCCATCCGTGCTCCCATGTTCAGCAACAGAGCACACAGAACATTAGAACCTGTTTCGTTAAGGAAGGGAATATCCTCTGCTCTTTATGAAAAGTATCATGTGATTCTTAATTTCACTGTGGATAATACAAGGACCTTGGTTTATTGACTTCTCTGAATGATGCCACTGTCAACAATACCGAACTCCCTAGCATTTCACTGTAGCATTTGCATTGAGCATGAGCACAATTCCTGACTAGACCCCACAATTTTCTATCCCAAGACTCAGGGCCGTCCTTAGGATTTATGGGGCCCTACGCAGTATTATTAAACTGGTGCCCCTATGCCGGATGGCAGCCCAAGCTCACAGCCTGGTGGGGGAGGGGGAGGAGGGACGAGACAGCAAAGGATAATGAGATGCCTGGCCTGCCTCATCGGGTGATGGAGCGCACACGTTCCCCGCAGGACGATCCTACCCCTCCCTATGCGAGATGGCATTGAGGACAGTACGCTATTAAACGCACTAAAATTTGGGAATAAAATGTCGAGTCACAATGTTTTTGGATAGCCCTGAAGGTATTGTCAGAGATTATATTGCAAACTTTGTGTAGGTAAGGGTGAGTCAGTTGTTCCTGATGACAACCATTACATATAATTGGAATCGATGATGAAGCTGTTCTCTGTTTTACATTTTCTTAATAGTATTTTCTAGCTGATTGTATATTTTTAAACGTACTCAAACCTTTAGCAGCATTCAAGTGATTATACATATTTATCACTGAACAAGACATTTTATTAAATTAATCAGAGAGATTTAGTGTGTTTCAGAACATTGTTCATTGCTTTTTAGAAAGGGCAACAGTAAATTTTACTTTGTGTGATCTCCTAGCAGAGACATGGTTATGAATTTCACCAACTTTAAAAAAATCATGTTTCCAAGATTTTAGGCTCACAGGATTTTTATGTTTACATAAGGCTACTGATTTTTGTGGAGGGTTTTCTTTTTAAGCTGGTTCATCGGATAGTCAGAGTAAGAAGGGAAACTCTTTGTCAGCTATTGGCAAGGAAAGGATTGTTGTCCTTTAAGAGGCTCTCTTCAGTGAGGGTGGTGGGGGGAGAGGTGGTTGAAGGGATGGACAGAAAAGGACAGGAAGATTGGAAGCACTTTTTTTTTAACTTATAGTTAATTAATATAGTTTTTTAGATAAGGTGAGGTCTTTGAAGGAGTTATTTTAAAAAATGTAGTCTGACGATCCACGCATTATTTAGGCTAAAAGAATGACTTGTTGCATCTCAAGACTAGTATGCAAGCGTTTTTTTAGAAAGTGGGATTTTATAATCTTTTCCAGCTCACTAATGAATTTTTTAAGCAAATTTTAAACTAGTCGTCTGGTGACTACATGGTGTCTGTGTGAAATAGTCATTATGCAAGACTGTTTTTGTCAGTAGAAGTTGGCAGAAGAAAGCTGACAGTTAAAAAAGTTGTATGGTTGGCAGCTAAGCTTTGTGGACATCTGATGAACGGGTTCTAGCCCACGAAAAGTTGTATCCCAAATAATTGTGTTAGTCTTTTGACGGGTGAACAGGATCGTCCTTTGTTTTTGCTTGATCAGATAAACAGGACTACACTTCTTGAAACTGTAAGTTATATCTTGGGAGTTGGAAATGCCAGTTAAATGCTTTATTACCCTTGAATGCTCTTTAACAGTTTACACTGTATGTGCTAATAGGTCTGGCAGGCTTTGGAGGTTTTTTAACTCTGATTCTTTCAAGGAAGACTCACCGGCTAGAGATGGGAGCCTGCAGGAAGGGTCAGAACAGGGATAGGAAAACAAGAGGGTGGACACTAAGACCCAGTGGTGCCCCAAATTTTCAGGTGCCCTACGCAGCTGTCTATGTTGCCTATGTCTGAGGACGGCCCTGCCAAGACTTCAATAAAATAGCTTTGTTCTAGAGTACTTTCCATATGAGTATCGCAGTGTGCTTTGAGAACATGCTTGAATTAACCCCCACTGTGTGTTAGTTCAGTATTATCCTCATATTGCAGACAGGGGAACTGAAGCGCCAACCAATTAAAAGGCATTCCAGAAGTCACATAAAAAGTCTATAGCAGAGTCAAGAGTAGAACCCATGTTTCAGGCCTCCTGTGCTTTAACCAGACAACTGTCCTTTCTCCCCAAGAGGGCTATTAACTGACCCCCCGCAAAACAGCAACAAGACCGTGATCTGTATAAAGAGAAAGGAAAGGATTGGGCTGGGGCTAAGATCTGAGTTCAGTTCCTAGCTTTAGCACAGACGTACTGTGTGATCTTTGGCGAGTCATGTAATCTCTCTGTGGTTCAGGTTCCACGTCTGTAAAATGGACATAATATGACAAATAATATTACCTCCTCTGTCCCACCCCTTTGTCTGTCTTGTCTATTGAGATTGTAAACTCTTGGGTGCTGGGATTATCTCTTACTATGTAGCTGTACAACATATAGCATAGTGGAGTCCTGATCTCAGTTGGGTTGGGGCCTCTAAAAATTGTTATCACAAGGTAATAACTTGTGTCTCACAGACTCATAGACTTTAAGGCCAGAAGGGACCATAATGATCATGTAGTCTGACCTCCTGCAGATTGCAAGCCACAGAACCTCACCCACCCATTGCTGTAATAGACCCCTAACCTCTGGTTGAGTTACTGACCTCCTCAAATCATGCTTTAAAGACTTCATGTTAAAGAGAATCCACCATTTACACTAGTTTAAGCCTGCAAGTGACCCATTTCCCCCCAGAATCTCTGCCAGTCTGACCCAGTGGAAAATCTCTTCCCGACCCCAAATAAAGCAATCAGTTAGACCCTGAGCATGTGGGCAAGACCCATCAGCCAGACACCTGAGAAAGAATTCTCTGTAGTAACTCAGAGTCCTCCCCATCTAGTGTCCCATCACGAAGCATTGGAGATGTTTGCTGCTAGCAATCGCGGATTGGCTACATGCCATTGTATGCAGTCTCATCCTACCATCCTTCCATAAATTTATCAAGCTCAGTCTTGAAGCCAAGCTCAGTTTTGAAGCCAATCAAAACTAACCAACACCAATTCTGAATAGCAAATATTTTAGCAATTACATGAACGTTTGACCAAACAAGAATTTTTTTTGCAGAAATTTACTGATTCTTTGTGAAAAATAAAGCTCTTCCAGGAATTTTTAAATTTCTTGCAGATAATTTCTGAATGGAAAGAGGCTAAATCCATCCAATAGGTTCCTTTATTTCATTTGTGTATGAGAAGGGAGAGAGAGAGACAATATGAATTTTAACATATTTTGCTCCACTCACACAATATCAACTTAGATTTAATACGATTGTACAGCTGATGGTGTAAGATGACTTCGTCCTTATGACAAACATGCTTGAGATAAAATGCTTCAACACATAAATGCTCCTGATGCATTATGTATTATCTTGCACAGCCATCATGATGCCTGGTATAGATAATATGGCCCTGAGAATTTTTATAGCTGAGGATATGTTGCTTTAAAAGAAAGCTGCCCCGTTCCTGCCTCTGTGCCTTTGCAGAAGCTTGAGGAAAGGGGTTTCCCTTTTTTTCCTGCAGAATTATTTGTTTTTCCTGACACAAAGGAGAGTGGTTTGTCATTGTTTTCTGTATAACATTGATGGATTTCATGTTGAATGGGTATTGGGTTTTAGTTAAACATGACAGGGAAAGAGATTTATAGGCAGTGGCCACAGAGGTTGTTTGAAAGGCCCAATAATGCTTCAGTGCACAGATGTGTTTTCAGTGTCCTCTGATGGTAAAGAACCAACCAGCTCATATACACTCCACTCTCATTACTGAGCTATCCTTGAAAAGCCGAGTGTTAACAACTATATAGGTTTTCTTTCTTTGGAGTTTCAAAGTAAACAGGATTCAAGGAGCAGCCTTATGTCAGGAATGCTGTACTAATGAGGACAAATTATATTCTAATCAGGTTTCTCCATTATTAATTCGCTCTTATTCTGCTCTCTTTTTTTCTCCTCCTCTTTGTGTCCAATTTAAAGTTGCAGAAGAAACATGGGGTGGAGTGTTTTTCTTCTATGCTGTTATTCATATTAAGTAGTCTATTCTCCCCTGGGTGTGGTGGTGGTGGGTGTTAAGAGTTTAAATCTCCCCCTAATGCATTAATGGGATAATATGAATCACCACCCAGAAAAATCCTAGATGGACCTCAACTGTGCAATGACACTAGGATAATTGAGCATATTTCTACACACAAAATACAAGTCCCTCCTTGGCTCAAGATACTCCTAGATGTTTTAAGGATTTGCCTAGAGAGTTGTTTCTGCAGGGAAAATGGAATAAACAAGCTGCACTGCGTAACGCATGGTGTAATTGCATTGTTCCGCTATGTTATTCACATGTTTTCTTAACTATTGACTAATTTTTTTAAAAAAATTATACAAAGGCCCCACTAAAATATAAACAAAATAAAATAAATCCAAGAGAATGCTGTTGTGTTGGGTTGTGTTGTATTTTTGCCCTCTTTTGTCAGGAAAACTTGCCATGAGGCATCTCAGCAGAAAATGCACATGAGCTTGAGTCTAAAAGTAATGAAGAATAGGTAGTGAACCATGTTAAGTGCCAGCTCACAGATCATGTGCTCATTCTCTTTCCAGCACAGTCACTTTGCCATGAATCCATACTAGCTATAGCAGCTTTTGCTGCACTGTGGGCCTCATTAGCAGCTTGCCAGGAGCAGGAAAGCTGCCATTAATATGTCCCTATACATCTGCATTGATTTAAAAACAAAAAAAACTTTCACAGCCATATTATCTGCTTATGCTTACCTTTTCTTTGAAAGATGAAGAATAATTGAGTTGAGATCACCTGGATGAAAAAACAGCTTTTATAAAGTAGTAGCGTACTAGACTTTGGTCCAGATTTGGAAACAAGTTGTGTGTGTAATTGCATGCCTATTTTGTATGCCCAAGAGCCACAATTACACACACAAATAATTAGATACAATAACTCACAATTAGTCGATTTGCAGATGCAGTTGCAAAAAGTACCTGTTCAAGTTAAGTGATTAAGTCTTCCTTTTTCACAGGGCTGATGCGGGGTAGGGGAGAAGGGGAAACAATTGTACTGGGATTTCCCAAGATATCTATAACTTCTGTGGAAATAAAATGAAAGGAGAGGGAATGGAGCCCCAGTATAGTAGGAATGTATGATGTATGAGGGCCCCACATTTCTCTGACAGACCTAAAGGCAGCCACATGCCAAATTAATGTACATAAAGGTATATATATCTGTGCCTCAGTTCCCTCACCACCTTCCTTCTATTCTCTGAGGTAATCACAGGCAACACAACCAGAAACCCCCCCCGCCCCACACAAACGCACAAAAATTCCCTTCTGGAATCTGGTTTATTAATAGACTAATTCAGTTCCAATACTTGCACAGGAAATGTCCCTCCCATCCATGCTCAATCCACAGCCCTCTCACTGGGAGTCTGTGAATAGCGCTTACTGCTGGCCATCGCTCCATTCAGGCTCCTGTCCCTGTCACCAAACAGCCACAGCCCAGTGGAGAGACTTCCTACTCGCCCTCAGATCTCTGAGAATGAGTAGCACAACCTGCCTTTTGTTTCCTGACTTTTCTCCCATCAGGCTTTGCACTCAGCCCAGTCATATGATCAGTTTCAGGGCATGCCTGTCCTGGAAGGAGCTGAGGTGCTGTAACAGTCGTGCTGGGCCTAATGCGCCGTCAAAGAGCCAGCATGATCAACAGACCCTGCCATCCGGCAATGCAAGTACAGAGGGCTGCCCACATGGAGCTCCTTGCACAATTAGGGCCTACATCAAAGATATAGCAAATTAGAGCTATATCCACATGTGCAGCTTTGAGCTGAACTCTGAGCATCCTGAGTGTCTAGTAATACTAGCATAAGGGATAATATTTTACAGAAATATTCAGGACCCAGTCCTTCTGCCATTGTCTTGAATGCCATAAATGTTTAAATATTTTTATTACTATTAATGTTCTGTAATATTATTTATTAAATGCTATAGTTTAGAGCAATTTACCATCTGACTAAAAAAAGTACATTTCTTTTAAAGTCCAGCTCGTGTGACAAAGTATCAGTGTAACACCATGTGTTCACAATGGTTTTTTTAATGCTTCCTCCCCCCTTACCCCCATTGGATGCCTGCTTTCAATTTGAATATTGAGTTACCTGAACTGAATTATTTATCAACTTTAATTGGATTTGCAGACAAGTCATATTTGCACATCTTTTCTAGGAAAAATGGAATTCTTTCTGGGAACTTTTTAAAGCTCCAGGTTGAGGACAGAAAGCTAATTAGCTTCACATTTCCTGTCAAGATCTTTCTTTCTGTTTTTTTTCTGTCTGATTTTTTTGTTTTGTTTGCAAAATTCTAAATGACTGGAAATGATGTTATAGTTTTCTAAGATTTACTGATTGTAAAATAAAATTTATATTACAGCATGCATCTTTAATCTAAATCTGAGTTTTGATTATTATGATTAATTATTTGTAATGTGGTAACATCTAGCGGCCCCCACTGAGATCAAGGTCCATTACGTGAAGTGTTGTATAAGCACAGAGTGAAAAGCCCTACCTCAAACAGTTGACCATCTAAATAGAAAAGACAGAAACATGGAGAGAGAAGAAAGGAAGTATTATTACCCTTTTTTTTCACATGGGGAACTAAGGCACAGAGAGATTGAGTGATCTGCCTGTGGTCACAGAGAAAGACACTGGTAGAGGCTGGAATTGTACTGATATTTCCTGACAGATGGCCCAGTACTTTAACCACAAGACCATCCTTTCCTCCTTGGACTGGTGTCCATCCCTTCTTATTATTAGCATATGAAGCCAAAATATGTATTGCTTTCACTTATTCTCGCTTGCGGTAGTGATTTATGTATGGCAAAAGCCAGTGTGAAGAAGAGTAAGATACAAAATGTGACCAGAGTTGGCTGGCAAATGGGATGAATTTCTTGAGGAAATGCTCATGAAAAATGTGATCCTATCTGTCATCAAATAATGTGAATATTCAAAAACATCAGCCAGCTGCAAATGTGACTGAGGGACAGCAGATCTAGGACCTGATCCTCAGAGGTGCTGATCATCACTGATTCCTGCTGAAATAGCTCCAGTTAGAATGTCTGGAATTGAGAAATTTACAGGACTTAAGTTGAGGCCTGCAACAGGGGGATCTGGCCCTTTAAGGGTCAGGAGGCCTCGGGCCAGTCAACCCTGTTTAGTTAGTCCCACCTCACTACAGCTATACAAGGTGTGAGACTTAAAAGGAGGAAAGCCCAGCAGTTGAATGTTGGATGGGAAGGAGCCTGTACATGCTCCTATGTGAGATAAGAAGCTGGCCCTTGGTAGGAAGGTAGACCTGACCCTGATGGTTGGGTTAACTGGAGCTCGGGAGCTGGTGGTTAGATTGTGAGATAAGCCATTTCTGTAAGGAATGGGGCTGAAGACTCTTGTGCTGTGCTTTTGGTTTGGACTTGGACTACAGGACTCTGTTACCTGAAAGGGGTTGAACGCTTTAAAGTGGCTTGGCTGAAGGGCCAAGACCTGTACATCAGGAGTAAGCCAAAGATTGGCATGGTGGAATGAGGTGGAAGGTGCTGCAGCTCTTTGAGAGGATGAGTCTTGTAACAAGGCCCATTGAGGACTGCAGTATGGTCTGAAGAAAATTGATGGACAGTAATGGGACATGTTGGGGGCATATAACATTTTTCAGGGTTTCCATAGGACAAAGGTATTTCTTACCATCCATTTTACAAAGCTTTTCTGTATGAATTGCAGGACGTTTGCCACCCTTCTAGCGAATAGCAACAAACTCTGTGCACGCGCATCAAAATCCTCTGCAAAATGGAATTACCTTTCTCCACCAAGTCAAATCAAAAGTATAAATATTCTACTCTGAGTTGGGAGGGGGAGCTTCAGAGAAGGGAGGAGGCATGGTTGGAGTTCACTGCTGCTGGATGTCTCCCTAGGCAGGGGCGGCTCTAGGCATTTTGCCGCTCCCGCTTGGTGTGCTGGGGCCTGGAGCCACCCCTGTCCCTAGGGATCTTTTGCAGCACAGCTAGTTGGTAAGTTAGAGCAGCTGTTCAGGACTGCAGAGGTCCCTGGCCATCTCATGAATCTGCGTGGTTCCAAGTCTATGCACAGCCACCTTCGCCTACCCCTCATGCCCTAACAGACTGCCCCAAGCTCAGAGTACCTAAGCCCCAGGTCAGGGCCAATATTTCCAGCAGTTTAATGGAGGGACCTGTCCACTATAAATATGTGCATTGCTGCTAAAGTTGCAGAAAAATAGTTCAAACAGGGTCTGGACCTTTCAGGAACCTTTAGTGTAAGTCCATAGTAGTTAGTGGAGAACTCTGTTGTAAAACCTATTCCTATAGACTCTCTTACAGTTGCACTGAAACATTAAACATGGTTCCCTTTAAAAGAAAAAAAAAGTAACACTGAGGTGAGGTTTTAAATGATATTTGCAGTGGGGAATATTTATTACCAGTTTGCCAAAACAACCCCATCCCTGCAAAGTAAAATTTATTATTTAGTCATAAAAATATTAACACTTTAATTCCACAGAGCCTGGATGTCATGCAATTACTCCTTAAATTACCTGGTAACTTTATAGGGTAGGTTACATGTAACTACATAGTAATTACAGGCTCCTGCAAATTACTGTGTAATTATATTTAGTAGATTACAAAAGCAATTACTGTGTAACCTAAACTTTTACAGAGAGGCCTAAAATGAGCATGGAATAGACTGTAAAAGAGGGGTAAACACCATGATCGTCCCAGGCTACTAGATCTCCTGAGATAAACTGGGAAGTTCAATCATCTGGGATGCTTAAAAGCAGCTTGGGCACAGCATTAAATAACATACTATAGAGGCCATTCTGTTCGGGCAGAGGGGATAGATGACCTGACAGGCCTTTTCCTTCTCTGCTGTTGGCTTCCTGATTCAGTGACTCACTGTGTGGTAATTAGAATACTCAGGTACCATAAATGTATGAGGTATTTATTGAAATATTTGTGCTCTGTACATCACATACAGGATGAGGGACTTTATCCAGGGAAGCCATGATTCTAAAAAAAGATTTGGGGTTGTGATAATCAGCTGAACATGACTCCCAGTGTGATGCTGTGGCCAAAAGATCAAATACGATTCTGCGATGCATAAATAGGGGACTCTCTATATTAGGCACTGATTTTACTGCTGCTGGAATGTTGTGTCCAGATCTGGTGCCCACGATTTAAGCAGGATGTTGATAAACTGGAGAGGAGACAGAGACTCACAAGAATGAATAAGGGATTAGCAAACATGCCTTATAGGGATAGACTCAAAGAGCTCAATCTGTTTAGTTTAACAAAGAGACAGATAAGGAGTGACTTGATCAGTCTATAAGTATCTACACTGGGGACTAATAGTTAATACTGGGCTCTTCAATCTAGCAGAGAAAGGTATAACATGATCCAACAGCTGGAAGTTGAAACTAGACAAATTCAGACTAAGGTGAAATTTTTTAACAGTCAGAGTAATCTTTGGAACAGTTGGTGGATTCTCCATCACTCAGAATTTTAAAATCAAGATTGGATGTTTATCCAAAGGAGATGCTCTAGGAATTACTTTTGGGAAGCTCTGTGCCCTGTGTTATGCAGGAGGTCAGACTAGATTATCATAATGGTCCCTTCTAGCTTTGGAATCTATGAATGAGGAGCCAGCGGATCATGGTCACACTTCATATGATTCATAAATCTGAAGCAAGAGATTGTGTGATTCGATCAAGGAGATGGGGATCGAGTTCTGTGCATACTGGACCATGGAAAGATGGGATGTTCACACTTTATTATACACATTAATGATATGTTGTCTCTACTGGCTTTTACTGAAATTTCAGAAGTTAAAAATATAGTAGATTGATTTGACTATTACACCAGGTAGGTATTTATACCATCTATTATTGATGGAGGTGCAACAAAGAACAAGTCCATTAACTCACAGGATATAGAGTTTTCCTTTTGGAATAATATCCTAATCAGAATCAATGTACCTCTGAGCTCTAACACGTGAATCACAGGATTCACTAAGTTTCTTAGTATTTAGAAATACATGCATAGCCCCAGGTTTGACCACTTATGAATATATGTGGCTCCAGAAGGTACAATATCAGCCACAAATAGTATTGATGCCCTGGGAAACTATTTTGGCTGTGAACACTGATCAGTGGATCCACACAGTACATCTCCCCCAGTACATTTGAAAAGATCCCTTTGTCATTGAAATGGAAACCAGCTATAGTATATGTGGTTATATTTAGGCGCTACTGATGCAGCTATATGGGAAATTAATCCTCAACTGTTAACAATCCACAGCAAAATGCCCCTTGTATGATAGATTGTACTTGCATATGGTATTTTGGGAGTTCCCCAGATATACTTAGGCCCAGATTTTCAAAGATATTTAAGTGCCTTAGTAAGTCACTTTTGAAAATGAGACTTAGGGTTCTAAATCAGTTGTGCTTGCAAAGCTGAGTGAAGAAATGGCTAAATGCTTTTAAAAATCTGGAATTTACCTGTGCTGTTTGCTTGTGGTTGTTTGATTTTTTAAAATTAAAAATTTGGTTTTGCCCTTTGTTTCTTTGGTAATGTAGTTACCTTGGTAACTAAAAGGATGATACTAGAACATACTTATCAGTTGCTCTAATTATGTAACTTGTTGATTAAACATTGTGGGTATAAGAGTCTGTTAACTCTATGGTGTTTGTTATTATGAAATATAGCAATAGCCACAATAATGGCTATTGCTGTATTAATAGTTAATAAAGAAAGAATCTTCAATTGAAGTTATAGTGAAAATCAAATATTACCAAATAGGTCAGCTTTTTACTTCCAGTACAAATCTTGTCACGTGATATTGAGGAGGAATGAAGAACCAGCATATTTTGCATCCATCAAAGAACCTGGCATACCCTCAATATATCTTCTAAGTGCTGCCACATGAGTTGAAACAGAGATGCCTGAAAGCATGAAGAACTATACAGCAACACACTGTAGTGTGTCAATGCATACAATAACGAAGCTTTTAATATTCTGATCATTGACCTAATACATTTAAGAGGTAGCTAGTCAGGGTGTAGTGTAGAACGCTCACTGGCGTGACTAACATCTCCATTGGAGTCATTATAGTGTATGGTGTCAGTATGTGTTGTTAGGAAACCCTTAATCCCTGCACCATTAACACTATCTGACATAATGGTGTATCACATCAAGACATAACACTGATTGTGTACAACAGTCATCATTACCACCATAAAGCACAAGGTCCTAATGATGCTTTTCAAATTATTGTCATCCTGGTTTGATGACATTCAGGTGATGTTATATAAATGTTAAATATGGTAAAGTAGTGACAGCACATGCACAATTAGTATACAGCTAGTTTTGGAAACTCTTACGCTAGCAAGCACTTACACTCGTAACCCATTGACTTCACTAGCACTGCTCCCGTAATCATGTGCTCACCAACGTGAGTAAGGTTTGCACATACTAGCCCATAATTTCCAATGTAAGCATTTACCATATTACAACAAAAAGGACAAATTTGCCTAATCTACCTAATCAAAATTGCCTAATGATAAAGAGAACAATAAGAATTAATTTTAAAAATCCAATCAGAATCCTTTCAGGATGAGAATGTATAGATTCAATTTTAGATGGCTCTGAAAAATCTTCATTCTCATTTTTGTAAAAAAAAAACCAAAAAACCCAAAACATTAAATCTTGAGCAAACCCTAGAACGAGGCAGTGCACAATGCTAAGTGCTCCAGTCCAGATTTATGGTCTCTGTACACAGAACACCAATTAATATGTAGCTAGATCCTCAGCTGGTGTAAATTCCCACAGCAACTAAAAGACGATGATTTGCACCAGCTGAGGGTCTTGGTCAAAAGATCTGACTTCTGAAGCCTGAGCACCTGCAGCTGCTATTGTCTTCATCTGGAGGTTTAGGGTGCAGAGCACTTGTATAAATGAAGCGCTCAGTGTTTATGCTTCACTTTTCTTCATGACTTTAGCCCTCAGTTTCACAGGTGTAAATTTGGAGTAACTCCATTAGCTTCAGTGCCGTTGCTCTAGATTTGTACTGGTATAAATGAGCTGTATTTGCCTATTGTCTCTAGAAGATGTTGTTTACATTTCATATGAAACTTCAGTGGATTATTTTATATTCCCTTATATGTGATTTTATCAGTTAATGCAGTAATATTGTTTTTTCTGTGTAATAAATTGATTTTTAGTGCATGACCAATGTAAGGGATAGTGCATCCTTTAAGTATCACGTATAGACAAGAAGATATAAATGAGAGTTAATAACCATCAAATGTGTCTATTTCCTTTTCCTATAAATTAGAGCATGCTTTCCTACTGAATTTTTCAAGAAGGAAAACAAACTCCCTCCTGCTGATGTGGGGAAGTGATGCTAAATCTCCCTAAAGATTCACTCCGGCTTCTTACAGCTGTATGTTAGTACCTTTTTATATGCAATTTTACTTCATTTAGTCTTTAAGGTTGTGCCTGAGGTTAGTTTAAAAGGTTAGTTAAATGTTAATGGATGTTAATGCTGCAATTAAATTGTTAAATCAATTGAAAACTGTGGCTCCATCTCTATCTGTGTTAGTGCCGGCCTGAGCTGCATTGGCGTATAAATTAAAAGCTGTAAATCTAGTGAAGTCTAATTAGAGACCAAATTTCTCATTTATCTTATTTTCACAGGACTGTAAGCACTGATAGATAATCAACGAAGGGCTAAAACTTTTTAACATTAAAAAACTATTTTATCTATTTCAGGACTCAGGTGACTGATTATAATTCAGCTCCAATTACTGTAAAAGGTCATATGTGAAATGAAGTTCTCACACACACTACAAGTTTTATTTTACAAGTGTGCATACAACTCAGCAGCATCGTCATCCCAAAAAGCAAATTGTAAACACAATATACAAGACAATAGAAAAAGGATTTTCAACTAACCTTCCACACTTAACTGCTTATATTTGGTGCTAAGTTCACTTGTGCATCTAGGCTGCAATAGGTTAGCACATGCCTGACTTTAAGCACAATAATAGTAGGACTGCAGATGTGCTTAAAGTTAGGCATGTGTTTAAGTGCCTTGATGGATCATGGCTTTAATAATCCAGAAAAGATTAGCAATACACTTGAATACTCTTGCAACAAATTCTCCGTCATAAATGACTAAAATGATAATTCCCTGTTGTGTTGAACTAGTCATTGCTATCTGCCATTTAAAAGAAAATAATATGCAGGCTATATTGTGTGAATGAAGAACTGAAACAAAAGAATTTGCCAATCTTAATTCCTCTTCCAGACAATGTGATGATTTTAGGGGCAGCTTCAGAAAACAAAAACAAAAACGCATGTTTCTTATGGTAGTTCCTCAAAATCTAAAAGTGAAATTTGATCATGTTGCTTCTGTTGGTACCTTTCTCTATTAGCTCCTGCTAGTCTCCGAAGTGTAGATCTCAAACTGAAAAAAGGCCAACAACAGATTGTGATATAAGCATAGGAAGCAGCATCAAGACACATTAATTTACAAATCAACTGCATGACAAATGTTTATATGTTCCAAATCACAGTCCTGAAATTGCAGGCTCTTGGTCACGTAGGACAATCGGAAATGTTACTGGTATACATGCTGCTTTTTTGTAATTGTTTGAGGAGCACTGGGGAAAAACATCTTGCTTTGGGGGGAAAAATATTCTCTGTCCTAACCAATTATGACTTCGTTGGAAGAAGTCATGAACTAGTATTCAGCTAGAAGCTCTTGTTCCAAAGAAGCAGCAGCTCATGCTCTTTCTGGATTTCTTAAGCAAAACTGCAGCATTCATTAAAACACAAAGGGAGAGCAAATCTGAAACTGAATTGCTAAGTGGCTTGAATGTTCTCAACTTTTCTCTCTCTTAATTTTGTCATGAATTCAGATCTTCTAAGAACGTCTTGATCACAGACCCTGTAGGAAAAATGCCACATTAGGTTGTGTGTCCCCTGGAGCAAACAAAAGGATGTTCTGTTTTTATTCTACAAGGTGCACAGATTTCCTGACAGCATTTTCTCTCTTGTTTGCATCAGTTTCAGTGCTCAGAGACTTGAAGTACTAAGTTGCTCAGAAAAACCCAACAAAAGGAAAACATCCAGCACAGTTATAAATAATCAAATGGATTTGGTGATCAGATATGGAGACAGAGTTGTAGCACTTTTTCAATGGATTCTGGTCCCTGATTCTTTTCTTTACATTACAGAAAATTAATTATCCGCTTTAGTATCACAGGAACATGGCATCTTCGTAAGATGACAATAGCATGGCCATAGGCTATATTGGCTAAAAGCTGTGTTTTTAGTTTTCTTCAATTTTATTGACAAAAAAGACAGAACAAAGGACAATACTTCTTGAACTGAGTACTATACTCACGAGAGCAAGAGGCTGTCTTAAAGCTCGACAAACCAGGATACAATAAGAATACTACAGAGTATTTACATTGTAATCTGTAGATCTCAAAGAACCTTACAAAAATGATGTCAAGTATCAGAGGGGGAGCCGTGTTAGTCTGGATCTGTAAAAGCAGCAGAGAATCCTGTGGCACCTTATAGACTAACAGACGTTTTGGAGCATGAGCTTTCGTGGGTGAATACCCACTTCATCAGATGCATGTAGTGGAAATTTCCGGGCGGTAAGATGGCAGCAAGGTATAAGATAATGAGGCTAGTTATCAGGGAGGATGAGGCCCGTTCTAGCAGTTGGGGTGTGAAAACCAAGGAGGAAACGGGTTTTGTAGCTGGCGAAGCATCACAGTCTTTGGTTAATCCTGACTGATGGTGGAAAATTTGCAGATGAACTGAGCTCAGCAGCTTTTTTTTTTCTCTTTGTTTTGAGTTTTTTTTTTTTTCTTTGAGTCTCGATAGTTTTTCGCTGCAGGTGACCTTAAGGTCTGCTATAGTGGCAGGAGAGGTTGAAGTGCTCTCCTACAGGTTTTTGTATATTGCCATTCCTAATATCTGATTTGTGTCCATTTATCCTTTTCCATAGCGACTGTCCAGTTTAGCTGATGTACATAGCAGAGGGGCATTGTCCTGTTCTCAGTAAATAAGAACAACAACTTATCACCCTCCTCTTTATAACAACCTTTTATGTACATGAAGATTATTTTATAGTCTCAGTTGTCTCTTCTCCAGACTAAACAAACCCATTTTTTTCAGTCTTTGTCGGTCATGTTTTCTAGACTTTTAATCATTTTTGTTGCTTTCCTCTAGACTTTCTCCAATTTGTCCACATCTTTCTTTTCTGAAGTGTGGTGCCCAGAAGTGGGCACAGTACTCCAGTTGAGGCCTTATCAGTGCTGAGTTGAGTGGAAGAATTACTTCTTGTGTCTTCCTTACAACATTTCTGCTAATAAACCCAGAGTGATGTTTGCTCTGCCCACCATAGTATTACATTGTTGACTCGTATTTAGTTTGTGATCCACTATCAACATCAGATCCTTTTCTGCAGTACTCTTTCCTAGGCAATCATTTCCCATTTTGTATTTGTGAAATTGCTTATTTCTTCCTAAGTGTAATGCTTTGCATTTGTCCGTATTGAATTTCATCCTATTTATTTCAGACTATTTCTCCAGATTGTCAAGATCATTCTGAATTTAATCCTGTCCTCAGAAGTGTTTCCAACTCCTCCCAACCTGGTATCATCCACAAACTTTAAGTGTGCTCTCTATGCCATTACTCAAATCACTTTTGAAGATATTGAATAGAACCAGGATCATGACAAATCCTGCAGGACCCCCTCCCTTCGATATGCCTTTCTTTCTTGACTGAACCACTAACTACTCTCTGAGTGGGGTTTCCAGCCATTTGTGCACCCACATTATAGAAGGTTTGTCTATGCTATATTTCCCTAGTTTGCATGTGAGAAGGTCATGTGAGGCATGGTAGAAGAGACCCGGGACTCTCTGTCCAGATTAATATTTCAATAGAGATGGTGCCATGGTACTATACAGTAACCTTTCTAGAAGGTTAAGGGATGACACTGATACACTCTGAATGAAATCCTTGGTCAGAAGGATAATGGCCTACCTACAGAGTTTCAAGGGTGATGGGTAAAATGAAGAGACATGAGGGGCCCATGGGATTTCAGCTGAAACATGGACTGTTTTCTCTCCCAGCCTCCCAGAGAGGTGGAATAGGGTGTATCTGCCCTGTAGCACCCCCTGCTGAGCTAGTGCGGCATCACACAGTCTCCCTACTTCAGTTTCCCTTCTCAGGGAGCCAATAACTCCACTTTAGGCACTCTTGACATTTGACTTAATACCTTCCTTGGCACTTGTTTATTACAAAGCCTCATACAAAAGGATTCATGAAAAAAGTCCCGAATAAATAAAAGTTTCTTCTGGCTTTCAGGGTTCCTCTGAAACCTACCTTCTAAGCTCTCCTCCCAGTTCCCTCTGGCTTATCTTCTCTGTCTCCGTGGCTTCTCCTTGTGGGAGGAGCCCCAGCAATTTGTTGCAATTTGTCTTTTTCACGTGGCCCTAGAGGCGATGGGGGGGGGGCACATGACCCTGCGTCATTCCCCCTTGCCCCCCAATTTCTGCCACGCCAGGAGTTGGGCTGAAGGTGACTGACGGGGATGTGCCTGGGAAAGGCAATGGCACCTAGCACTCCTGCTGAGCCCTGCTAGGAGGTGCCCAGAGCAGGAAAGAGAAACCAGGCTGGCAGTGCAGCTCCACAAGGGGTGATGTGGGGCAGCCCATTGAGTCCCATCCCTTCTTTGCCCGCAGCCACAGTTACCTGCTCAGTAGGAGGTGTCTGGAGCCCACTGTGTACCCACAGCGGGGAGGCGATGGGAGAAATAAGTGGGAAAGGAGCTGTGAGGGGAATGGGAACAAGATGGTGCCAGCTTTCAGTGGGTGTGGGAGGTTGGGGGAGTGGGAAAGAGGCCAGTCATGTGCTCTCCCCCCAACCTTTACTGTGCCCCCCTCCACCATCAAGAGTTGCAGGTCGTCTCTGGGTGGCCCCACTTTATATGAGGAGGTGCAGTTTGTCAATGGATTGAACATTGGTTCCTGATATCCAGGCCTTATAATCTTTCCAACGGAGTAGGCGTGTTTGGGAAATGACCCATCTGGTTTCCACTTTTGGGTCTGAAACACCGAGGGCACCGGAAAAAGGATGACCGGGGTTACTCCCACTGTATCTGGTCCTGGTGAAACAATTTATAATCGTTCATTTTGTCCTTGCATTTAGCCGCCACTTCTGCTAAGGTCCACTGAGTTGTGACCTAGCTCTACCATGTACTGGTCCTCAGAGATCGTACCCAATGCAGGCTCTTCAAAATGTCTAAGAAGGCTCAGTGTCATCACGCCTCGTAGTTGGGAAATTGCTTGTGCTGTGAAGAAGTATTGGCGAAGGGTTTTTAGGATTGGCTGGGTCGTTGCTTAGCCTATTCTAAGTCAGGGCGGTTATGTAAGCCCCCTCGTTTTCCCCATCTCTCGTTGGAAGGCTGCATCTTGTCTGTGTTCCTTTGTGGACTGCGTCGCTCGGCTTCTGTTTAGTAGCCTTCCATCTCTTGTTTGTGAGTGCCTCCTCTTCGCCATGCTGTTGCTTAAGGATTCTATCTTTTATCCATGCTCCAAGCTGTACGCTTCGGTTTTCCGTGACATCCGGTTCCTGCTTCTTGTTTGGGCGCCTCTGGGTTCGGTGCTGGAATGCTTCACACTGGTTTAGTTAGGGTTGCTTAGTACCAAAACTTGTTTTCGAGTCTGCCTAAGCAGACTGCACCATTTTTTTCTTCTTGAAAGGTAATTAACTAGAATACCATTTATTTGCAGTGTGTGTCTCTGGGTACTTGATCCCAATCGAATTCTATTGTTAACAAAAGAACCTTTTTGTCACCTTAATGACTCCTTGCTTAAATGCAACCAACTGAGGTCAGAAGAGAACAGAAAAAAAATTCTTTCTGGCCCTTTTAAAACCAAACCCTTTCTCTCTTGCTTAAAGCCCTAGCAGAGAAAAAGAAAAATAATATTCCTAACTGCTTCTGGATGTTATCTTTCCCACTTCGCTGCCATCATTCATAGCTTCCTACTCAGATTGAACCGAGCGTTCATTAAACTGAAAGAAGCTAGCATGAACCCTCAAGCTTAATACAAGCTAGATCTGATCGCTGCACCATACCAGAATCAGGGCCTTCTCACCTGGTCTACCAAAACCTTCCCTGGGACCCCCAAGTACTGCAGAGCCCCGAGTCTCACAACAAAGGGAAATAACCCAGCCTTCCCTCCTGCTCTTTTACTCCTCCAGATTTTCCTGGCCCTGGGTGTACGATGAATTTCCCGCTCAATCCCTTGAACACAAAACCGAGAGTACAGTTACCTCCCTCCTCCTTCTTACCTATTGTTACACATCTTTTGATACCTTATTCAGGATTCAGGGCTGTCAGCGATGATCCCTCGTAGTCCTCGACTATACTGACGCACTCGTCCACCCGACGTAAGTGCTTATCAATCTCCCGCATTCCCTCCAGTTGCCGGGCTTGATGTTTTCGGCCCCTTGCATATCTCCCCCAGCTTCCCTGGAAGAGGAGGAGCGAAGGCTGGCACAAAGAGATTCCTATCCTTGCCACAACTAAAAGAAAACAACAAGTTTTTAAAAAAGAAAGCTTTATATAAAAAAGAAAGAAAAGACAAAGAACAATAAACTCTGTATCAAGTGGCAATACAGGGTCATCTGCTTAAAAGAAGAAGTGATAAAACGCTACTTCAAGAAGAGTACAATTTAAACATTCCCAGCAATAACACACATGTAATACAAAAAACTCAACAATAAAGCTATGTGCTTTTCTACTTTGTACTCACCCTTGGAAACGAAGTGTAGAAGCTTGAGATAGAAAGACCTCCTCTTAAAGCTGAGAGCCAGACAAAAGACACAGACCCAAACATTCAGTCCCTGAGCTTGAAAAATCCGGTTTCCTGATTGGTCCTCTGGTCAGGTGTTTGGTTCCCTTTGTTAACCCTTTACAGGTGAAAGAAACATTAACCCTTAGCTATCTGTTTATGACAGGCCCCACTTAGTCCTGAGGCTCAAAGGGTTTGGCAGCTTTCTCCAACTGTCTGTTAAGTTCGGGATATGCTGGAGCCGTCTTACTCCCTTCAGGGCTTGTCTACATTACCCGCCAGATTGATGGGCAGCGATTGATCCAGTGGGGGTTGATTTGTGATGTCTAGTCTAGACACAATAAATCAACATCTGAGGCTCTCCCATCGACTCTAGTACACCACTGGAGCGAAAGGTGCAGGCAGAGTCAATGGGGGAGCATCAGCCGTTGAATTACCACAGTGAAGACACCGTGGTGAGTAGCTCTAAGTACGTCGACTTCCGCTACATTATTCACATAGCTGAAGTTGTATAACTTAAATCAATTCCCCACTCCCAGTGTAGACCAGGCCTCGGTGTCTGCAAACAAACAAAAAACCTAGATTGAGGAAAAACTTCACCAGTCTTTCATGACTGGAAATGAGAGAGACAAGTTTTCCAGCCACACAGAGCTCTGCTTCGGGTCTGGGAAAGGAACTTCCAGCATCACAGAAAAACACAAGGTGGAATGGATTGTTTAGCACAGGGATTGGTAACCTTTGGCATGCGGCCCATCAGGGTAAGCCCCAGGTGGGCCAGGCTAGTTTGTTTACCTGCCACAGGTCCACAGGTTCGGCCGAGCGTGGCTCCCACTGGCCATGGTTTGCCCCTCAAGGCCAATGGGGGCTGCGGGAAGTGGCACAAGCCGAGGGATATGCTGGCTGCCGCCTCCCACAGCCCCCATTTGTCTCAAGCGGCGAACTGTGGCCAGTGGGAACCACGATTGGCCAAACCTGCGTTTAGCATAAGCAGTTAGCACATATTGTAAGGGACCATTCAAGGTAGTGTGGCCCATTAACACCTCTACAGTCATAGGACAAAAAGAAGAGGTTGGTTAATTTACAGAATGTTGTAATAAGCTGTAAAACCAGTCTGTTCAGTCCATAATTTTTAGTGTGTAGCAGAGTAATAAATTGTCTTTTGAAAGTGTTGTGCATATTTCCGTTGAGAATGAGGACTGATAGGTCAGATATAGAGTGATCGCTTTGTGAAAAGTGTTCACCCATAGGGGATAGGGTGTTTTCCTGTGTGAATTCTTTTGGAAGCGTAGTGATTGTCTGGTTTCATCCACGTAGTTATTAGGAGATTTAGTGCACTGGATGAGCATTTAGTACATGTTGTGATAAGCATGTGTAGGATCCATTGATCTTGAAAGGTGTGTTGGGAGGAGGGAATGTTGATCATTGTAGCAGTGGAGATGTCTGCAGGTTTTGCATCTGTTGTTCTGGCAGGGTCTGGTGCTGCTTTGAGTTGGTGTGTCCTGGTCTGTGGGGCGCTTCTGATGATGAGGTTGGCCGCTGGGGGGTTGTTTGAAGGCCAGAAGAGGGGGTTCAGGAAAGATTTCTTTCAGGGTAGAGTCAGCATCAAGTATGGGTTATAATTGTTTGATGATACTTAATATGGATTCCATTGTTGGATAGTAGGTGACAACTAGAGGTGTGGGGACAGGTCGAAAGCTTGTCTCTCTCACCAACAGAAGCTGATCTGATAGAAGATATTACCTAAACCACCATGTCTCTCTAATATCCTGGGACCAACACAGCTACAACTACACTGCATACATGACTGATAGTCTCAGCTCCGTAGCAACTCGGGTAACATGATCATGAGCACAGACTGAATCTACACCTAGATAGGGAGAAAGGCATTGGAATAGCAGGGGATAGCAGATCAGTTTTGATGTACATTAATAAAATTACTGTCTAAAGGAAACTTGGATAGTGTCTGCCTGGAAAAACTTGACAGTAGCCAGCATGGTCAGTATCTCATTTTCATGAGAACCAGATACTAGTATTTTTTTTAAAATGCACTAAACAAAAGAAATCAATGCACTGTAAAGCCAAACCTACTGAGCAATGCACTTATCCTAGTGCTGCTATTGATGATGCTTACCTGGAACAACTGTACTTGTCTTCTTTTGCTTCAGCAATTACATGAGAATGGTGAGGACAAAATGTGTTAAAAAACAAAAAGCAAAGCACAGTGATGGTGAACATCCATTAGGAACAGCTAGTGGGGTGGCTCTTGGGAGAGGTTGCTGCTTGTGAGTATTCAACCACTAAACCGTGATGCTGAACAATAGACACTGAGAGCAGGGCAACTGGCATCATCTTCATCTCCTGCACAGATGGCTAATCCTGGAGACATGAGCTCCACTTAAAAGTTAGCTGGTTGTTTCCCCCACCTTCCAGGAAATACTGTAGATCATCAGTTCCCTCAGAGAGGGTTTCTCCTCTCCTTTTTTATTTTTATGTTTTGGTGGTGGTTGTTTAATAAGAGACATTCACAATGAGATATTCAGGATTCCCCCAGCCCCCCTGCTCCCTTTCTTCATTCCAATACTGTAGAATCAGGAGTCCCCCACCATGGCAACATGGACCAAGTTTTTTGTTTGCAGCAGAGACACTCAAACGTTTGTGCAGTATGACTGTTTTCAAACAGTCTAGGCTTCTGTGAGCCTTA
The DNA here is from genome assembly GCF_003597395.2 of Chelonoidis abingdonii. NCBI lineage: Eukaryota > Metazoa > Chordata > Testudines > Testudinidae > Chelonoidis > Chelonoidis abingdonii. The sequence continues at coordinate 76,236,336 of NC_133777.1, forward strand.
CCAGCTGTGACTAATAGTGAAAGGAAGGGGGAAAGAAAGCTTCTTGGGCCTGCAGGCTTCAGACAGGCGGGCTCTAGGGGAAACAAGAGAAAGCCATTAACTAACCACAGTATTATCTTGATTCTCTCAGAGAAATGAGCTAGGGACAGCTAATGAACTAGCCTTAACGTTTCAAAAACTGAATGCACCTCTGGGAGCTCTGCTAGAACAAACAGTGTGACAGATCAATGCCCGATGCCTATATCAAGAGAAAAGGTTATTTGCTTCTCTAAGGAATTATAGGATTAGTATATCGCTATGATACACTTTCTGTCCTTTCAAAAATACAATTTTACTTGTTCTTATTTTTATTTTCTAGTTGTAAAGTTCATTAGCATAGAGGCTGACAATGAAGGATATTCAAATTCCTTCCCCCAGCCTCTCTTTTTCCTCACTCAGGGTTGTTTTTTATGGATGGGCATAAAAGCATGCAGTTTCAGTGCCATTAAACCAGGGTACACTCTCTGCCCCATAAGGGAAATTCCTCTATGTCCAAGACTTGGAGTCAAATTCAGTTTAGAACTCTGTCAGAAGCGAAGCTGATCCTAGGTTTTGTGGGACCTGGTGTAAAGTCATGGATGGGAACTAAAAGCAGGCTTCTGATAGAAAGGATGGTCTTGTGGTTAAGGTAGTGGCTAGGCCTTCAGGAGATCTTAGTTCAATTCCTAGTGTGGCCACTTCCTGAATGACCTTAGGCAAGTCCATCTCTCCAAGCCTGAGCTTTCCATCTATAAAATGGGAATAATAATACTTCCTTTCTTTAGTCTACTTAGAGTATAAGCTCATGGACCATGTTTTTTAAATCATGTGTTTATACAGCACCTAGCACAACGGGGCCCTGGTCTTCCTTGGTGCCTCTAAACACTACAGTAATACAAATGATAAATTGTAATTATACCACACATTTGGGAGAGAAAGGTCTGAAAACTGGGTGGAAGGAGATAACTATGGGGAATGATATTGGAAGAATTTTGTGGGCTAGGAAAGTGTCATAATTTCCTGCTGATTTGGCAGCCCACTCCTTGTCCTGTGCTCTTAAGATGCAGTTCGGATTCCCTAACTGGGAAGAACCATGTTAGTGAGTGTTTTGTTCATGTGCTGAGCGATGGTCCTGCCATGGAAATGCTTTTTCTCCCAAAGAGACAAAAGAACCACAGGGAATGAAGGAAGGGGCTATTTTGAATCAGGGAAATATTGAAACAAAATAAATTGGCCAATGATTCTACTTGATACATTTAAAAAAAAATCCCATAGTCCCATTCCCTGAATTCCCTTTGATAATAAGAAGCAATGGGAGAATTTTGCTCTTGAATCACTAACAGGAATTAGTTAATAATCTGTTAAAGTGCCTAAAATGTCAGCTCCCAACCCCTTGAAAGACGACAGGGTGGCTACTGTACATTATTTCCCCGAATCTGCCTACACTTTTACAAGTGGCTGTTTTTAAAGCTAAGGCCCTTTAAAATTATTTTGACCTCATTCAGGAAACCGCACCTCACATTTTACCACTGCTATACGCTTTGGTCAAGTTATCAAAATCACTTCATTTTTTGTTTGTTTGTTTTTTACAAATTATTACTTTAATAGGAATGTGATGACAATTAAAGTATTTTTTTCTTTTTTAAAAAATCACAAGGTGATTTGTCCCAAAGGTGATTGTTAAATATCAGCACTAAAGGAGGCCTGGACTTCCCTTTATGACTTAAATATGTATATGGAAAGTAACGTGGAAAATGGGGTAATGTTAGCCTTCTCTCACCCCCATTGTGTCTAGAATTGTATCATATATAGTACATACACCCAAACCTAATCCCCTTGGGTCAGAGTATGATATACATATTCCAGTTCAGTAGCTTTTACTCTACGTATATTTCTACTGACTTTAGTGGGACTGCTGATGGAGTAGGATCTATTCAATATGAGTTAAGGTGTCAGAATTTGGCTGTTTGAAGTTAATGAGAGTTTTGCCATTGATAACACTGAACTGAGAAGTGATCCTTAGATGGCCACATGCTCTTGTGAGTACCACTAAGACTGCTTAAGAGTTGCTATACCATGGTAGCCATAGCAGAGAGGACTGAAATCTCTGTTACAAAGCGTCAGCTGCAAATACTTCAGCAAGGCACATTCATCTAAATAGAACCAGGGATCTCCTCTGTTTGGTGGGATTGTTTCAGAAATGCAACATTCTAAAATTTAGACCGTTCTGTGTTTGCTACAAACTTTGTATGTTCTCTTTCTTACTGATGATTCGTTAGAACCACCTTATTTTATATATATATTATTTGCATAATGGGTGGCACCTATCAGGGATAAGGAGTCCCATTGTGCTAGGAACTGTACAAACACATAACCAAAATATGATTCTTGCTGTCAAATAACTTACAATCTAAAGGTATGTCTCCACTTTAGCGGTTGCAGCACCACAGCTACACCTGTAGCTCTCTAGTGCAGATGCTTCCTACATTGACAGAAGGGGTTTTCCCATCCTTTCCGAGAGGCAGTAGCTAGGTCAACCTAGCTGCATGTACAGTGAGGGGTTAGGTCAACCTAACTATGTCACACTGGGTACGAAATTTTTCACAGCCCTGAGGAACATAGCTAGGTGGATCTAATTTTTAGGTGTAGACCAGTCCTAAATATGAGATGAGGGTACTGATTCTCAAACACCATTAGTTTATTTGGATCTGAGGCATAAGTGCTGGGCATAATATCAATATATACATATAGTGCTACTGATCTGATGAAAGATCACATTTTTAAAAAGCTACAAAAACAGGAAACATTTTAAAAGTTGTAAAACTAAATAGTAATTGGAATCTGCATGTGATGAGAGCACTGGCCCGGTTAGTTCAGTATGCTGCTTCTGACTGTTACCACTGTCTGATGCTTCAAATGAAAGAAAAGCACACACACACACACATGCACACCAGTTCTCTCAAATTAAAGGCCTAATTCCACTCCAGTCAATAGGAGTTTTCACACTGACTTCACTAGGATCAGGATTTGGCCAAATCTCTATAGAGATTAATGTGGATTTATATGTTTGCATAATGATTCATTTGTTTAATTCTTATTTATCTATTTTTGTAACCACTAAGCTCTTTATTCAGACAGGAAACTTACTTCACAACAAAAAAGCTTTTTTTTTTTTTTCGCCATACAGAAGTGATGAAATCTCTCTACCGATATAGCAAATTTCCACTTTGAGCAAACCTACAGTTTTGCCAAAGAATTAGAACTTTGGCATTTTTTTTAAATGAAAAAAACCTATATTTCAGTAATATATTTAAACTTCACCTCAGATCAAACACACAAAATATCAGTTTTAACGTGGGGCAAATGTTTAGCCATTTAGCATGGCATTATAAAGCATTTTGAAACATCATTTTTCTGTCTGTGGGCTTGGTTTGGACAAGGTCAGTCCAGAAGTCCTTGTTTGTATATTTTTTCAAAGAAAGTTACGATGGTCTCATCTTACTTCTAAGTGTGTAACGCTGCTAGAGAAAGGGTGCCCAGTGAGATCATTGTTGTACGGCTGAACTTGTAGACGCTGGCATATCAGGAAGCTTCTAAAGGAAATATTATATGGTCCATCAAGGAGGTCTCAAATTTCCTGATTGCATATATTTAAAAAGGATAAGCTCCCATTACCTAAGCACTTGCTTAGATTGTAATGGAAAATAGGAGACTACTATGGACTCTAATCTGTCCAAGTAGCTGCAGCCCATCAAGGTATATGAAAATAAATCTAAATATCTATTATTAGAAGAAAGGGGCGCAGGGTGAGGAACCAAGCCCATGTGCTTTTGGGTGAGTGGGAACACTCATCTGTATTCAGTTTAAGGTTATATTTGTTCCCTGAATGCATCCGTCTGGGACTTTCAGCATTCAGTTTTGTATTTCTTCTTCTTCATGATACCCCAGATAAGAAGTGGTAACTAAGTCTGAATGGTTTTAAAACTTTCTATCTGTAACCATAAAGTGACCATTTACAAATTGGAATGCATTGTTGAGTGGAGATCCAGTTCCTTTTTACCAGACCTGTCAATACCAGGTAGATCTTCCCATTAAGACAATTGCAGACTGCTGACATTTTTTTTTTAACAGTAGGTACGTTAGGAGTTTTACCAGAAGACAGCTGCTTAGAACAGCTGTCTGCTTATACACCCATCTTTGGAGAGAATGATTAATGAATTCACTTGGGCAGTGAGAAACTCAGTTCACTGATCCATAGTTTCAGCACAGGTATTGATGTAAAACTAATGAGAAATTTGAATGTTTATTCCAATTACCAAACAACAAATCTAAATTAAAAAAATAGCTTGAAGCCTTAACCTTTTATTAGTAATGTAGAAAGCCAAACTGTTGCTTTGCATCACATGTTGCAATCTGAAAACTAGAGGCAGTACCACCTACGCTGTTTTGGGAAGGGAGAGAGAATGCCCGTTCTTGATTGACTTTGCTCCTATTGTCAGATAATTGGAATCTCTTCCTTGTCTCACCCCTCCCATCCCAGCTTTTATATATATATAAATAACCATGAATGAAACAGCTCCTCTAGGAGTTGAGCTGCAGGCATCTGCTGCAGGACGATAGCACTGTTGCATTTATTAAGCTGTCAGAGTGCAATTGCTATTATTTATTATTTGTATCATGTTAGTTCCTAGAAGCCCCAATTGAGGTCAAGGGCTCAGAAACTGGAATAGCAACTGTGGACCTGTCCCAAAAGCTAGGTGAATTCTGTTTGTGAATTTTGCCCCCCCCTTGCCCTAAATTCCCACCCATTCAGCTTGGTGCCTAGAGGATTAGGACAGGATTTTCAGTTCATTCTCGCCAATGATTTGCATTACAGAGTAGAGTAGAGGCCTCAGTCGACATCGAGGCTTATTGTGCCAGGTGCTGCACATACCCATAGTAAGAGAGAATCCCTTCCCAAAAGAGCTCCCAACTGACAAACCTAAGGTTCAGAGAGATCTGCTGCATGCAACAACAACAACGAACAACAAAACATTCACATCAATTTCATTATTGTTCTGGCTTTAGCTAATGCCCGTAAAAGTGGGCTAAGTCAGTCAGAGCAAAGCCTTCAGTTCCCCTGCCAGGCCTTTCTCTGTTGTGGTTTATTTGCAAAGAGAAAGTGCTTCTATTTTTTGTTTTAATTCCCTCTCTTTTCAGACAGAAGGTTTGTAGCCATTTGAGCTATGTGGGGGCAGTGGGGGAGGGGGAAGCCTTTGTAAAGCAAAGAAAACTTTGAAAGGATATGACCTGGTCCCCTCTTTGGTTCACACCTATCTGGTCAAAGAGTTCAGGTCTCTGTGGAATCTCCTAGACCTAATAGCAGTCATGTGGAACCTGTTTGCTGGCTTTCAGCTGTGCACTTTCCAGGGTGCCCCATCTCGATACGGCTGACATTCCTGGCCAAGCAGCCAAAAGGAATAAAACCTTTGGGGAGTACCTAAAAGTAAATGACTCCTTTTGGTCAGATCAAGGTTGTTCACTTCAGTAAGTCTGTTACAACTTTGCCCTCATCTCCTTTAGTGACCACGGAGAAGCTTATGCCCCCTTCCCCCCTTTAAATATTTGTTCCTGATTTTTTTTCCGTAGAGTATCAAGACTAAGAAAACATTTCCTTTTTTAAAGAAAACCCAAGCCTTTTATTGTTTTCTTATCGCCATACAGCAGCAGTTTTCAACCTTTTTTCATTTGTAGGCCTCTAAATCATTTCAAATGGAGGTGCAGACCTCTTTGGAAATCTTAGACATAGCTTGTGGACCCCCAGGGATCCGAGAACCACAGGTTGAAAACCATTGTTCTATGGTAACGACAACCTTTCACGGACCCCTTAGACATAGTCTGCGAACCCCCAGGGATCCGCGGACCGTTGGTTGAAAACCACTGCCATACATAAATACCATTTGCATACATTCCTATGCTGATTACCTGAGTAGCAGAGCCTTCACTCTATTTGTATAAAGTTGATATCCCCAACTTTTACAAAAAATTAAGAACACGAGGATGTCCTGCTCTTTGTCATGCAGATTTTGTAAATCTCTCAGACTTTGTGGGGGAGATTGCAAAGTTAGTTTGCCTTTATGAACCTTCCAGTTCAAAGAAACCTCTTCCACTACCTTGTAATTTACAACCAGGTTTTTATCAAGAGGATTTTCACAGATGGTTTTCTAGATGAAGGAAAGCCTGTGCTATGTGGTCCCAATTCAGCAAGGTACTTAAATATGATCCTAACTAATCAACTAACTAATCCTAACTAATCAACTAATCAACTTCAGGGGTACTACTCATATACTTAAGTTACCCATATGCTTCCTGAACTGGCACCTAAATTAGGGTTAGAAGAAACAGCTCATGACAAGGTTCACTTAAGTGGCTACTCTAAACACCCATATACAGCATGACACTTTTCTTTTCCCTAGTATTTTTCTCTACTGTTTTTTCCCCTACATCTGGCCTCTTGGCTTCATTTTCACCTTTTTCTCCATCAGATCATTTTTATGTTCTTCCTTATCCCCCAGGGAGTCTCCAAAGTAGAACTGAACCCAATAATGTGGACACTCAAATTAAACTTTCAAACCTTGCTCACATATTTTCAACGTGAGACTGAATAATGTTGGCCCATCCCCAGTTGTCATGGGCCTTTTCTGGATCCCTGTCTGTTTAACAATGAAAACTAGAGACTGTTAAAACTGAAAAGATAAGGACCTGATATATGATGAAACAACATCTGTGTTCAGGTAGTCAGCTGTCCAATTCACTTGTCTGCTGCTATCCGACCTATTGTTAATCAGTGCTCTTAGCCATGTGTGCCACGGATATTTGAGTTACTAATGACCAACTATTTCATTGCCGAGAGAGGTTAAAGAGAAAACCATGGCCCCAGCTGCTGACCTGACGGCTCTGCAGACTCTCCTCTCTGGATTCTAGAGCCAGAAAAATGAGAAGACAACCATAGTCCTTGCGACAACTGGAGACTGACTGGTCCCTGACTACCCGAAAGGCTCACCAAGTGTTCCTAGCACCCCCTTGAGCAGAGTTCTTGAGGTCTGAGATTCATTAGTCAGTGGTCTTTTATCTAGTTTCCTCTGAAATTTGGCTCCCTTTCTCATTCTGATTCTTCAGAGGGCAGAGGTTAAGCAGTGAGATAGGTCCACTCCTCTTTCCACAAAGAGCCATCTTCGGGAGAGCCCCCCTGCAGGAACCACCGGCGTGGAAATATTTCTGCTGCTAGTATTTTCATTGGTCCCTTAACTGAATACAGTTTACTCGCTCATCCTTGATAAATTAAGGGGATATGACAACAGTGTGCACATGCTTGAGGAATTAGTAGATGGGAGGGAAAGGACTGTGTTTCCTCAGGAGAGTTAAAGTGAGAGGAATTATCTAAAAATAAAAATGGGAAAATTCACATTGACCACAAGGGGAGAAAAAAACCTCCTTAACCATAAGAGCAATTAGAGATAGGCATTAGAATAAGCTGTCTAGTGAGGAAGCTGAGTCACCATCATTAGGAGTGTTCAGAAAATAGGCGAGATAAAATCCTTGAGAGGGTCAGAGTGTATGGGAAAATCCTGCTTGATAGAGGGAACTGACCTGAATGACCCAGAAGGTCTGCTGCTTCAGTGACTCTTTATTTAAAAACAATGTTGAGTTCAGAGAGAAAAAGAGAGTATCAGGATCTTGTAAATGTTTAATTTTTTTCTCAGATATGAAAGTTACAAAATTCAATCAATCAAGCTGTGTTTGCTGTTTTCATAAGATGTACAGTGAAGGATCAATGGGCTGCTTAGCCGAAATACGTGGCTTATTTTATCTAGCTGCGGGTAGCGGGGAGGCTGCAGTCACAAGTTACACACCTGAACTATGGATGGAGTGATGGAGGCAGTTTGTTTCTCAAGGGCTTCCCTTTGGTGGACTTCTCAGGTAGCAGAGTAGTCCTTCAGGAAAGTCAGCGCCTTTGCTGTTTTTGAGAACTTGACCCCAGTGATTGTGGTTCTCAGCTAAATGGGCCGTGGTCATCAGCTTTGTGTACTGATATGAAGAGGGGAGTCATGGTTCCCAGGATAAAGGTCTCCAGAGAATACGATAAGGGTAGGTCTACACTACGGGATTATTCCAATTTTACATAAACTGTTTTTGTAAAACAGATTGTATAAAGTCGAGTGCACTTGGCCACACTAAGGACATTAATTTGGTGGTGTCCGTCCATGTACCGAGGCTAGCGTCGATTTCTGGAGCGTTGCCCTGTGGGTAGCTTGGGTTAGCTTATACCATAGTCCCCACCAATTGGATTCTGGGTTGAGATCCCAATGGATGATGGTGCAAAAAACAGTGTCACGGGGTGATTCTGGGTATGTCGTCACTCATTTCCTTCCTCCGTGAAAGCAATGGCCAGACAATCATTTCGCGCCCTTTTTTTCCCTGGATTGGCCTGGCAGCGCCATAGCATGGCAACCATGGCGCCTATTTGCCTTGCTTGTCACTGTTCAGCTGTCACTGTCAGTGTGTACTGGATGCGTGCTGACAGACGGGGTACTGCAGTGCTACAGCAAGCAGCAGCATTCATGTTGCCCTTTGCAAGAATAGCAGGAAGACGTGTTACCAGTGTTCCCTATTGCCATACGTTGCCTATGTCATTGTAAATTGGCGATGAGCTGACGGTTATCAGTCGTTCTGTATCAATCTGCTGCTGTCATGGGGTCTCCTGGCTTGACCTCCGCTGTGAAGGTCAGGTGGGGGGGGGCTGCATGGACAAAAAATGGAATGACATCCCCGGGAAATCTATCCTGCCTTTACTTTTGTCTAAATAGTCGTCTGCTGAATATGGGGCAAGTGTACTAGAGAACCAGAGGCACACGCTCGTGTCAGAGCCCAGAGATCCCGTTAGAAATGATGAGCTACATTGCCGTTCTTAGGGGGGGTTGCCCTGCCTCTATGCACACCTCACATTGTTTCCTGCCTCTGCCCCCAAACCTCGCTGGGCTACCTTCTAGCAGTTGTCCCCCATTTGTGTGTGTGATGAAGTAATAAGAATCAGGAATAAGAAACAGTGACTTGTTAGTGAGACAAAATGAGGGGGAGGCAGCCTCCAGCTGCTATTATAGTCCAGCCAAGACATTAAACGGTGCTGGGGAGAGAAGCCCAGCATCCCCGCTGCTAGATAGTCCAGGCAGTACGAATCTGTTCTTTAGATTATGAAAGGAGGGGGCTGATGGAGCTCAGCCCCCAGTTTCTATGATGAAGACGGTTACCAGCCATCCTGTACTATCTACTGGGAATGACTGGGAGTCATTCCTATTTTTACCCAGGGGCCCCCGGCCGACCTCACTGAGCTAGCCAGGAGACTCACAGGCTGATGATGACGATGGAAGCAGTCGTATTGTACTGTCTCCCACCGGGGAGGAGAGGGTGCTGCTGTTTAGTGCCGCAGCAATCGCATCTACCAGCAGCATGCAGTAGACATAGGTGACATATAAAAAAGTTCAAGAAAAGATTTTTTTCCCTTTTCTTTCAACGGGGGGGAGGGAGGGTAAAATTGACGACGTATACCTTGAACACCCCGGCAATGTGTTTGACCCTACAGGCATTTGGAGCTCAGCCAATAATGCAAATGCTTTTCGGAGACTTGCGGGGACTGTGAGATAAGCTGGAATCCTCAGTACTCCCTCCCTCCCTCCATAAGCATCAGTTGATTCTTTGGCTTTCCGTTCGCTGTGTCATGCAGCACTATGCTGAGTCCCTGCTGTGGCCTCGTCTGGAGACTTTTTTTCAAATGCTTTGGCATTTCGTCTTCTGGAACGAAGCTATATAGAACAGATTTGCTCCCCATACAGCAGTCAGATCCAATATCTCCTTTACCGGTCCATGCTGGAGCTCTTTTTGGATTGGGACTGCATCCGCACCCGTGCTGATCAGAGGCTCAACGCTGGGCAAACACGGAAATGAAATTCAAAAGTTCGCGGGGCTTTTTCTGTCTACTGGCAGTGCATCCGATTCAGATTGCTGCTAGAGTGATCACAATGGTGCACTGTGGGATACTGCCCGGAGGCCAATACCGTCGATTGCGGCCACACTAACCCTAATCCGATATGTAATTCCCGTTTCAGTGCTATCCTCTCGTCGGGGAGGAGTACAGAAACCGATTTAAAGAGCCCTTTATATCAATATAAAGGGCCTCGTTGTGTGGACGAGTGCAGCGTTAAATCAGTTTAACGCTGCTAAAATCAGTATAAACGCATAGTGTAGACCAGGCCTAAGACACAGTCAGGAATCACTGGGTGAAATTCTATGGCCTCTGCAATACAGGAGGTCCAAATGGATGATCATAATGGTTCCTTCTGACCTTAGCCTTTATGAATCTATGGAAGTTTTCAATTTTAAGGCATTAAAAACAGATTGAGATGCACAGAGAGAGAATTTATCCTTAAGTCCCTGGAAATTTGAAACAAATCTGGAACAAACAACAAAAAATGCCACATACGTATATGGGTGCAATTTGATAAGATCTCAAAAGTTTTTCCAATGGTATTTTTTTAGATTAACAGAAAAGGGAAGCCAAGCAGTGAAACTGTTCCTAGTGAAATATCCAGTGTTCTAGGTACAATAAACTGGAGGTGGGGGGGCGGCGGAGATAGAATGTGAGATACTTCCCCATTTTAAACACAATACTTGTTCCTCACTCGACCCTCTGAACAATGCAAATACTATGGTGTATTGAAGACTGTGTTGGAAGGGCTATCACTTTAAGTGTATGTGCAGGGGGAAGGAGAGCAGGGTGCCTGGTCCTTGTCTTCTCTTGCATAAAGGCTTGGGGGCTCGGTACTGCAATCAGAGGCAGTGTGGAAAAAAACAGTTTAGAAAAAAATTGGGTGACTTGTATGTATCTGGCATAGGAAGCAGCCTGCTTTTTCTCTCTTTTTGGTTGCCATGTATCATTCTGCATATAAGAACAGAAGTCGTGTTATGTTGCAATCTTCCAGCAAGGGTATCTGATGATTTTAATCTAACTTCTCTGTGTGTATGCAGTGAAAAGAACAAATACGGTCTATTACCATAGTATTTCCCAGGGTTGCTGTGCACGGATATTCTATGATATTGTTGTACTTACTAGTACATAGAGGGCATGGTAATCTACCAGGGTGCTCTCATTCTTATCCCCAGCCCAGATGTATACTGAGGTCACAATGGCACTGATTCTGTTATTCTTCACAATAGTTTCTTTGACTTTCATTGGGAGGACAGGATTGTCATTGGGAATATTGTTTTTGCATCGTCTTTCTCCATACAAAGCATATTTCCAAAGAGCAGTATAGCAGCCTTATGAGGTCAAAGTTTTGGCAAGGAGATAAAACATTAAAATCTTGGTGGATACTCTAATGAGATGCCTCAGGCTGGACAGTTAAATTTGATTCTTCATACCCTGAACGAAGTGTGTCTGCTCCACAGAAGGCATAGGGGAGTTCCATTGAGAAATAGTGCTTTAAATGATCTTTAATCATCCCCTTTTGGCTGGGGGTATTCCAATCAAATCTAAACACATCTGGATCATGATAAATTCAGACATGTGTCTAGCAAATGTGTCTAGCCATTCGGACCTGAAGGTGGATATGCTGCCAAATTCATTTGGCATGTAACTGAGAAGAGAATTTGGCCCAATATCTCTTTCTCATTCTCTTTTGCTTTCTCATTCTCTAGTGTTCTGTGCAGACTTCCTCTTCTCACTCTAGACAGTGGGTGAAGTAATAGTTTGTGAGCTAAAACTCCAATTGCTGCTTAAGAGTTGTTTTCCTTGCATCCATTAAAACCTTGATGGAGCTGAGCTCACAGTTGTGATAACATTATTTCAGTTTTATAGTACTTTATAGGGCTAAATGTTCCAAATGCACAAATAATCATTTCTGAGGTTTTTCAGTTTGGACATGAAAAACTGGCCTGCACAGTTTTGAGACTGGCTTAAAATCTCTCACCTACCATCTTCTCCTGCGTCTGCAACTTCTTAGTGCAACGGCACATGGAACATGGGACAACTGGGAGAAAGAACATCTCATTAGGAGTGTGATGTTGCACTCCATAATGGTGGTTTAGAATCTGGATGACTCCCATTGACTAGGACAAATGACTGTAAATGTTCCTCACTCAACCCTCTGAACAATGCAAATACTATGGTGTATTGAAGACTGTGTTGGAAGGGCTATCACTTTAAGTGTATGTGCAGGGGGAAGGAGAGCAGGGTGCCTGCATGCCCTGTGTACTGTGTAGACCAGCCCATGGTAAGAAAATTAGGTCCTTACAGTGACATGTGAAACCAGTTCACATGACACTAGAATCATCTTAAACCTGGTGCTGTTTGCATTTAGAAGGAGAAAGGGTGTGGACCTAAAAAGAGATCAAAAAGGATTCCCGCCTGTGCAAAAGCCTGTAAAAGGGTGGAAGCAGGACAAAGGAGGTCCTGTAATAGAGAAAACCCTGGATTTCACCTAAGAATGCTGCCTGGAACTACTAAGAACTGTACTAGGGAAAAGGATTGGGCCCAAGACTAGGAGGTGTCTAGTCTGTGAAAGAAGCTTATTGGAATCTCTGAGGTGAGATTACCTGTAATAAGTTAACTTAGATGTTTAGAATTAGACTTGCATGTTTGTTGTTTTATTTTTGCTTGGTAATTTGCTTTAATTCTGTAAAGTGTGAAAAGAGTCCTGTGCACCATTATAGACTAATAAACATTATTGGAGCATGGAGCTTTCGTGAGTGAATACCATTCATCGGATGCACCCACAAAAGCTCATCTCCAATACGTTTGTTAGTCTATAAGGTGCCACAGGACTCTTTGCCACTTTTACAGATGCAGACTAACACACTACCCCTCTGACACTTACTTTATTCTGTCTGTTATTACTTGGAACCACTTAAATCCTACTTTTTATACTTAATAAAATCTCTTTTGTTTATTGATAAACCCCGAATAAGTGATTAATACCTGGGTGAATATCTCTCTATCAGTGTTATAGAGGGCAGACAATTTATGAGTTTACCCTGTATAAGCTTTATACAGAGTAAAACGGATTTATTTGGGGTTTGGATCCCATTGGAAACTGGATGTCTGGGTGCTCGAGTTGGTGACGTGCTAAGCAGTTTTTGGTTAAAGTCTGCAGCTTTTGGGGTGTAGACCAGATCTGAGTCTGTGTTTGCAGCAAGCTAGCATATCTGGCTCAACGAAGCAGGGTTCTGGAGTCCCAAGCTGGCAGGGAAAACAGGCTCAGAGGTAAATTCAATACATCAGGTAACAGTCCCAAGGGGGTCTCTGCGACCAATCTCATCGGAAGGGGACTCCAGGTTTCTTTTTAATGCACTTAGAGGCATAATCGTCCTTGTTCTGCACCCATTAGGTCCTCTGACATTAGCTTGAAATTTGCAAGAGAATATGTACCCTGGGGTTGAGCAAGAGCAGAATTGTTTACTTTAAAAAACTCCACTGTTTAGGCCCATGTAATTCTTAGATTCAGCAGATTTTGAATAGAAAAAAAGGTGTGAGTAGATTTTTTTAGTGTTGATTAAGATCTAGATACATTCATCATTCTCTGCATTGCACTCAAGTGCAGAATAAGAAATGGAAGGAAAACATTTCCAGCCCATGCATTGTTAAATACAGAACGTTATTGTTATTTGTTTTATGGCAGCATCTAAAAGCCCCTACTGACACAGGAGCTCAGTTGTGCTAGACACTGCAGAAACATATAATAAAATAGTGTCCTTACCCTGCACTTCCCACCCTCCAAAAAAGCATACAGCAGATCAGTGACAGAGCTGAGAATAGAACCAAAGTTTCCTTGTCCAGTAGGCCAAGCTACCTTTCTATAACAAAGAGAGCCTGCTATGGAGCAAATGCTATGCCAGCTGCATGTTTATAACTCATATGAGCTGTGGTGATTTGCAACAGTTTGCTTTCAGGGCTGGTGGCCTGAGTCAGTGTTTATCAGTAAGCTACTTCTCAGGAACTGGGGTAGATCAATACCGTATTCTTTCAGACCTCTCTAAACCCAGCAGGGAAGGCAATCACTGTGGTACAGAACTCTGCACCTTCTGGAACAGATCAATACCCTGACAGTACTAAGCTTTGTTCCTTCACCAGCTTTAAGATGTTCTGCATGCTCTACATGATTGCTTAAAGGTTTGTTTTCTCTTCTTCCTATATGACAACACTGCTCCCTCCCTGATCTCTCCTAATAGCATCACTGTAATTGCCTTGACATGAAATAGCAGCACAAACACAGAGGCTTTGCTTTGAGGTGTTTTATCTTTTTGAACATCTCTATTAGTAGAGGGGGTTGATTTGGCTTTAATGTGGAGTCAGAGCTTTAATGTGTGTCTGTGCTTATTTACACTAGTTTACTAAACTGGCCAAACTAATTTTACCTATGGGAGTCATATATAGGAGTGTGTTGCAGGGTGAAAAAGATACCGGTATAATAATCATTACTAAGCAAAGAAAATTAGCTTAAACTTTGTGCTGTGGAAGGCTATTATAGTCTGTTCCATTCTGCCACATCATCTTGTTTGTCTTACAAGTACCGCAGGACACATTTACCTTTTAACTAGCGCTAGGTGGAATGAAATCATATTTATTTTATTGTTTTCAACTAGAATCTAGAACTCCCAGCAACCTCAATTTCTCTTTTATGTTACCTGTTATGACGAGCTGTTTGTATGGCCTGAAGCAGCACAAAGTGCAATTGTTTTCCTTCAAATCCATTTTTGTTTTTTTCTATGTTTGGAAAATGATTGTACATTATATAGTGTAAGACCATTTTAAAAGACAGCATTTTCTAGCAGGTACCACACCCATTTGACAATTTCCCCTTTAGACTTGGCAAAAGAGACATCTGTGCTAACAGGGCAGTGCCTGCTGGAAAATGTTGATTTTTTAATGACCAATGTATCTGTATATACAATAATTATCTAATACAGTGGTTCTCAAACTGGGGCCGCCGCTTGTGTAGGGAAAGCCCCTGGCAGACCAGGCTGGTTTGTTTACCTGCTGCGTCCGCAAGTTCGGCTGATCGCGGCTCCCACTGACCATGGTTTGCTGCTCCAGGCCACTGGGGACTGCGGGAAGCGGCAGCCAGAAAATCACTTGTCCTGCGCTGCTTCCCGCAGCCCCTATTGGCCTGGAGCTGTGAACCACGGCCAGTGGGAGCCATGATCAGCCAAACCTGCAGACCCGGCAGGTAAACAAACCGGCCCGGCCTAACAGGGACTTTCCCTTCACAAGCGGTGGCCCCAGTTTGAGAACCACTGATCTTAACCTATATTGTACATTTTCAAATGATGGATTAAGGGGCTGGCAGCTGAGGCAAGTTAGAACAGCCCTGGAGCTGTTCTGATTTTTATGGGCTAGCATGGTTCTCTAGGGACCATTCCAACAGCCAGAGATCACTGGAACATGGTCATGGCCCCTTCCAGCCATGTAGCAGGAATTCCCTGCTACCCTTTAAGGACAATTTGAAGTCCAATGTAAATGGAATGCATTCTGAGCCAAGGATCTGGCTCAAGGTGTCTTAGGGCATCCTCCATTGAAATCAGTGGCAGTTTTTCCAGTAACTTAAATGGGAGTAAGATAGGACTGTTAATTTGCAGCTCCTTTTGGCAATGCACGTGAAGAAAATTTTCTGCCCAAAGCCGCTTTGATATTTTGAGCTGAATTACCACTTCACCACATGAAGAATGTTAGTGCTTAAAACCAGACACAGGAATGTTGCTGACATTCTTTGATAGTTGACTTCTCCTCAATTTACCTCTTAAAGTATTAATCGCAGCCCTTTCCTCACTTTAAAAGTCTTTAGCTGCAACTCCTTGTTATGCTTTGAATCATGTGTTGTAAGGAATATAAATTAGATGTGTACTACCTTCAAAACAACTGCTGTCCACTTCTGCATATTTGTAAAGCAGGATAAGATCTGCAATTTGTAGGGGCTAGGATTACTGCCTTGTGAAGAAGATACAGTGTTTCTCTGCATTTGTGAAACATATTCATGCAATTCAGCCAGACCATTTTCTGCAATATGTTGTTCACTGAATCTGACGTATATTTGTTTCAAATCAGACATAAAGGTAAATCCTTTTGATCTACGTGAGAAGATTCTATAAATCAGATTACCTGAATTAATCACAGATATATACACACATCGCATTGCTGCTTCACTTCTAGCTAACATTCCTAGATGGTGAATAAGATTCTCACAAATTCTTGACCAAATCCGTTAGTCTATAAGGCTTTCCTCCTGCAGAAATCAGTTCTGCCCTAATAAGAATTTCTGGATTTGGCCCCAATATTTTCTTATATTCATATAGCCTTGGCATACAAAGGAGGCCCCATGGGGGATGTGGGCCATTTTTTATATACTATTCAAAATAAAATGATCACTATTTCAGCAATATATTAATAGTGTTTTAAATCTACTAGTAAACATTTCCATTACATTATATTTCATGGATGCTCAATTTTAATTAACACATGTGATTATATTTACCATTTGTATTTAGAGCTGTGTTGCTTTGAATTAAATCATGCAATGTGGAGAGTTGGCCAATATTTTCTCATGATAAGAAGGAGCCATTTGCATGGAATTATTCTCCCGCATTATGCCACTTCACCTCCCAAAGGGCTTTAAGTTTCATCTGTCATTTACAAACCAGTTGAGGAATAGGCAGCCAACCTACTCTGCCTATAAAAGTGGAAGGGAATGTTCTTTTTTTGCCCTAATCGGACACTGTAGTTGCATCTTGTCAAGGGAATGCATCTCAGCCTCAGAAATCAAAGAAAAGTGACATCCAGGAGGACAGATTAGCACAGCAACAGATGACCCTGCACCAGACCCCACAGGCAGGTCTGTCAGTAAAGCCAAGAAGGAAACTAAGGAAGACGAGCTGAGACCCAGTGACACTGCTGCAGAGATTCATCCTGGAGCTGGGCATCTGCGTCCTTTAGCTGCCAAGGTCATACCAGCGGTCAGTTCCCGGGCTGGAGCATAGAAAGCACAATGAGGAGGGAGTGCTTTATACCACTCAGAACAATGAGGGGTAGGGAATAATGTTTGCAAGCGACTTGGTATAGGGTGTGTGAGGGAGGGTTCAGCCCTGCTACGAGTTTAGAAGTAAAAGTATCTATTTTCACCAGCTTTGTTCTTTTCCTCTTGGCAAATATAGTTGCTTACCTTATAAGAGGGCTGGCATCTTGCCCCTCCATCATTGTTCAGTCAAGACTCCCATTGGTTTCAGTGGTAGCATCTGTGATCCTGCTACACTGATAGATAGGAACTCTTTTTTTTTTTTCAAAACTGTCCTCATTTCAAACTTTGTTTAAAAATAATTATACATATTGTCAAATCTTTCAGTCCTTACTCAGGCAAAACTCCTCTTGACTTCAGTGGAATTCCCACTGGTGAGTACTAGCTATCCCTATGTACGGTGAGCATTCTGCTCCTGGAGAGAGCAGTAAGGACCATTCTGCAGCGAAGTATAACAGGAATGGATATGGGATCCTGACCTGCTCCAGAAGAATTTTGCTTGTGTGCAATACCCAGGGCTTTCCAAGGCTCATCCATTTAGACTTTTGCTAGATATGCCAGCATATAACCGTATCAACTAGGAAAGTCTGCAATTCATAATACAGAATAGCACTAGCAGTTGTGGAATACAATACAACTAGGGCTGTTAAATTATTTAAAACAATAGTCGTGATTAATCGCAGTTTTAGTCGCACTGTTAAACAATAGTAGAATACAAATTTAAATTTATCATAAATATTTTTGGAAGTTTTTCTACATTTTCAAACATTGATTTCAATTATAACACAGAATACAAAGTGTACAGTGCTCACTTTATATTATTCTTTTTGATTACAAATACTTGCACTGTAAAAAAGCTAAACCAAAAGAAACAGCGTTTTTTCAGTTCACCTCAGACAAGTACAAGTATCGTGAAAGTACAACTTACAAATGTAGAATTGTTTTGTTTACATAACTGCACTCAAAAACAAAACAACTTGTAAAATTTTAGCGCCTACAAGTTGAAGTATGAAGAGGCAAAAAAATGTCTAGCATATCTGGCACATAAATATCTTGCAATGCAGGCTACCACAGTGCCATGCGAATGCCTGTTCTCACCTTCAGGTGACATTATAAATAAGAAGTAGACAGTGATTGACTGAATAAGAAATAGGACTCAGTGGACTTGTATGAATATATGTATTATAATAAATTTAAATTGGTATTCTATAATTGTTTAACAATGCAATTAAAACTGCGATTAATCGTGACTACTTTTTAAAATCTAGTTATTTTGTTTTGTGTTAATTGCGTGTATTAAATGTGATTAATAGACAGCCCTGAATACAACTATTACAGGCTTCTTGTGATTACAATCCAACCAGATTCTATCCATTTTAATTCCGTAATTCTTAATCAAATACCATCTAATGATTTAACAAGGAATTGTAAGTTATTTATAAAGGTCCAGATTTTCTCCTGCTGGATTATTCCTATCTAAGGGCAAGGACATTGAGTTTGAATTTATCAAGTTTCTTCCTAATTTTGCTTAGGCCCAGGTCCAGGAGACAAGTGAAGGTGAGCTGACACTCAATGATACTGCTGCAGAGATTCATCTTGGAGAGGGACATCTGGGTCCTTCAGCTTCCAACATCAGTATTTAGAGATGAAAATGGAGAAGAAAACAACATAGCCTTGGTCTTTTGACAAAAGACCATTTGTAGTATCAATTTAATCAATTATCTCTCATGGGCTCTTATCCTAATGCTGGTAATGTAGGTATGGACTTGATCAACTTTTATCTTGATCCTAATTTTATTATTTGGAGATTATTTTATCTTCAGAGATATTTTTGGTTTTGTCATGATTTTCTTTAAAACTCAAAGCCCAGGATTTTGATTTGAGTTCTCCAGCCTGGTGTTAAAGACTGTGTGGTTATCTGGTGATTGATTCTGTTTTGAATAGTTAGCAAGAAACTCTCTTGGGAAGAAGGAAAGTGAGCTACCTCAACAATATCACTGGTCACTATGAAGTGAAATCTGTAGCACTAGCTAAAAAACAGTCATTAGATGTTATCATTGAGATTTGAAATTAAATTAACCAGATGGAATATCTGCTATCCTGGTAACATCATCAGCCATATCAAAGGTAATCACTGCTTTTAGTACTGTGAGCACAGGATGCAGCTGGAAGTAAAACTGCATATTATCAGATCTCAGTTTAGTAAATTTCAACTTACAGATCAGAGATTTGAGTCGTCAACAGGGATATTTAAAAAAGAGAGTGGTGCCTTTGAAGTGATAACACACAGAAGCCGGTAGGGTATATTCACAAAACTTCTGTGCACCATGTATACTAAAACCACAGAAATGTCTGTCACTATTATCACAAAACAAAAGAAACTACCAGCACCACCAAACCCACATCTCTGGGGCTGTTCAGTTCAAGATATAGTTTAGTGCAGCCGAGAAACAACCTTATTACTGACTCTATTTTATTCTTCTCTGTAATGTTTTTCCAGGTATACGAAGGTTCGGATAAAGCAGAAGTTCTAATGACTAATTATCCCCAGTCTCTCCATGCTGGATTTTAGGTTTAGGTCTCTGCTCTAATCTATGTGGTTGTGAATCACCACCAACTTTGAAAAATCTGCTGTTAAACTGGTTGAGAGATGCCATGAAATACATGCACAGCTGATATTAGAGCAGCCACCTAAGGGTGAAAGTCACTTAGCGAAAATCACTTAGCCCCTGATTCAGCGAGGTTCATAAGCATGTGAGAAGTCCCACTCAGACTTAAAATGAGACATGTGCTTAAGTGCCTCCTTGAATTGATGCCTTGGGACAAATAGTCTGAGCAAAGCTTCTGTGTTATTTAAGCCCCGCAACAGGCCTGCATGTGAGGAGCTGCTGGTGTTGTTCTCATGCAGATGGGGCCTATCATCTCATGCAGATGCTGGCCACAGAAGGCATGTTTGTGCTTGCCTTACAAAGGGAGGCAATGGCAGAAGGCTGAGAGCATGCCAGGAGCGGGACCACTGTATTTATAATCATGGGACTCCAATGGCCCTAGAACCCACACAGGTAAAGAAGAGACGCTGCAGCCACTCTTTGAAACACATGAGGAATAGGTGCCACGGTGAGGGGAGGATGGATCAGTCTGCAGCCCCTCCCAGGGTCTGCGGCTGAGGGTGAAATCCACCCCTAAAATCCCTGCACTTAAATAGATGGACTTGATTCGGTGGAGGGGAATTTCACTCTCTGAGATTTGGGGGAAATAGTTTAAGATGCTGTGTTGTCAAGCTGCCATTGCTGAAAGCACACCCTGTGTCCAAGAAGTGGACAGAAGTGTTGAGCACAGCTTTACACACTGTAATAAACTGCTGAATATAAGTGCCCATCTCATTTTTAAATAGTTGCTAGCACAATGCTATAATACAGAGCGCCACACACTAGTACAGACTGCTAGCTGCTGTCCAGGGACAAGGGATAAATTAGCAAAAGCTTGTTCAGAAACCAAACCAAACCAGCTGATTTTTGATAGGCAGGCCAGAGTTCTGGCAAACATGCTCACAAAACCCACCAAAAATTTGGAAGGGTGATCATTCCTGGGACTAGGTGCATTGGCCCCTAGCAGCAAGTGAAAACCAAATTTAGAGTCCCTCCTTTCACTCATCTCTGCTGTTTCTTCCCCATTGTGCCACCCTGTTCCCTAGCTGTGTCTTTTCTTCCTCCGAAAGGATCCATGTTTCTCCTCTGACATAAGAGGTTACTGCTTTTGGTTCCCAGATATGCCTCAGAATCCTGTCTGCACTGGCATGTCAAAGGTGGCCACATGGCAGAGATAATATGAAACTCCTTGGATGCATCTGAGACCCAAAGTCTTCTGGTCACATACAAATCATTAGAAGCTGCACACATCATAGAGGAGAGCATGAGATGGCACAACACACAAAGCCAGGAAAAAACAAATTAGGGACTGGCTTGTTGTATGTGGGACTGGATCCTTATAGGGCTGGTTAAAGAGTCAATATCCTTATCTTTCAGCTTCTGAGGGCCTCATCCAACTCCCATTGACTTCAATGGATGCTCGATCAGGTCCTAGTTCTTAGGTATAGTCCCTGCATCTGAAGCTTGGCATGTATTCTGTTCTGCATTCCCACAAGGAATCAATAATTTACCGAACTAGGGGCTAAATTCTAATCCCCGCCCCCCACAAGGCAAAGCCCAACTAAGCAGTCTTTGTGCTTGGACCCTCAGTGCCTTAGTAGAAGACAAATCCTCACCAACTCAGAGCCTGTAATTTTTTATTTGTAGTCATCATGTCTCTATCTCATCATGTTTGCTGAGCCCCTAAATGGTTTTACATCATCCCGCTGGCAACTCCGCTGCTCTTCCTAGCAACAGACTTCCACTTGGGTGAATGGTAGGAGGGATAAATACAAAAAAGTTTCAGATGTGAAGAACAGACATTTCCTCTCTAATTTACTCAAATGCTCCTAAATAGCTTTTTCCATTATTTGCCTGAGGTCCCTTCCAACCCTGATATTCTATGATTCTATGATATAGGTCCTCAGCTCTGGGACCCTCAGCAACCAGGCTGTCTATACTATAACCTAACCTTCCCTGAATTTCCTTTTCAGGGCCTCTTCATATGAGCTCAACCTAGGCCCTTCCCAGGCTGTAAGGACTCCAGGATTAGTACCCGTCTGCATTTGTGTGTTATTCTCAGCTGTCTCTTTGTGCCCCAGTACTTTAAAGAAAAAGCCAGGTTCGAAACTTCCTTGCTATATGTGAGCTGCGAGAGACCAGTATTCACAGATACACAAAAGGTTCTTATGAAAAGAAGTGGCTTGCTAAATCGGTTGTCTGCATTTTTCAGACAGAAGCATTGAGTCCTGCCTGACTAAGGGCTTCCAGAATGGGCCCCTGTATGCATTCAGGTGACATATTTGCTCTCAGATGCTGCACTCGTATCAGACAAGCAGAACACTCCGTCAGCCCGGCAGTTCACTTGGAATAATGGTGAGAATAATCTGATCTGGTTTGCTTTGCTGTTTCCACTGGAAGTGGACAATGGCTTTTCCCCTGTTAAAACAGTGACACAATGAGACAAAAGTGCGATTACGAATCCATTTATGTCATTTGCGTAACATGAGATAGGCTGGTGCAATGTGAGTAACATGTGTTCACCTCCCTTTGAATCTATCTGGGGGTGATTGGCATATCTGTGCATTTTAACTTGTCTGGAAGACTCTTATCTACTGGCTGCACAGCATCAGTTGCAAATTTTAAACCTCTCCTCTCAACTTTATTTATCATTATGTTACTTTTCCCCCCTCTTCTCTAAGAATCGTAACGGAAAGCTCTTTTCTGTTGCTTGGTTTGTTTTAGGTAAACCCAGTGACTCCTTTAAAATAGATGAACCAAGGGTAAGCAGATAATGCAGCATCGCAGACAGGTGATCCTGATAACGCTTGCTGGTGCCTGATAGACTGCCCTGAAACATCTGAACCATTCACACCATTGTACAGTTAACACTAGTTCTCTGCTTCTGAGCAAGTCATTACTTTCCATCCCTGACCCATTAAAGCTCAGTTTAATCTCCGTTGTGTCTTTCAGATACTGTGTGGTAAGAGATTGAGGTTGAGGAGAGCCACCCAGCGGGAGGTGCTGAAAGCAGTGTGTCTCAGCGCCTCTAGGAGTGCATGGGGAATGTCACTAGTGTGCCAACCTTGGACAGGTTATACTGCCAAAGCAATCCATGTTCTACCTGTGCTCCCCTTTGAAAAGATTCTATTAAAACAATCTTGTGAATCCTCTTCCCTTTACCAGAATCACATCTTTAATGTCACCCCCTTTCTTTTGAGAGAAGGTGGCATTAATTTTGAAAGTCGATGGGAAGACGTGGCATAAAATGATATCCCTGCAAATAGTGCAGGAGGTCCATATAACTCTATGGGAGGGTAAGTTGCAGGCCTACCAGGTGCTATCCCATCACATGTATGCTAATCTCATTTACTTATATAGGAGTTGTGTTCAAGCAACTGTGGTCTCAGTCTGGAACCCAATCTACTGCCTCAGTTTCCCCTCTCTCAGATGGGGAATCACCAGCTTCTGTCTAGGCTGAGTCCTTAGCCCTCAGTCTGGATCACAAGTCAGTCTCTTCAGGAGTTAATCAAAGTCCAAAAGGAAACACAAAGCCAACCTTCTATTCCAGACTCTTGCCAGGCATAGCTTTCTTCTTAGGGTCTGCCCTCCTCCATGAGGGGTTTTAGCTCTTTTGGGGCTCAGTTTCCAGCCTTCCTAGGCTCCAATCAGTCCCTTTTTCCTATTTTCAGTAGGGGTTTCTACTCCCTGTCTCTGTATGCACAAAGAGTGTCAGCCTAGGACGAATCCATGCCCGCTCTCTACTACAGGGGGATAGCTGACCTGCTAAACCCAGGATTGTGAGTTCAATCTTTGAGGGGGCCATTTAGGGAACTGGGGTAAATATCTGTCTGGGGATTGGTCCTGCTTTGAGCAGGGATTTGGACTAGATGACCTCCTGAGATCCCTTCCAACCCTCATATTCTATGATTCTATGATATAGGTCCTCAGCTCTGGGACCCTCAGCAACCAGGCTGTCTATACTATGACCTAACCTTCCCTGAATTTCCTTTCCAGGGCCTCTTCATATGTGCTCAACCTAGGCCCTTCCCAGGCTGTTCTCCTGCTCTTTAACAGAGCACTCTCCCCCAGATCTCTCGCTGGGTGGCCATTCTGCTCCTCCTCTCCCCAGAATGACCTTTGATCTCCCCGCTGAGCTGGTTCCTAGGGTACCTCTACACTGCGGGATTATTCTGATTTTACATAAACCGGTTTTATAAAACAGATTGTATAAAGTCAAGTGCACGCGGCCACACTAAACACATTAATTCGGCAGTGTGCGTCCATG
>NC_133777.1:76261926-76364146 GCF_003597395.2 Chelonoidis abingdonii
GACTGCATTGCCACCCATGCTGACCAGAGCTCCACGCTGGGCAAACAGGAAATGAAAATCAAAATTTTGCGGGGCTTTTCCTATTTACCTGGCCACTGCATCTGAGTTCAGATTTCTGTTCAGAGCGGTCACAGTGGTGCACTGTGGGATACCGCCTGGAGGCCAGTACCGTCGATTTGCGGCCACACTAACTCTAATCCGATATGGTAATACCGATTTTAGCGCTACTCCTCTCGTCGGGGAGGAGTACTGAAACCAATTTAAAGAGCCCTTTATATCAATATAAAGGGCCTTGTAGTGTGGACGGGTACAGTTTTAAATCAGTTTAACACTGCTAAAATCGGTTTAAACGCGTAGAGTAGACCAGGCCCTAGTCATATGTTCCCACACCATGTGAGCCTGGTACTCATTCCCCCCGCCTGGGGAGGTGGTCTAACCCTGGCACAGATGAGATTGAACTCTAACTCTGAACTCTATCTCTTCAAAGGTCAGCCTGTGACAGCGGCCTTATGTTCCTAAATTTGACATGTGCCAAACTGCTTAGGAATGCACCTGTACAAAAATTTGGGTTTAAATTCAGTGTTTCCTAATTAAGAAGTAATAATTTAATAAGTATAGTAGCTCTTGCTAAGAATCAGTCTGCAGACTCAATACAATTTTAAGCCATTCTATGCAGGTTTAAAGGAGGAGCTAATATACACCGTCTCTTCTTACACACTTTATAGGTATTATTTTATATCCATCAATCTTTTTTCGGTGTAATGCACATTGGAAAAAATAACCCCAATTATACATACAATATGATGGGGGCTAATTTAGCTACAACTAATCAGGAAAAAGATCTTGAAATCATTGTTGATAGTTCTCTGGCAACATTTGCTTAAGTTGCAGCCGCAGTCAAAAAAGCTAATAAGATGTTAGGTACCATTAAGAAATGGATACTTAATACATCAGAAAATATCATAATGCCACTATATATATGCCTTGTTTACATGTGCACTTTTGGTTGCCCCATTTCAAGAAAGATATATTAGAACTGGGAAAAGTGCACAGAAGAGCAACGAAAATCATAAGAGGATGGAACTGCTCTCATACAAGCAGGGATTAGAAAGACAAGGACTGTTCATCTTAAAAAAGAGATGACTAAGGGGGGGATATGAAAGAGGTCTATAAAATCATGAGTGGTGTGGAGAAAGTGAATAGGGAAGTGTTATTCACCCCTTCACATAACACAAAAACTAGAGGTCAGCCAAGGAAAATAATAGGCAGCAGGTTTAAAACAAATGAAAGGAAGCGCTTCTTTAGAAAACACCACACAGTCATCCTGTGGGACTCATTGCCAGAAGATGTTGTGAAAGCCACAAGTATAATTGGACCTCAAAAAAGAATTAGATAAATTCGTGGAGAATAGATCCATCAATGGCTATTAGACAAGATGGTCATGGATGCAACTCCATGCTCCAGGTGTCCCTAAGCCTCCAACTTCCAGGAGTTGGGACTGGATGATGGGGTGGATCACTCATATATGGCTTGTTCTGTTCATTCCCTCTGAAGCATCTGACACTGGCCACCATCAGAGACAGGATATTGGGCTAGATGGACCATTGGTCTGACCCCTGTGGCCATTCTTATGTTCTCACTCCATTATACATAACAGGATCATAAGATTCACAAATGAGAAATAAACTGAGAATACTGTGATTAAAAATATACAATACATAACTTAACCTTGCACAACACAATTAGTACTTTGCTCATTTTGTTGCAAAGCATATTGATTAAAAGCATTTTACCACTTCAGTGTATAGTGGAAAATTCCGTTAATAATGAGGAAAAAATTAAAACATCTAAGTCAATGAACTCTGGATCATAAATATTAATCCATCCTGCAGTATCTTTATAATAGAACACTTACTAATTTTCTCTTAATGTTATGGAACAGATTTTGCTGCAATAGTTTCTAATAACATTTGTATTTGCCATTTGGTATTTTCATATGCCCCTCCTCTGTTCAATCTTTTAAAATATAATTGTGCACTTTCATAGCAAATTCCAACCAAGGATCTCCTTTACCAAGATGGCTAGTACGTCCCTCGACCCGCGCCGCTTTCAGCAGCTCCCATTGGCCTGGAGTAGCGAACCGCAACCAGTGGGAGCTGTGATAGTCTGGACATGTGGATGCAGCAGGTAAACAAACTGGCCCGGCCCACCAGGGGCTTTCCCTACACAAGCAGCATCCAAAGTTTGGGAAACACTGCTTTAGATGACAGTTAAAGTGGAATATAGAGGAATTTAAGGTTCCCAGTGCTGTTAATAGATGTGTGCTGAATAAGAAGATGACATATTACAGCACTCATAAGGCAGTTATTAGCTATGTTATTGTCAGAATGAATATTGTTAAAAAGTCATCGCTTTTGGAACTGCTTCTGCAGAAAAACATGTGCAGATGTCTTTATTAATTTCATGTCTAAGTGACTTCCCTGGAGGGTACACTAGCTGGTGGATATTAGCAGTTTCATACAGAATCTGTGAGGAAACTCATGTGCTCTTTACTCTTTTCATTGTGAGTGGTCTGGAAGGGAGGGGATTTGTAGGTGGGGAGGGAAGGAACTGAAATATATACCGTAAAAATGAAATATTGCTCTCAAGCAGCCATCTTTCAGAGCATTTTAATAAACATCTTCATTGCCCCATGTTATCTCCATCACACAAGTCAGAATTTACATGGTTATCCCATTGGAAGTCTAATGAATTGTATTGTAATTTGTCTTTTATCTTAAATACATATATTCAGCTAAAGCAGAAATACTAATTTACAATATTTGTATATATTGAGTCCTGGAGAAGTACTGGTAAAAATAATTATATCATGCCAAATTCAGATGTCCTCACTTATACTACATAGTACTTTATTCATGAGTAGTCCCAATGATTCAAGTTACTATGCAACATGAGTAAAGGTCTCAGAGTCTGGCCCACAGAGATTATTACTACTGTTCTTTCTTCCCTGTGTGGCTTTCTGATGTAGACTGTATGCATATGAAGCTATTAAGTACAGTATTTTGCATCCAATGTATAATTTTACCATGTTCATGTGCAACATGGATGCTGTTTGCTGGAAATCTTGTGGGAATACCTCTCAGGACCATAAAATATTTGGGGTGAAATCCTGGTCCTATTGAAGTCAATGGCAAAATTCCCATCAGGATTTTACCCATCAATGGGAGACCTCTAGGGAAAACCAGGGGGCACAAGGGAGTCTAATGATGTTTCAATAGGTGGTTCTCCACTTTGTAAGCCAATACTAAACAAATCCTCCAGTATTGCCTTTGGGGGACTATATTCTGGAGGATACTATCTTTCAGATAATATTTAAAACCAAGCAGTAGTTACTGATGTCATTTCAAACTCTCATGGTACTTCCTTACTAGAATGAACTTCAGAATATACTTACGGTATGAGCAATGTCAGCAAGACATACAGAATGGTAATCAGTAATTAGGAAGACAAAACATATGATAATAGGTAAACACTTCGATGCACAAGGCAGGCAATACCTATATCTTGAATGCTGAGAGATGGAACACATGAATAGATTCCCCTGTTTAGGGAGTCTAATAACATCAGACGGAAGATGTGATGAAGGAATCAAGAGAAAGATACAGCTTGCAAAAAATATATTCACCAACTTCCAAAGGTTTCTGTGTGGTTGAAAGTTAAAACTTCACCTCCGCACTGAAATGCTGAAGTGCTACATAAGGTCAGGTCACCTGTATAGCACTGGACACTGAGAGAAGACAGAGCATTCATGTTTTGGTGTTATAGAAGAATATTAAAAATGAGCTGGATAACCAAATCTATGAATGAAGAGGTGATGAATTTTAAAAGAGCACAATTATTTGAGGCACTGAGTAAAATAATATCTTACTTTAAGGGTACAGAACTCACTGATCACAGAGGCTCTTGCTTCTGATACTCAGATTATCAGGCAAGATCACAAGCAGACCAAGAAGAGAAAGAAAGAGAGATAGTTATGTTAGAAATATCATCAGATGGACTGGTATCCAAAGGAAAGTGGAAGTTTTATGGCTCTGTCGTGACTGCGAAAGATGGAAGGTGGCGGCTGACAACCTCTGCATTGGAGACATCAGTTATAGAAGAAGGAGTATGAGTCGAGGTGTCCTGGCCAGCTTTCCACTCTTATGTAAACAGATGACCTTACTCAAAGTCCACAACCCAATTTATTAAATACACTATTTTCACTTCTTCAGCTACTATGTGTAAGGTTGCCTCGAGCTGTTGTAAAGTTGAATGTATTTCATATCTAAGGTAGCTGCACTCTAGTCATAAAGAGGGGGAAAGGCCTATTATGTCATCTAATCCATCTTTATTGGTGCAGGATTTCTCCATGATAACTGCTGGCAAATGTTCGCTTTTTACAGGCAACCACTGAGGGTCAACTTTGTGCTGATCTGAGCAAGGAACAGAAGATACAGTGGTGGTGTAGCTGAGGGCTGAGAGGTTTTCTAGGTTTGCGTGAATGGTACTGAAGTAGTTGTACCTAGCAATAGCCATCAATATCACTAAAGCCTTTTAACTTCATAGATACTTACTAGACACTACATAGCTTTATCAATCCTTAGAAAAAAGTGGATGATGAACATTATTGGACCAATGTATAAATTTCATTAAACTAGCTTTTAAGCATGAAAATATTCCTTTCTTTAGGTCCTACTAAATTTTCTATTTCACTAAACTTCAGCAAATCCCCTTTGAGGAAGAAAATAAAGTACCATTTAAAAACTTGGAGTAGATGTAAGTAACCATCCTACAGGCAGCTAGGTTATGCTTTAGAACTGATATATTATATCAAATACCTTTGCTTTTGACAATTTTCTAGCAAAAAGTTCTATTTTTTTTTCGCTGAAGAGGAAATGTTCTTAGTGGAAAAAGTTGATTATTTACAAAAAAGAAAATGCAATGCCTAAGGGAAAGTTATTTTTCCCTCGTCCTAAATAAACGTTTGTGTATTTCTGTGTGCACTATTAAACAACTGCCACATTTCATTCCAAAGAGTGACTTTGCTGATGGGTGAAATAATTCTTGTGTATACGTGTGCATGTAAATAACATACATATTTATGTACTGTGTATATGTGTGTGTGTGTTTATACACATACACACACTATTAATACACACACATTCACATTTCACCCATCAGTGAAAAGTAGCCATAATTTGCATGAAATGTGGAAGCTATTTAACATACATTGTTTTTAGTATGTATGTGTATATGTGTATGTGTATGTATATACAATGTGTGTAATGTATAGTATAGTTATAATATTATATATAGTTCCTTTTCAGTGTGTGTGTGTGTGTGTATAGATGGAAAATACAAAAAAAACCAAACCCCACACAGAAACAAATCTCTGTAACATTGAGGTTAAAATTTTAAATACTCAAGTCAGGTGTGGCAAAGATATGATTTTCATAGTATTCTTTACATGTCTTCAGTGCATACTTAGGACCTACTGTAACTCTCAGATAAATCATGAGTTACATGTCTGAGAGAGCAGAGACGAAGTGCCAGTATATTAAGAGTATTGCAAAGAATCTGAAACATTCAATGTGTATAATTTAGGGGAGTTGAGGTTACTCTACGAACCTTAACTTTTGTGTTTCCTGACTTTTTTACTGTTTAAAGCACATCTACTTGCTGTTTAACAAGCATTCAATTAATTTCCTCTTTGTTAGCTTAGCCCCGTACTGCACTGCATAACACTGCATTACAGTAACCTGTTAACAGTCAGATAAATTGATATTCCCTCAGTCCCACCAGCGACTCGGAAACAGATTGCATTACTGTCTCTTACTAACATAACATGCTACATTGATGAAGTTATAGAGGCAGATCTTCAGCTGCTAAAACTTGGCATAGTTCAGTGGAGCGATGCTGATTTACACGAGCAGAAGATCTAGCCCAGCGATTCTCAAACTTTTGCATTGGTGATCCCTTTCACACAGCAAGCCTCTGAGTGCGCCCGCCCCCACAATTAAAAACACTTTTAAAATATATTTAACAGGGCCACCCAGAGGATTCAGGGGGCCTAGGGTCGTTGGCGGTGGGGGGCCCCCACTTTGGTGGTAATTCGGCAGCAGGGGGTCCTTGCACTCCAGGACCCGCTGCCAAAGTGCCCCGAAGACCCACAGCAGGGACCCCCTCTTAAGAATTACTGCTGAAGACCCAGAGCGGAAGAAGCTCCGGGGGCCTGGGCCCCAAGATAATTTTCCAGGGCCTCTGGAGCAAGTGAAGGACCCCACTCCAGGGCCCCCTAAAAACTCTTGTGGGGGTTCCTGCGCGGCCCAGGGCCTGGGGCAAATTACCCCACTTGCCCCCCTGCCCACTCTGGGCAGCCCTGATATTTAACGCCATTATAAATGCTGGAGGCAAAGTGGGATTTGGGGTGGAAGTTGACAGCTCATGACCCCCCCCCATGTAATAACCTCGCAACCCCCTAAGGGGTCTCAACCCCCAGTTTGAGAACCCCTGATCTAGCCCATACAACCTGAATTCCACAACAGTCATATAGATCAGGTAATTTTATTTTATGTTAGTTTTGAAACGACAGTGACACTCACACTCATACTTATTCTGAGAGGACCGTAGCAGTTGCATATGTGATATTTCGTTCCTTCCAGTTCTAGAAGGTCTCCATACATATATAAGCTCTTTGCAAGTACAATAAAAAACAACAACAAAAGGGTGGGAAAAATAATCCTTTCTTTGCTTGTAGCCCTCATTAGCTGTCAGGAAAAAGCTATTGGTGAAACCAAATCAGATTATTCCAGCATGCTTTCTTCCACTAACAGCTGAGTCCAGCCCTCGCCCTCTGCTCAAGGAGAATTATTAGCTCATTTCAGTTGTGTGTGGCAGTCCCTATTCAGTATGGGAAATGTCTGCCTGCAGTTGTAAGGTATGATCCTGCTGAAGTGCAGAGGCTCCCTTCAACCATCACTGAGAGATCTTAGCACTTTGCTAGACTGGCTCCAGCATTTGTATACTACTCACCTGCTCCCACTCCACCCCTCCCACCCCCCCGTATCCAACATACACACTCCAAAACAGGAGAAATAGAAGTGATTTTGGTTCATATTTTCTTTTTAATTAATTAATTTATTAGCTCTTGAGATTTAAAAATATCCAGTGAGATTTGGTTCTTATTTCTTGGGTTTTAGGATTAGTATAATAATATTAAAGGTAGCATGTTGCTGGCATGGAGGAGTGACATCCATGCATCAGCAGAAAAAAATGAAGAATCCTTGTAGCACCTTAGAGACTAACAAATTTTATTTGGGCATAAGTATGCATCAAATCTCGGTGGCTGCTTCCTCTGAACATTCATCTGGCAAAATAAACAATATAAATTGAGATGAGCCAAAGTGGATACTGAAACTGATCATTTAAAAAAAATAGTTCAGATCACAGGACACAGATTTCCATGGTAGCTACTAACATAATACAATTATAGGAATAATTAATCATAAACAAATCCTGAAGTCTTGACTCCATTTTTTAACTAGTCCTTATTATGGGGAAATTACTATGGAAAAGTTACTAAACACCTGTTGGTTTATAGGCCGGAGGTGGCTGCATTTTAAGGAAGGGATTGTTATTTGTCTCTTACTTACTTCATAGGTATATCATGAGACTCAATGAATGAATGTTTTTAATGTGTTTTTTAATTCTGAAGATGAACTATGGTAACTTAATGGGACTTTTGCCTGAATAAGGACCCAGTCAGGACTTAAGGAGTTGACTTAGTGGTGATATGTTGTTCTTTCTAATGCACTGTTGCCCGAAGAACTCACAGCACCTTGCAAACATTCATTCACTGACCCTCACAGTACCCTGAAGAGGTAGATAAAGGATATAGGAATCACTCCAACCTCTAGTGACATTCAGCCGCATCTGAGGAATAGAATTACTGTTTAACAGGAACACTGCGCAACAATTCAGGACAAGAAGTGACAAATATAACATCTAATTGAAACAGTAAGATTGATAGAATGTTATTATGCGATTAGGAACACTGGGGACAGTTGTCCTATGTTAAGAAAAAAATGGCATGGGATTTTTTAATGGGCACAAATATTTAGGACCATATCAAAAACATTTTGTACAAGTCTCATGAGGAAGCACTTGCTCAGGAGTTAGCCCTGAGCCACTAAAGACATAAAAATATGGATACTGTATTGCTGCAAGCTCTCCTGACAGAGAAGAAAGAGTGCCTCTTGCTGACATCCCAGAATTCTATGTATCTCCCATCCAAATACTGCCCAAGATTGACACTGCTTAGTTTGTGAGATTTGACAGGATTATAATCCATGGGTTTGGCTGAGGGCACAGTTTTCTTTTAATAAACCTGTTAAGCATTTTAAATTAACCAAGAAGCTTATGCAATCAATGCCATGCTACCTTTGATAACTCATTCAGTGTCAACCAGTACCATTTTTCTTTTAATGGACACACAACATCTTTGGTTTGATCTTTTTTGGGGGGGGAGGAATATCAAGGGGTCTTTTAATGTCAACTTGATAAGCCTGTGAAATAGAATGGATACAAATAATGCCACTTTATCCTCACAATTGACAGTGAGGCAGTGAAGCAGAACCTCCAGAAAAGTGACTCAGTTATGCTTGTGTAACCACGCAAGAGCCTGCAACTGGTCGCCAGTCCCACCTAATGCCGCTGCTTCATGACATCTGAACAAATAACAGGCAAGGAGTGCGAGTTTGTGAAAGTAATTATATAAAGCTTATAGCAGGAGACAAAGAGAGAGAGAGAGAGAAAGAGAGATTTCACCACTTTGAGAATGTCCACAGCTGTGATGTCATTGACACAAAGATGATAATAAAATTTGGCCAGTGTGGTGTCAACTACACCTTGCTCCTTTTGTCTTTTCCCTCATATAATTTTGTATCCATGTGCGAATCAGCTCATTAGTGGAGGAGAGTGAAAATTGAGGTCAGGGTATTTAAACCTGACCTGTGCAAAGACCATGCAATGCCTAAGCCCACCGGAGGTTTCACTTCAGAGCACTGGACCACCCTTGAAGGTGACACCAATTCAAGCCTCATTTTATAAAGACCTTATTAATTATTGTCTTTATAAGAAGGAGAAGAAGCCATATAAAGAAATGTGTCATTCTTAGAGTAGGAGTAGTCAAGAAAAGAGAGAGAGAAAGAGAGAGAGAGAAACAGAAGATCAAAAGAGAGCTTTTTTTTTTCCCTTTTGCTTTTCATGCCTCAAAACCTCAAAGGAGGTCGAGGAACAATCAGGCTTAGGGGTCTCGTGTGCTTTCTGGCAATTAGACTCAGCTGATGGGCTGAAAGGGATTGAATGGCAGGGTTCAAGGCCCTTCTCCAGAGCTTCAGACAACAGGCTTTTCCAAAGCAGCAGAGCAGCAGACACCACTGAAATCATTTCAAATGGAGACTTACAGAGAGGGATTCATTAATTCACCGGCCTAAACAATTACTGGAACATATAATGTCTCTATATACACTTTGATAAAGACTGTCATCCTAGACCTTCATTTTCCCCATTTTATTAGAGATTTTTAATGTCAGGTTTGAAAGAAGCCTTTTATTTCTGCAATTATCAAATTAAACCTTTTATTTTTTTTCCAAAGGGGAGGGGAAATATAAATCCCAGATTTTTTTGAAGAGTACAATAGATTTGAATTACAAGAGGGGAGAGAGAAAGTTTTGGAAGGCGTCCTGCAATAAGAAGGGAGCCTAAGTGGCAAAAAAACCCATCCTCCCTCTTCCCTTTCTTAAAGAGTGTGGCCTAGGAGAAAAAAAAAGATTTAAATCAGTCTGAGGAGAGAATATTAGATATTAAGGGACATGCAGTAGAGAGCACAGGGAGAAAGTGGCATAATTTCAGAATTGTCCGAACTGAGTGTATTTATTTATTTCACATTATAAACACTTGTACAGTTAAGGGGGGGGAATAGAGGGGTCCAATATGAAATGATCTAAATGCCCCTCCTACAAGATAAATTCTCCCAGAGGCAGAGGACATGAACTTTAGTGCAGCAGAAAAGTGGTGGGTGGCTGTGGAGCAAGTACACAGTGCATCTCTACACCCCCCATACAGAGCAGAGCTAAACTCAGTGGTAGCAGCATGTAAACCTCTTTTGGGAGGAGGCTGGTGGTCAGGAGAAGAAGCATGGTCATTCACTGTGTCCATGATCATGGTCACTGGGGCACATTGCTCAGGAGAATCAGCTGCTATTTGAGACTGAGCAAAACTGTTTTTTCAACAGAAGTTTGTGTTTTTAGCTGAATATCAGGTTTTTTGTATGAAAAGCATCTGCTTTCTGAATATATTTGGAGTTTTTATAAAAAAATCAAATCCCCCAAAACCAGAATATTTATTGACTATGCTCAAGGTCAGATTAAAGTAACCTGGGCCCTATGGTACACCACAAATGAGTATCCTCCATTGCTCTGCCCTGTGGTTCCACCCCCATTCAGTGGCCCTTCCCTTGCTCTGTAGCCCTGTCCATCACTTGAAGTGGGAAGAGAACCTTTCTGCCCAGAGTGATGGGGGACTCCAGCAGGAGACCATCCCAAATAGCTGATGTGTTTTTGCAGGGTGGGTGTGGCATGGCCCACTGCACTCTTTTCCTTTTGCCACACACAATCCTCTGTTTGAGTAGTGTAGCCAGCACGTCCCAGAGCAGTGAATCTAGAGTTAACACCCCATTGAGATGAATGGAGCAGTTCACATCTCTGAGAGCTGTTCTTTCCAGCCCTCTGCATACTAAGGCAGTTGCTACTGTGTTGATTTACACTTGGTTCACATTTTAAATCTTTTATTCCTAACCATGAAGGGTAGACGCTTAGTGCGCTCCCCTACCTTTTTAAAGCAGTGTTTCCCAAACTTGGGATGCTGCTTGTGTAGGAAAAGCCCATGGCAGGCCGGTTTGTTTACCTGCCGTGTCTACAGGTTTCGCCGATCGTGGCTTCCACTGGCCACGGTTCGCTGCTCCAGGCCAATGGGAGCTGATGGAAGCGGCGCAGGCCGAGGGATGTACTGGCTGCTTCTTCCATCAGCTCCCATTGGCCTGGAGCAGCGAACCATGGCCAGTGGGAGCCGCGATCAACCAGACCTGCGGACATGGCAGGTAAACAAACCAGCCCAGCCTGCCAGGGGCTTTTCCTGCACAAGTGGCATCCCAAGTTTGGGAAACACTGCTTTAAAGGAAAGCTGAGATTCTGATATCTAATAAATCCAAGTACTGGGACCCTAAGCACATGCTTGTAGTGCCTATGTCTTAATCTAGCCCTGACTGTGCTGTTTTTGTTTTTGGGGTTTTTTTGTTTTTGGTTTGAAGCTGTACAAAGAATGGCTAAAGCAAAGCATCTAGACTAAACTGATGGGCAAGTGTGATGTAGGTTATAGTAAGTCTTGATTGAAACCGTGATACTGAAGTCAGTTCAGAAACATTTGATTTTCTTGGACTGTGGGAGGTAAACCAAAATGGATGCAAGGTACATTGGACAAAGCAAGGCATGTGAGTCATACGATATGGCTTTATAAAGCTAGTATAAAAGTGCAATAGCCCCTATTTTCAAAGTATGTAATGATGGTAAGAGAGGGAAATGGTTTCTTCACACCCAGCTTTGGGAAAATCCAAACACCCAAGACTAGATCCTGTTTGGCACTTATGTTAGTGAATAGTAGAGATGGAACTTGGGAATGGGGGCTTACTGGGGAAGTTTGCAGAAGAGTCGGGCAGAATTTTAGTCCGCATTCCCAGGAAATCACAGGAACTGCTCTCCAGTTAACTTCCTGGCTGCACCCAGCAGCCCAAAGTGGGTGGATTTGGCAGACAGACAGCAGTGCCATGACTCCCTCTCCCATCAATCACATACCAGCCATTTTGGTGAGCAGAGATGACTGATTTTTTTTTTTTCAAACTTCAGTGAAAAATTGAAATGTCAAAAATTTTGAAATTCACTAAAAAATAAAAGCAGGGTGGGGGATTTTGACAAAATTCCCCACCATCTTTTTTGACCAACTCTAGTGCTGGCCAAATGTTTCAACTGTTTATGAGTTTTCAAATTGCAAAAATAAATAAATAAAACACAAGAAAAGACTGTCAGGATTATTTCTCAACCGGCTCTAGATGGGAGTATATCACACCCCTTAAAGAGGTGTAGCAACATGCATACAACTGGACCAACATCCGCCTAGGAGTGGCCTCCATTAGGGGCTGTCCATAAATTACGTATCGTGTTCTTTGGTTATTTTCTAGACCCCCTTATAACACTTTATGACATTGAAATGATCACCCAGAATTAAGGACTCCCCCACCCAGTGCATTGCATAATGTACAAACAGTCCCTTAGACTTAATGCTGGAGGAAGGAGAAGGATATTAGGAGAAATTCCACCCTAGTCATAAAATGTTTAGGATGATTCACTATTATTTTGAATTCCATCCTTGACATAAAGTGTTTAAGATGATTCACTTACTGGGAGGGAGGGGATGTTGATGTTCTGTCTTTTCCACTTGGGAGAGGGGGGCAGGTATGATCAACCAAGAAAGTTGTAATGGAAATCTGTTAGGTAATTACTACTAGTGGATCTAGAACTGAGTGTAAATATGTGGGGAGATGGGCTAGTCTGGAGTCCTTTGCTTGTTCTAGTGCAGGAGGAGAAATTAAAAAAGGGTGGGTGGATCACAGTGACCTATTGCAATGCGGGTCTGAATAAATGTCCTTTTCCTTATAGCAAATGGTTGTCATATTGAGATTCATTGAGAAAAGTTGTAGCTATATCGTACTACCAGACTTTCTTATTAGATAAAGGAGAACTAGTCCAGAGATTAGAATTGTCTGTTTTGTATGATATCCATGCCACAGACTCTTCTTCCCCAGCACTCTTCCTATTTTTGAATTTACCATGTTAGCTTTATTGTCTCAGTAGCAGACTAAAACTATTCCTTTTTATATTGTGTAACTGGAGCATCTTATGTACTTATTGGACAAGGCTTTTGTCTTTATCATGGGTACAGTAATAACATGCAGCATTATCCAGAATTAAAAGAGATTAGATGCTATTATTTTATCTCTGTAAAACTTCCACTTTGGCTAGATTATAATGATATTTCTCCATATGCTTTTGTGCCAGTCACCTGTTGAACTTGATGTAGTGAACTCTGCTCAGTCTCTCTTTTCTGAGTACATTCTCTCTCTGATCGCCTTGTAATGAGACTGCAGCATGGCCATCGTCTCTCTGTGTTATGCCAGTTTCTCTCCTGAGCACCTGAAATATTAATGCCCAGTATTTGTTCAAGACCACAGGACAGCACACTGCCATAATAAGGGGATTTTGCATTCATTTGCTGTTTCCTTCTTGCATATTTCATCCCTATAGTTTACATTTTGCTTTCAATATAAAATAGTCAGCATGCTAGTTTAAAGTGGCTCACTAAGCAGAAAACTATAACATAAGGTTCAGCTACACCTGTGCTGCAATTTAGTGGCCTTCTGTGATGTAAATCTTATCAGTAGACATTTGGCACGACCATTCTTCTCCCAGTCTGTCTCATAGTTGGAAACATGAGTGAAATTTTCTTCACTGAAATGTTTCTCCGTGCAGTTTTCGAGACTATTCTTTCCACCTGGCACACCAGCCATCTTTAGCTGTAATCATTCTCTTCCGCACCACTCTGCTTCATTCCCAAAAGCAAGCCCCTTTGTCCTTGCCCATTGCCCATTTATACCATTCTCAATCAATCTTCATTGAATGCAGCAGTACATCATTAACTCGTCTTCCGGCAAGCCACTTAACCCTTTAAGCCCTGGAGCAAATTCATTACGCTGCCTTCTTCCAGTGCACAGTCACATCCACCGTTGACTTAGGCTATTACTCAGTCACACGATTCATCATCCACGTGGGTAGTTTTCTGTTCCTGATCAAATGGCCGTGACCGTTATCAACAGTGTGTTGCCAGGAGATTTCCCAAAAAAAATGGCCTGATCTGCAAGTTTGCCCAAATATGTAACTTTAACTGAACTCTCTCTCTCTATTCTGTTATGACCTGCAAGGGGAATGTGCCATGAGATGGCAGCACTTCTCATAAGATCTTGGTAGCTTCCCAATTTCAGTGGTCAAGATGTCACTGTTGACTGGCACCAAAAAAAAAATAAATCTGTATCACATATCCCCCATATTTCTCTATTATCTATTATTGTTAAGAATGATCATATTTTGCCTCATGTAACACTTTTCCATGGATCAAAAAGGACTTGACAAACATTAAGACACGTGCCTAGAAATACACAAACCTTCCAGGGTCCTTTTCGCACGAATAACAAAAAATATAATCTCTGTTTGTGAACATTCCGTAAACTAGGGTGAAACTCTGTGTAATAAGCAGATTTCAGGATCCACTCTAGTTTCAAGTGAATTCTTGGTACTATATGCATTTTTAGCCCTGTTCTCTGAGCTACAGTATTATTCTCACTATCCCAATGTTATAGGTGAGGAAACTTTGACAGAGAGGTTTTTGTGACTGGCCCAAGGTTACACAGTGAATCAGTAGCAGAGCTGGGGGTGGAATCCAGTAGTTCCAACTTGTAGTCCTCTGCTCTAATCACTACTAGACAATTATTTTCTTTCCAATTAGTTTGACTGTGCAATTTTGTTTACCTTTTGCCTTTTTTCTTTCTTCTCTTTCCTGTCAGTTTTGAAGGATTTCTTGCCTTCGTTGAAAGGAGCAGTGTGCAGTGTTGTTGTAGCCATGTTAGTCCCAGGACTTTAGATAGATGAAGGGGTGAGGTAATCTCTTTTATTGGGCCAACAGAAGTGGTCCAAAAAAATGCGGGTGAGAAGATTGTCTCACCCAGCATATCTCTTTGAAGGGAGTAGGGCAGCTGAGGTGGTGTCTTTATTGCTGGAAAGCTCCTTGATAGTTCTGAGTTTATAAACCAGAGTCAAACTGCCAATCATCGTTTGGCATATCACAGTATGGTTGCTAAGAAATAACTGTAGATTGATTATTTAAATCCCAAAGTTCTAATTGGCCTATAATGACTTTCAGCCAATCTGAGTACAATGATTCATATCCTGGGTGTTGAGAAAGAACCATAAAGTCATTATGTAAATCAGACACCTATAACAACTAACCAGAACTGAAAGCTTTTTTTGGAGAGGGAGGCTCTACAGTAATGGTAATGTGTCAGTAACTACACCACATCCTGGTGTTCTGATAGGTCGAGGCAGTTCCATCTCAAGTGAAATATACAGTATGTAGGGATTGACGAGTTAGGATAATTTCATTCTCTCCAGTCAGATATTATTTGTGCCACTCTCCTCTGGGTAGATATAAAAATAGCTATTATTTTTAAAATGTGGTTGTTTAGACTGATAGACCAATGAGAAAAGAAGCATTATATCTGTAGAACAAGGATTGTAAAGAGATAATTCAGCCTTGCCATTCTTTTGTGTACAAGACTCAATGTCACAGCCAAAATTATTCACTTCGAAAAGAGCTCTTCATTAGTAACCTTTGGAATAAAAGCTTCTCATTACCTTTTCTCCTGCCATGCTATTAGAGGGCATCTGGGCTTTCTTTGTAAATTCTGTATGATAATTCTTATTAGCGCTGAATTTTTTTGAAAGAATTCTGGCATGGGATGTAGATTCTGCATAATGTATAAAAACAATCCCTCTTCTCTTTCCCCCACAAAAATCACCCGACTCTAATGGGACACTGCCAAAGCTGGTTGGGACAATTTTGTATTAATTGCTTGAAAAAATGTATGAATTATTTTATCATCATTTGTTTTAGTAACAGACTCATTAGTCTATATTTTTCTTAAAGTAAAACGGTGTCATCAACTCAGGGTCAGGAGCAGCTCTAAAGTATTAAACCAATTATCTGGTCTTGAAAACAGTTAATCCCAATTATTTTCAGTGGTACAACGTGGGAGTGTAATTGTGGAATTAATTCAAAATCACAGCATTTTTGTCTATCCAATTCATAGAGAGGACCGAGATGTGTTGTATATGGGATTGTGAATGGGGGCATGGGTTTGAATCCCATGGGTTTGAATCCCATTTGTTAACAAGTTGCCTGTTCAGAACAGTCCCCATGCGCTTCAGCAGAGAACTAGAGAATGACCTTTTACCCACATATCTCTCATGTTAAGTCCCTCCTACAACTCATTCTGGTCATTTCTGTAAATGAAGAACCAAGGACTGTATTATGACACATTAACTCCACAATAGCTGTTTGTAGGATCAGTCACCAACACACCATCCAAACTCAGAGTAATAAATAAGATATGCAGTTAAAAGAGCAGAACAGCTTGCCGAGGAAGTTGACAAACACTTGAACGATTCTGACATTTGACAGGAGAGGTCAATGAGTGTGGCAAAAAGGAGCCGGGTGGCAACTGGAAGAAACCAAAAAGGCTAGAAAGGGGAAGAAGAGGGAAATGGAGAAAGGAGAGACCAAAGGGGGAAGGGAAAGAGAACTGGAGGACATGGAGGGGAGTAAGGGTAAAAGGGATCAGGAAAAGACCTGAAGGTCAGATGGAAGTCTTGAAGATAGACGAGTGGAGAATAAGAAAGGGATCGAGGAGAGAGAACACAGAAACTGCTGCGGAGCTCATTGCAGCCATTGAAGAGACCCCCGTTGATTTCAGTGTGCTTTCCATCAGAAACAGTCACATATTTTTTGTTTTAATTAGAAAGTTTGTTTTATGCAGTCTTTGAACCTATGATTTAATTGTTTTTAGATTATGAAATATTTGTTTCTTTTCCACCGACAGTCTTCAATGGTGGCCATGGTAATTCTCACTTCCCTGGATGGAAGCAACAAATTTTGGATGTCATT
This sequence comes from Chelonoidis abingdonii, assembly GCF_003597395.2. Taxonomy (NCBI): domain Eukaryota; kingdom Metazoa; phylum Chordata; order Testudines; family Testudinidae; genus Chelonoidis; species Chelonoidis abingdonii. The sequence goes on from NC_133777.1 coordinate 76,278,850, forward strand.
TACCACCTATATTTTTGTTCTGAAAAGTTTGCATTTATGCAATGAAGAGCAATGTTGCCTGTATGCACAACACACATCCACTTCATGTCAGTACTCTTACTGTGAGTGTTTGAGGGGCAACCTTCTTTTCAGCATATCTTACCTGGGAGCTAGGAGTTCTAGGAATTATGTGTGCCCCGATGAGACCATTCTGCGGTGTGTGTTGTGCCGATTAAAACATTAAGCAGTTATCTTTAGGCGTGCAGCACTTAAGCCAACTCTATTTATAAGCTGAAGAAGGTTGGGCATGTGAAATCCACCTATATTTTCAGCCTTTCACTTCATGGCTCTCCAAGGTGAGGACAACACAGCATCCACAAAAGTATCAGTTAATATGGGTCAGCTCTATTTTTTTAAATAAAATGGGGCTTGTGTCCTTTCATAGCTTTATCCTAAATGAAATAACAGACAAATGAAGGGACTTGGAGGATCATTGCCTCACTAACAAAAGCAAATCCACTATACTCCCTTCAGTTGGACCATAATTGGCCCAGGACAATATGTGCATGGTCCAAAGGCTTCTTGATTTGAAAATGCCCCCAAATATCCGAATGATCAGCATGTAAGATGGAGCGGGAAAGTTATAGAAAAGCCCTGTGTGCTGTGTCTTTTTTTCTTTTACGGTGCCTTCCTGGTACACCTTTAGTCCTTAACTGTTCATCTGAATCAGGGCGTAGTCATATAATGTTGGGGTTCTGAAGTCATTTGGCTGCTTTGTGTTAGTGTTGCAATGTTGTCAACTCTCACAGTTTTATCGTGGGTCTTATCTTAAGGCCCTACTTGCCAGGATCAATAGATTATGTGATGGCCATCTTCTTAGCCAGCACACCAAGGTTTGAATCAGAGACCTCCACAGGTAAAAGCACAAGTTTGAACTAATGCTCTGCAGTTAGAGGCTGTAACAACTCGTTTCCACTGCAGACCTGCACAGAGGGGGCTTTGTTACATAAACTCATGGGTGGGTTACAACTGTATGAATGTCTCAGCCTACATTTCAAGAAATAAAATTTCCAGCCCTCATCATTGCAGAGAAAAGTCTGAAAACATGAAATGAATGTACCTTACAGGCTCAGAAATTGGAAGGAAAATACAAAGAATCCCATATGTAGTACTTTTAAAAATCTCATGATTTTTAAACCAGTCTCATGATTTTGGGGGCCTGACTAAGGATAACACCTGGGGTTGGCAATACTGATGTTTGCAGATCTTATGGAAGAAATGGGTCTTCAGGATGGATTTGAATCAGGAGGGGGGGGATGTCTGACTCACTGGAATTAGGAGTTAATTCAGTATATAGGCACAGTAAGAAGATGGAAGGCAAGAGATAGACATGAAAAAGGCAGAAAAGCTGGAGTGAGAAGAGTAAAGACGGAACTAGATCTGAGATCAGGACACTTTTGAACCACTTTTTATAAGAGTTTAGAAATGCCCTGGCATCTTTGCCCCAAATTTGCCCCTATTCCATCCCCTGCGCACACACTGCCAGGAAGTATTGCTATGTGCCAGTTCACTGCAGTCAGAAGTGGTTGCTTTTCAGTGGTGCTGTGTGTATCTAGTTTGTAAAGTGTTTGACTGTCTTCGTGGATGAAAGGCACTATTGCAATTATTATGATGTCTTCAGATCATTGGTTAAAATACGATCTAACCTGTGGGTGAGCCACGTTAAAAATTTTCAGCCACATTTAAAATCAGAGTAAAACCAGATTGTTCTTTCTTATTAGCTATGTCTTGTTTGATGTTGCATGCGTTTTTTTAACCTAGTATCACTTCCATCTCAACCCACACCACAGAGAACACAAAGGTTTCAGTATTGAAGTTGAAGGAGCACTGAAGGGCATCTTACAAATGCCACTTTGTCACCTAGCAGGAGTTCTTGGAAATTTTTCAATGTTTTTCTTTTCTTTTGTGAACAGACATAAAGTGCCTCTTTCAAACCCAGCTAGGGTTTCATTCCTGCCTCTGTAACTCTCTGAGGTGCATTAGTCGAGGCTGGCAAACTTTTGGACTCCTGGGAACACAAAGCAAGATAATCAGTGCAAACTCGGTCCTTGTGGCAACTCTGTTTGGGTGGCCGAGTTTCCTGCTGAAGGGGATAGAGCTCAGGAATGAGGGGGTGTACAAGGGTTTGTAATGAGGAGGTTAAAGTGAGAAGAAATCCTTCATTTCTCAGTCCAAAGAAGGGAATTGATCCAGAGCCATTCAGAAAACTCTGACAGGAGCTGAGAAGCACACTTTATTTATGCAGGTTTGCTTCCCAGATTTCACTTCACTCTAAACTTTTATTTATGCCCCTTTTCCTGTGCCACTTTTACCAGTATTTCTCGACAACTCATTAACTTCCCTCCCGGTACAATAATCGACTCCAATCTGCTATTATCACGGAAATAGAAGAGGTAAAGTGCCTGTAATAGGATCCAAATCAAATCACTTTCACTTCACCCGGCTTTTGCTGTGAAGCCGAAGATTCCCTCGGGAACTTCAATACAGAGAAACACCTGCAGACACAGGCTGAGGCCTGGATATTATATAGAACACGACAGGCCTCGCTTTGCACTAGCATTTCCTTAGTTACAAGATGGTCATATCAGCAGTAATAACCAGAGGCAGGACCTGATAAAGTTGTGACTCATTGGCAAAGCCAGGGTCTGACTTTCAGCTGATTTGACCCATCCAGAAGCAACACATCAGTTGACAATTTACTGTAGAAACAGCTATATTTAAATTTTCTTTCCTGAAGCATTTGCCTTAGTCTTCGATGGTTTTGCATGAATCCCTGGTTGCATTTAAGTGCAGTCCAGCCTGAAGAGAAAAAATATATCATTCTCCCCTAGCGGCTAGGAAAGGCCAAAGTAAATTGAATTTAATAAGGTTCAGGCTTAAGGGAAAAAATCTTAGAATCTTTCTTCTGGCATTAGAGATATTACAAGTATGCACAGGTTGAAGCAAGACTCAAAATACCCGGTTGCAACCTGCTTCTGTTGTAAGTTACAATTTTGGTGCCTTGCTCCTGGCGTATGTTGGTTGATTAATTCATAATTTCCCCCCCATAAATTACATGTTGATGCCAGTTCATTAGGGAAATACCACTGTAGATTCCATGCTGGTCTCCCATTAATATTATTCTTACTACGATTCAAAGAAAACTGGACCTGATAGGATGAACGTCAAGAATCACAGCCTAAGAATTTGAGGGACTTGGCCTCATTGATGGACAAATAATGTAGTTGTAAAGGAAAGCAATTATTTCTCAGTTTAAGACATGGGGGAAGATTTTCAAGGCTCAAAATGCAGTGAGGAGCCCAGGTCCCATTACAATTCAGTGGGAATTGGGTGCCTAACTCCTGTTTAGGCCTTTGAAAATCTCCCCCTATGGATTCATGATAGACGTGCTGCTGCTGCTGCTTACAGACAGATACTAGTCCCTGGTGGTGCGTGGGTGGGTGGATGTCGTCCCCCCGTAAATGGTGCTTGTTCCAAAATGATCATAAATACTCCAAAATGTTAAAAGCTTTGAATAATGGGGGGAAAACCCCCAAAAACAGTCACTCTGGGAAAAAAAATTGATGTGAGTGTCATGGACACTGGGGGAAGGGGGAGGGGTATTGAATTTATCAAGGCTGCAAATAACAATTTGAGCAAGAGCCTTTGCAGTCAAGACAGAGAGAAAAGGTCTGATCTTAAATATGGTGTGTACTAACCCTATTCCATATAGGTTCCCATCACCCTAGCCTCTGAGTGCCTTCCAGTTGTGCATTAGGCAACTTGACATGTCTCACATTTCATTTGTTCCTCCCCTCATCCTCTCCTCAGAGGGAAAATTGTGTGTGTAATGGAGGGTTTTCATTTGGTAGCATTTGTTTTAGGTTTGGAGAGTTTTGTAGGTTTTTTTTTGTTGTTGTTCTTGTATATATTATAAAGCCAATATTTACCAGGGAAGGCCCAAAGAAATACTTCCTCACTCATTCTACCTTCACTCCCTACTGTCCTTGTCAGACTTTTACTAAAATAATATGTGTTTTTTCAACAGTAACTTTGGTAAGAAGATCTGAAATCACCTTGGATGCTCGGGACCCATAAATTACAGTTGCATGAAAGTAACTGTCACACTTGTTTGTATTAAAGGACATGGGTTGAATAGTAAGCCTGGGTTGAACAATCCTGCTGTAAATTGATGTAAATTAATATTTATTTAATATGGGCCTGAACCAAAGGAACCTCAGGAGGTCATCTAGTCCAACTCCCTGCTCAAAACAGGACCAGTTCCCAACTAAATCATCCAAGCCAGGGCTTTGTTGAGCCTGGCCTTAAAAACCTCTAAGGAAGGAGATTCTACCACCTCCCTAGGTAACCCATTCCAGTGCTTCACCACCCTCCTAGTGAAAAAGTTTTTCCTAATATCCAACCTAAACCTTCCCCACTGCAACTTGAGACATTATTCTTGTTCGTTCATCTGCTACCATGGAGCAGTCTTAGATCCCATCCTTCTTTGAACCCCCTTCAGTATTGAAAGCAGCTGTCAAATCCCCCCTCATTCTTCTCTTTTGCAAACTAAACAATCCCAGTTTCCCTCAGTTCACCTCGATAGTCATGTGTCCACCCTTAATCATTTTTGTTTGCCCTTCACTGGACTCTTTTTCATTTTCACAGTCTCTTTTGTATGTGGGTGCCCAAAGAAACTAGACACAGTACTCCAAATGAAGCCTCACCAATGTCGAATAAAGGGAATGATCACATTCCTGACTCTGCTGGCAATGCTCTACTTATACAGCCGCAAAATGCATTACTCTTTGTTGGCTAGCAAGGGCACACTGTTGACTCATATCCAGCTTCTCATCCACTGTAACCCCTAGGTCCTTTTCTGCAGAACTGCTGCCTAACCATTCAGTCCCTAGTCTGTAGCAGTGCATGGGATTTTTCCATCCTAAGTGCAAGACTCTGCACTTGTCCTTCTTGAACCTTATCAGATTTCTTTTAGCCCAATCCTCTAATTTGTCTAGGTCCCTCTGTATCCTACCCCTACCCTCCAGCGTATCTACCGCTCCTCCCAGTTTAGTGTCATCTGCAAACTTGCTGAGGGTGCAGTCCATGTCATCCTCCACATCATTAATGAAGATATGGAACAAAACTGGCCCCAAGACTGAACCTTGGGGCACCTGGCTTGATACCGGCTGCCAACTAGACATGGAGCCATTGATCACTACCTGATGAGCCCAATGATCTAATCAGCTTTCTATCCACCTTATAGAGTAGGTGACTGATCCAAAGCCTTGACCCTAAGTCCACTTAAGCTAATAGAGGTCTTTTCATTGACTTCCGTGGGCTTAGATCAGACCCTGTGTCCCTATGTAGAGGCAACGGCCCCATAAAAAGACTGACCTGCAGATGCACACGGCCACTGGGAGCTCAGCATGCAAATCTGAGGAGAGCATTTGGTTTTGTTTCTGTGTATTATGGATGGTGATATGTGTGAATTGGGAAATCACAGGTATGAATAACTAGTCATTTCCTGTTGGAAACAATAGATTCTGAGTATAATATGCTGTATCTATTGTACAGAGTCAATCAAATAGGTTGGCATTAGATAAATGAGAAATAATAAGTATGGAAGTGCCATGCGAACATTTACTACCCGGCGTATTAACAGTAGTACATCCTGTGCTTGGGAGCATTTGCAGGCTCGAGCCCTACATTGGCCATAATACTGTGTAAAAAAAAAAAAAAATCACACCAAGTTCTACCAGCCAAGAAAATAACACAAACAATGTCTGTTTTTAAAAAATGATACATATTTTTAGTTCTGTATATATTTTAAAGGCAGCAGCAGCCATGGTATTACTTTGGGTCTTTTTTAGGGGTTTAGAGGCTAAAGCCTATAGGATTTGAAAATGTGATCTCTGACATTGCATTTGAGAAATATAGAGGCCTCTTTCTCTTGTGTTTCCAGGTGTAGATGTGCCTCAGGTGTTAGTTCATCAGTTTCATTTATAGGAAGCTTCAGGGTTGAATGTGAGGAGAATAAAAATGCCTCTTGCTGCCTTATAAAAAAGTTACATTGACGTTTCTTGGCCCTTACAATCCGCACAGCACTTAGCAATTGGTTTAAGCAGTGAAGAAGATGATTTTTTTCCCTACGTGTTCATGTGATATATTGAAAACAAAATCCTAGTTTACCTAAAAAAAACAATAATAAAGAAGCTTGCTTTCTCTACACAGTAGGCTTCATTGTATGTGCATTTCATTCTGGAACTTCTTTTTGGACAAACAGCCGAGTCTCCTCGCATTGCATTACCCAACACAGCATTTATATCATTAGAAAATTAAACCAGTGACTGAGAGATTTTGACTAATTAGGTTTCTTGGATAATAAGAGCTTTTTAATAAGGTACATATCACTTACAATATTGCTAATGAAATGTGAAAGCGATTCAGTACTGTGTAAGATAATGGCTAACTTGTTTTAATTGTTAACATTTTTTCTTGCCTGCAATGACACAGTCATTATTTTGCAGTCACCACTTATCGTGAAATCCAAGAGGATTAATGGTTTCACTTATACCGGCGAAAATGTTTAAGCTGTCCCGATTATCAGTGCAGTTGGAAAGAATAATGGTTATTTGTCATTGCGTTTAGCCATAGAATGAATTGTTCGCCAACCAAAAGAACCATTAACCCTTTGAGGGACAGTAATAGAGTTTTACAATTAAAAGCAAGGAAGCAAAGACTTATGGATGGATTTTTTTCCCCCGTAGGCAATTTATTAACTTTTGAGTCCCCCTAAAAGCTAAGTGTATTTTTCTGGCAAATAAAAATGCACAATATATCTTAGTTATTCTTTTTTATAATATTTCTTCTCTGTGGATCAAGATTGCACCAATACATTCTTCTGGTGAATGAACAAATCTCTGAGTTAACTGAAAAAGTAAAAGGATGAACAGGCATTCGGTTTTTTCCCTTTGAGGTTTGCTATACTTTTAAATGTGACATGTAAAGGCGTGGTTAGCCCATAGGTGCCCCATCAGCCTAAAATCTTTACTACATATTAATAATTTTCAAATAACAATGTTTAAACAAGGTCATGAATATTAGTAATTTTGCTCATATGGGAAAAGTCTGAAGTTACACGTTCTCAGTGAAAGACTGAGGTTCTAAATATGACACAAGCTCCGTGGCTCCAATGCCAAAAAGGGGCTGAAACTATAAAAGCTTTAAACAACCAAACAATTCCATTATTAAAGTTTTTTGGTATAAAAGAGTAATTTAAAAGAGAGAGAATAAATGTTACTTAGGAAGTCATTTTAAATCAAAGGAGAAGATGACATAACCCCATGGAGCTATTCAGTTATGTGGATTTTTTACACTGTTGTCACCTATTTATGAATTCACATATGCTGAGTATTCTGTCCTAAACAGAGTCCTATGCAATCATTAAATCAGCTCCTCAGCTGTTGTAAATCAGCTGTGCCATTGACTTCCATAAAGCAATGGTGTTTTACAGAAGCTGAGGATCTGGCCCAGCGTGAAGAACTCAGGAGTAAGGAATGCCTACTGCTTAATGCTTAGTGCGTCTTTCTGGGCCCATCTTGGAAGGTGCTGGATGCTCTCAAATCCATTATAGGCAGGGCTGGCTCCAGGCACCAGCGGAGGAAGCACGTGCCTGGGGCGGCACATGCTAAGGAGCGACATTCTGTCCATTCTTGGGGCGGCACAGTCTGGACGGCTTTTTTTGTTTTTGCTTTGGCAGTTCTGGTGGAGTCCGAGCCGGTTTTTTTTTTTTTTTTTTTTTGCTTGGGGCAGCAAAAATGGTAGAGCCGGCCCTCATTATAGGTCAATGGGAACTGAACATGATCAGCTCCTCAGCCTCCTGCAGGATTAGGACCAATTATTTTATGTCCACCTAGCAGATACATTCAGGTGGCTATAATTCACGCACACAAAATGAAAAGCCAGTACAGAGCATGTTGTGCTTCTCAGGAGGTCATTCCCAGGCACAGCTGTCAAAATGATTGTGAGAAAAGCAGCCAACAAAAATAAAATTCATCCTAGAAGATACAGGATTTTGCTGCCTTATCTTGTTGCTGAGAGAAGGGAGGGTGGGGGGAAAGCTGTTCCATCATTCCTTGGTGCTAGTTTGTGCCCCAGGGCCTCATCCCAAGGCCTTTGAAATCAATGCTGGGCTTTCCATTGGCGTGAGTGGGTTTTGGATCAAGTCCTGGGCAGTGTCTGCAGATTTCACTTGCTTTTCTGAAAAGGAATGTTCTCAAATATTTTGAAAGTCCTTTTCTAAAAAGGAAAGACCAGCTACTCCCTTCAGCTGTAATAATAAATATTACTGGACTTTAGTTCGTAAAGAAAACTCTCGTCCACTGGAAATACCATATTAATGAAGCCAGTAGAGAGAGTCATGGGAAGTGCACCTACACAAAGGTAGTTGAGGCATGAATAGAAATGATATTATTCCACAGTTTTGTTCTTAAAAGTATGTTTCCTCAGGTGTTTCTGGAGCTGGCATCATGCTGATGAGTGCATGTAAGCTCTGGGCATGATCATTATCATTATTATGTGTGATCGGTCGACAAAACCACTGCTTCTTTGAGATGGTAAATAACACTGTTTCTACAGAAGCCCCATGAGGTATGCTGGAACTGCACACCCCAGCAGTTTTAGATGGGAGAGGTCAGACGAAACAGCTGCCACCAGACAAAAAGACAGAGCGCGCGCACACACACACATACGCAAAAATAAATCACACCCCCCATCCAGAATCACACAATCCTATTGCAAGGGTGTGTGCGTATGTTTATCTGTGCATGTGTGTGTATATATAGAGAGAGAGAGTAGTGAAAATATGTAGATATTTTAAATGTGAATGATGGAATTCTGATCCAGTTTGGAATTTCTGATTGACACATTTGAGAGAAAGTTATCGTTCGCCCCTGTGGATTTAATGACAATTGGTAATGGGATCATAGGCTTTGTTCTAGCGCCGCTTTCTTGGTTTCCTTTTGGGGTAATACTTGTGCATGGTGGATAAGCACCCCCACATGCTGAAAATGGTAGCTATTTCTGGAAGACTGATGAAATGGACTGAAATAATTTTCCCTACTCCCTGGGTTAGAGTTCAATGTTTTTTCTAAGACGTGAAGCAAAAATGCTACTGTATCTTCTCTGTTGGTCAGATGCTTTTGTTGCACTTTGGCTCCAGCTGAAATTTAACACTAGCCAGAGGCTAAACTTTATTCCTGTCTCTAAATGTTTCAGTGACAAATAAAATAGCTCACAAAAACACATAATACTTAAGTAGCAGTGAAATGTACATAAAACACAGACAGCTAAGGTTTAAACAGTAAACAGGTTAGCAGTAGATAACATCTCATCAGCAAAGAATTTGAAAATCGAAAATCAAACCTCAAAGTTTGTTAAGATGAATTTTTCTTCTGTGCTAATTCATTTCAAAATAATCTCTGATTCTGATCTATTGTTAAAAATAGGCAGGCATAATTTTAGTAGTAGTATTTTGTGTCCAATAAGGCAAAACTGTTATTGTACCTCTGATCTTGTAAACAGAAACTTCAGGGTGAAATCCTGGCCTGCTGAAGTTAATAGCAAAACTCTCATCAGCTCTAGTGGGGCCAGGATCTCACTCCTAATGTTTGGTTCCTTATGTAATCATCTCCCAAGTGGAGACTTGGTTCACATTTGAAGCCAAATATACATATTTGTATAATATACACACAGATACAGAAAACAAAATCTAAACCAAATAGAAACATTTCTGTGATTTAAAAAAATCAGTTGCAATGAGAACCTGAATGTGAAACTGACCATTAGCAAAAGTGACACCATTTCATTTTCTGAGATGAGAGAAATGCAGAGAGAGAACAAAGAGCAGAAAGAGTGAAAAGTGGATCAGATTCTTAATGTTGGTGTTATAGTTGCAATAATCTAAGATGTCATGAGGGACGCAGGTGAATACTTTTTCTTTATAATATATGTTGGTCAATTATGCTATCATGTTTAGAAAGTGGCTGTTTATCTTCATATGTTGGAAGCAAATCAAGGTCCCTAAGGATAGCAGAGGGTTTTTTTTTTTTGTTTTTTTTTCCTTGTATGGTACCATACAAGGTTAGAACAACTACACATTTAGAACATCTGACTTAGAGAAATGAAATGTTTAGCAGAGGGACAGTAGCAGGCTGCCTGTACTGAAATGGTGCCTAATTCCTGTTCTTTATTTCCGTAAATTATAACCTCCCTTAATATGCCAGCTGGAAACCAATATTCTGATTTTATTCCCAGTATTTATTAGCCTGAATTTCGTAGCCTCTTTCCCCCTCTTCCAAAAGGCTAAAATTTTAATTGACACATTCCTGGAAATGTATTAGGTCAATTTAGAGTAAAATATGTCAGTTTCACAGTATGTGGAGTCCTAGTTCTTGTATAAAATACTGCTATTAATTGATTATCATGTGCATGAATTTTCTGCATCATTTACACTTGTAAATGTGCAATGCATGAAAAACCAATCAATCTCGTAGGTTTGAATGTCAACATCATCATCTTCTTCCATGTGTGAATCAGAGAAAGCTAAGTGCCAGATCCTGCAAAACTTTGCTCTTGTAAGCACTTTTTGCTCATGCAAGTAGTCCTTTCAATTGAAGAAAATAAATAGTGCCAACAGGAGGACTCATATGAGTGATGACTGTTCGCTTGAGAATAGATTTGCTGGATCAGGCCTAAAGCCTGCCCTTTATTCTGCTTGTGGGAGGAGGGCAAAAAAGATCCTCTTCTCACTGCACAAGCAATAGGGCTGGATCCTTCCTTAGTACTCCAGATTGTACAGGGAGCATTCAAGCTTAGGGCACTAGTTCTGCAACCATATCCCCATGGGAACATGCTCTGTGGCTCCGCCAGTCTCCAGCTGGCTAGCCATATGTGTCAAGCAGAGAAAGGTATGACACGATCCAATGGCTGGAAGTTGAAACTTGACAAATACGGTGTACATTTTTAACAGTGAGAGTAATTAGCCACTGGAGCAACGTACCGAAGGTCGTGGTGGATTCTCCTTCACTCTTAATTTTTAAATCAAGATTGGATTTTTTTTAAAAAAAGATCTGCTCTAGGAATTATGTGGGGGGAGTTGTGTCCGACTAGACGATCTCAGTGTTCCCTTTTGACCTTGGAATCTATGAATTCAGGAGTCGGAACCAGTCAGGTGTTTTGCAGATGTTATTCCAAGCCAGGGGTTGGCAACCTTTGGCACGCGGCTCACCAGGGTAAGCACCCTGGTGGCCAGGCCGGTTTGTTTACCTGCTGCGTCTGCAGGTTCAGCCGATCGTGGCTTCTACTGGCCGTGGTTTGCCGTCCCGGTGGGAGCCGCAATCAGCCGAACCTGCAGAGGCAGCAGGTAAACAAACCGACCCAGCCTGCCAGAGTGCTTACCCTGGCAAGTCGCGTGCCAAAGGTTGCCAACCCCTGTTCCAAGCCATCCCGCAGTTGTGGATGTGGCTACAGTTGTTCTATCCTATCTTCCCTCCTCTCTGCAACACCCTGTTGTAAGGGCAAGTCTTTCCCTTTTTTGATCATGCACTGTGCAAACCCAGCCCTCAACAAATCCATTATATTGTACAGTGCTGTGACGACAGGCACTTCTTGTGTGGATTGATGAATACTCTGTTGTGTTACATTACAGATTTAAGACAACATGCCTCCCAGAGAAGGGCTGTTTAGGGGTAGCTTTAACTTGCGCATAGCTGAACATAGCTTTTCATCTGGCACTTCATCCACAGACAACTCCTGCATCTTATTGTGGAATGGTACAGCGTTGTAAATATCATTTCTATATTAATATGTGTCATAGCTTCCCCTTCTTCTCTCTCCATGTCAGCCCCATTTCTGCATGCTGTAGGAATCTTTTCTCCCTCCTCCTTTATAGCAACAACCTCTTCAAAATTTAAAAAAAAAAGAAAAGAGAAAAGGTATAGGTGGGAGCAAGGGATAATATAGGGAAGATGAGAATAATGGGTGCACAGGAAAACTGCTCATTGCGTAATATGATGTGAATCCTTTTCAAACTTCATTATTACTTTACTGAGGGGAAAAAAAACCTCCAGCTATAAACTGGGGGTTTTTTTGTATCTTATTCCAAAACAGTGTTCTTGTTCTAACTGTGATCAGTTCCTCTGGGTATGTCTACACTGCAGTAAAACACCTGCAGGTGGCCCATGTCAGCGGAATTGGGCTTGCAGGGCTTGGGCTGTGGGACTTTGCAAGGGGGGGATGGTCCCAGAGCCCAGGATCCTCCTGCCCAAGCCTGAACATCTACCCTGCAATTATATAGCCCCATAAGCCAGAGTCTGCTGGCCTGGGCCAGCCATAGGTGTTTTATTGCATAGTATTTGGCTGTACAAAATACTGTGTTTCATACAGTATTTATAACTGATATAGGTATTTTTCACTGCCCAGCTTAAACTATTCCTCTGTGTTCTGCATTGCTGTATGCTGCTGCTGTGCTCTGCACAAATCCGTTGCATTTTGTCCCAGAGATTGCTGCATTTCAGTCATGGGTGAAGTGATTCCTTCTGCATCTGCCTGGTTTTTATTGCAAAGGGCTTTATGATCCTTTCTAACATGCAGGCAGTTAGTATAGGAAATGGGTATTTATGTAGCATGCTCATGGACCACTTAAGATTAGAGTGTAATTTACTGTAAATATTTTCTCTGTATTAAACTACTGCATGCTCTTAGCCTGAGAACTAATTTTTGTTTAACAAAGTCTAGAAGAAAAAAGGTTTTAGGTTAAAGCAACACACGCAAAAATTAAGTCAGTGCATTAGGATGTTCTCTAGTGTTTGTGCCCACTACAGGGTGAAAATGTGTGCATCTCAGTAACACTAATGGGAATGTGGAATTATGCCTGTCTATGGAGGGGAGTATAATATGACTCCTTAGAAAGAATGCTTGCTTAGGGTCACTGCAACATGATTTACTGGAAATGTAGCCAAAGGAAGGAAGGGGGAGGATAGCTCAATGGTTTGAGAACTGACCTACTAAACCCAGGATTGTGAGTTCCATCTTTGAGGGGGTCATTTTGGGAACTGTGGTAAAAATCTGTCTGGAGATTGGTCCTGCTTTAAGCAGGGGGTTGGACTAGATGACCTTCTGAGGTCCCTTCCAAACCTAAAGTTCTATGAACATGGGTTACATTCTCAGCCATCAGTAAAGTATTGCCAAAATAGTTACCCCAAGGCAACAGGATAGACTCATCAGTGCGCTATGTGGTAATGCCAAATGTGCTGTCAGAGATGGTGACAACATCAGCCATTGGTTTGCAGTGACAACCAGAATAAGACAATGACGTATTATGTCCCCACTGTTGTTTGCACTTGTCATTGTTGAGGCTGTGAGGAAAGAAATCACAGAAGGCAACCAAGGAATTTTATGGACTAGTGATAAAGCACAATTGGATGACCTCGTTGTAGCTGATTATATTGTCCTGCTTAGTTCCATGCCTCACTTAATGGACAAAGAGACCCAGCTTTTGGCAGATACAGTAAAACAAGATGGTTTGTCCATGAATAAAGGCAAGACAAAATCAATGCCCCAAAAGAAACCATTAGAGTGGGTGAAGAAACTCTAGAAAAAGGAAGGTATTTTACCCATCTAGGGTGTGCGATGTGCAGCTATGATGACACCATGCTAGATATCAGGTAACGAATATCAAAAGCAGCAAACAACTTTCATAAACATGAAAAGATTTGGAAAAGTAGCATGATTGGCACTCACACAAAAATACAAATTTTTAACCCCAGCATCATGTCTACCCTTATTTATTCCACAGAGTCATGGAAATCTAGAACAGAAATTGAACCTCCAGGTGTCCCTGAACCTTCAACTGCCAGAAGCTGGGACTGGACAAGAGGGGATGGAGCACTTGAAATTACAATGTTTTGTTCATTCCCTCTGAACCATCTGGCACTCGCCACTATCAGAAGACAAGATACTGGGCTAGATGGACCATTGCTTGCCTAGTATGATTGTGTTCATGTCCTTGAATTGGTAAGAAAATCAATTCATTCCAAAGTAAATGCCTGTGGAATATCTTCAGAGGACATTGGAGAGTTTCTTGCAACATCAGAAATTCTAAGTAGAACAAACCAGTCTGAAGAATCATATATGTTAAGGTGATGATGGACATATTTAGGACTCGCATTAAGATTCCACCAACACATCCTCTCTGACAAGTGATGTTACAGACACCACCTGGAAACAGGAAAAAAAATGAAAGAGCAGCCAAGAGAAACAATATATGGAACAAGAGAGAAAGGAGCCAGACTGATCAACATGACTCTCGGAAGCCTGAACAGACCAGCATAAGACCAAAATAAAGGGCAGAAACTGGTGGACATTCTCTGTATCTGAGGGGACAGAAGAATAAAGGAGAAGAAAGAAGGCAGCTGGATAATCCAAACTAATGAGCAGTGCCTAGAAATGTGTGGGTCACATGTTCATACCTGAAGAAATCAAATTATTCTCACAAATCCCACAAGGGGCTCTTCTAGTCCATTTCTGTGTGCCTACCAGAGATCACCATTTACTACAACATCACAAACTCACAGTCCGTGGCCATTTGCTGTGGCATCTAAAAGTGTTGCTGCCCTACAGTGAAACTATCCTTTTTGCAGGAGTCCAATGCAATTGCCCCTGCAAGCCAAGAATCTCACTGATGGGCATTAATACTTTTATAGGAGGTCACAAGGACTGTACAAAAATGTAAATATACAATTCTGTACATTTAATTCAGTCCCTAGTTAATATAATTCTTCCAATTAATTTGATCAAAACCCCTGTCATCAAATCATGTGCATTAAATCTGTGGAACTCATTGCCACAGGATATTGCTGAGGCCAAGAATCAAGCAAGTTGAAAGAGGGTTTGGATATTTATATGAATAACAACAATATCTAGAGTTACAATAGTTAATGCTATCACATTTTGAAATCTGGATAAAACCTCATGCTTCAGCCAATCCCTAACTAGTCGAGATTAGGATCAGACCTTCATGGGGAGCAGTTTATCTCACACCTACCTAAGGCAGGGTTTCTTGCACCCATCTCTGAAGTATCTGCTGTTGACCACTATTGGAGACAAGGTACTGGACTAGATGGACATTAGGTCTGATCCAGTATTCTTAGCTCCTAAAAATAATATAATTTGCCTTTATTTTGACTAAACTTGATCACTTTAGGTAGGTATTATTGAATAATTCTATTACTGGCTATAGAAAGTTGCCATTGACTAATAAAGAATGGGACAAAATTCTAAATTAAATAATGGAAGGGAGAGCCCAAGAAAGAGCTATATCATAGCAAAGGATGAATGCATCTAAGAATGACATTATTCCTACCATAGTGGTCATATAGATAATGAGATCAAGCGCTGGTTTCAATCGAAATGATGGGCATGGATTTGATCTAAATTAGAGGAGGGCACTGTGGTACGCAAATGCACCTTTTTCTTCAATGCATTATGAACTCTCAACAAACACTGCAGCCCTTGAAGTCACATTCTTTTATACGCTCTAGTTTGGTACATGCATGGGTTAACTAACTACAGCAGAACACAGGAAGCAGTGGCCCACCTAGTGCAGTATTCTGTCTCTGAAAGTGTTATAACATTGCAGATCTAGCATCAATCACTCAGGCCCTGATCGCACAACGTTTACTCAAGTGAAGTGGTGCTTACACAAATAGTCCCAGTGATTTGAGGCATGAGTACTCACATAAGTACTAGACACTGTAAGGGTTGCAGAATTGGGTCCTCTGTGGGTGCTATGCTTTGAATCAGATGTTAAATCCAAATTAATTCTGCTTATTTTTGATGAGTGAATTGTAAAGAAGATGGAATCTCATAAAATGGTTTATGGGTTTATTACACAAGCTCTTCACCTCCACAAGGCAAGGTTCAGATTTGTGTTTTTTGGCCTCAGGCTAGTCACCCGTGGGCAATTGTCCACATTGCAAAACATTGCACAATTTAGCTGAAACCACAACAATAGACAGTTTCTTCTCAAGAGATGCAGTAGACTCATTACAGGAACTGAAGGGGTGTTGAAGGTCAGAACTGAAGTGCATTGGCAGAGCTATGTGTGGGAAGTTTCCACAGCGCTGTGCAGTAGGCCAGATGACACCATTAGTGTCTCACTTTCATGAGTACTAAAATTCACCAAATATCCTGCTCACCCCAAAACAAACACACACATGTATATATATACACACACACAATCCCACACAGTTTAGAACAGTAGATGACCCTAACATCCTTCTCAACATTCCTATTCATTTAACACAACCATAGATTAGAGGACACCATAATGTAACACTCTTGGCTATTTACTGAATGTTGCTCATAATGATTGACGCATATGCCTGCATACAATCTTTGAACTATGTTATATATATATTTTTATTGTCCTTTAAAATGCTTTGAGATACAACATATGGCAAGTGCCAAATCACGATGGTGCAATTTAATTGTAGTCAAATATCAGATATATAGATGGTGCAAATGGAAAGCAGGCAAAATATCTGATCCAAGTACCTACTGATGTAATTGACTCAGCTGAGCCAGCCTGTGTCATTAGTCCTATAAACAGTTGCATTTACATCAATAAAACTGAAAAGCATGGAAATTAAAAGCTGTTAGGATTTTCTCTTGTGTGCATTTATGTGCATGAAGGGTGTATACTCCCTGCACAATTTTGTAATGTGTTTAGTAAAGTGGCATTAGAATAACCTGTGTCAGCCCTGTACTGTATAACAAACAACTATCAACCTCCAAAGGAGGATTAATCTAACTACTGAATGTACTGGCTTGTATACCAGTTCAGTTACCAGCCACATACGCCGCAGAGTTACAAATTGCAGGTTTCTGAACAGAACAAAATCAAGTGTCTCTTATGCTTGTTATAGGTCGAGTATTTTTTTATAAGTCAACATGCAAATTATCGGAAAGGAACTTGGAGAGGTGGTGGGGGAACAGTTTCTAGAACCCAAGCAATCAGGTTGCTAATGTTTTTGTTTGGTTGTGTCTGTACTGAGTGGCCGTGGCATTTGATGGACAAGTGTACCCCACTAATGTTTCACTTATTAAAGAAGACTTGTCAAACAAGCTGAAAGCTCTGCATATGTGACCTTTCTGTTCACCTCCCATTACAATGAAGATCTGAGCATTCCTTCTGAGCATTCCAGTGTCGACATTAAAGAATCAGAGTGTCTTTCCATCTCTGCTGATGTGCCACTAGACCACTTAACAGAAAATTGAGAGAGTATATTATAGGGTGAAAGGGCAGAGGTCAGGGGTCACTATCATTCTCATTAAGAGATGTTTCTATGCAGTGCCCATAGGTGGATAAATCAATACTTTCTGTCTGAAAATGATCAGGCTTGGTAAAGAGTGCTTTAATTGGGCTGATACTGTTTATGGAGAATGAGTATTTATGGGTTTTCATGACAATAAACAGCAGAATGGATGATAGCTTCCATGTTCCTTTGCGGGATGTGATATGACAAGTGAGATGACAGAAGATTTTGACATTTCAGACCTCCCTGGAGTGAAAGGAGTGCAAAGTCTTAACAATTGGCCAGGAACTCCCAGAGTCCCAAATTGGGATCCATTGTTTGATGCACATGCTGTTTGAAGCAGACAGGCATTTATTCCAGGTAGCTTTCTAAATGTTACCCCTTAAAGAGGCTAAACATTAATGGTCTGATAGCTGAAGACAACCAATCTTTACCCTCACCAGTGTCAAGAATGCCCTCTCCTCTGCTGTCAAAATTGAGACGGAAAGAGGCAAAGGTTAAAAGGAAAAAGGAAGGTCAGCATCTCCACTTCTCTCAATAAACCAGATTAAAGCCAAAAGCTTTGTTTATTGCGGGGGACAGAGACACTAAAAGGAAGCTTAATACTGCTTTAAGCAGAATTTCTGCAGTGGCGCTTCTAACAACAGTACGACTATATTTGTGTGATCCAAATGAACACATCTACACAAACACGTGGAGGATGGAAGGGAGGAAGATTAGAAGCTTCAGCCAAATTAATTGATACTGACAGAAAAAGTGTAAAAGCAATCTCGGTAGTGTGTGTGTAGTGTACACATCCTGACAGTCATTTACTTTGAAAATGTTTTCGTCAAGATTCATGAATGTATTGACGGCCTCAATATGTTGTGCCGTGTTGCTTTTCTATTTTGAAATGTATGTAGTGTAAGACTTTTCTAAGAGAGTCCAGGCATCTTAAATAATCCAGGCTGTTCTGTGCTGGGAAAACCCAGGAATGTCCCACACAACATGTCTCTGAATACAGGCCAGGCATCAGAATTTCAGCTGGGCCACAGAATAATAATAATGAATGACATTTACAGGGCATAGTGGCTTTCGTTTCCATAGGCTCCCAAGGTATATACCTTCTGATAAAACACATAGACCCTGGTACTGGCTCCAATTCAAGCACTTCCGGTGTAGAATTTAGAGACAAAAATAAAGAGAGTATCTGCCCCCAAAATTATACAATCAGGTTGCAGTTCTGCACATTTATTAACATGGGTGCTCATAGAGAGCCTTATTGATGTCAGGGCATAAGGATCACCTGTGCCAATCAGTGTACCAAATCAGGCCTAAAAGGGGAGGGCTAGCTCAGTGGTTTGAGCACTGGCCTGCTAAACTCAGGGTTGTAAGTTCAATCCTTGAGGGGGCCACTTAGGGATCTTGGGGCAAAAATCAGTACTTGGTCCTGCTAGTGAAGGCAGGGGGCTGGACTCCATGACTTTTCAAGGTCCCTTCCAGTTCTAGGAGATAGGTATATCTCCAATTATTAAACAACATTTAGAATTCAGGACACTGAGAGAAATTCAGAAGAGGACATAGTTATGCAATGGTTTGAGTTGAAGAATTTTATACCGATGTTTTACCAAACTATAATATCAACCAGCTCTGCAATTGAATGGTTAATGAGCAAATAAACATAAATTAACAACCATCAGCACTAACAAACTCAAAGCAATGGTTCCTATTCCATCTGATTGTCTGATCTTGTCTGAGTAATTTTAGTTTGTCATAAGGTATAATTCCCAAATCTGAACCTTAGCGTCCAAAATTTGGGTACCTGCATGAATTCCTCTAAGCTTAATTACCAGCTTAGATCTGATAGCACTGCCACCACGCAAAAATATAGTGTTTTGGGGCACTCTGATCTCCCCAACCTTCCCTGGGGACCCCAAGAACCCAAATCCCTTGCGTTCTTAAAACAAGGAGAAATAAACCATTCCCCCTTCTTTCCCCCTCCGGGCTATCTTGAGAGACTACTGATCCAAACTCTTTAAATCACAATACAGAGAAGCATGTCCCTTCCCTCCCACAAAGAGGCAAACAGATTCAAGGAAAACAGAGAGAGATTCTACCTCTCCCGTCTCCCCCCCACCAGTCCTGGTGAGTTATCCCAATCCCCTGGGATAAAACAAGGGAAACAAGAAAAAAATCAATCCGGTTCTCTAAAAAGAAATCTTTTAATAAAAGAAAGGAAAAGTAAAGAATTATCTCTGTAACTTCAAGATGTAAATATTACAGGGTCCTACAGTTTACAGACAAAGGAGGAAACCCTTCCTCCAGTACCAATACAAATCAAAATATTCCCAGCAACTACACATATAAAAGTTAACCAGCCAGATTCACATGAACAAACAGAATAAAACAATTGAAAGTCCTAAATCGCCTGTTCTACTTACTATTTGAACAGAAACTTAGAGAGCCTGTAGTGATGTCTGGTCCCTCTCATACCCCCGAGAGAAGGAAAAAAAACCACAGAACAAAGGACCCAGACCCAAACTTCCCTCCACCCAGGGTTGAAAGTATCTTGTCTCCTGATTGGTCCTCTGGTCAAGTGTTTAGTTCCCTGTTTGTTAACCCTTTCCAGGTGAAAGAAACATTAACCCTTAACAACCTGTTTATGACATAGTTCCATGTTGCTTCTCTGGCTCTTTTACTGCCACGAAGAACAGGTCAGATATGTAGAGATGTATTTGGTGATGGAGGTCATGCTGAGTGCACAAACTAGATTATTGTCTCCTGAAGAACCTTTGTCTGACACTGCAGTTTAGATGCTGCAGTAGAACTTATTCTGTTTCAAATGCCTATTTGTAATCAAACTGAAATGCTGATATTTCTAAATATCCTAAAAATAGCAAAGTCACCTAACATCAGCTAGTCCTGTGCTCTTCATATCTCTTATTATAGCAGAAATAGATTAGTAAAGGCAGGCCCTTGCATTTAAAAGTTCATTATGAATAGAATTATATTTCCAGTGGTGTGTACATTGGTTTGCAAACTATACACAAATGAAGACAAGATTTCTTTGAAAACGTTTGTCTTTTGGGAGGCCCGGGGGGAATCTTATACTAAGCTCCAGTTTTGATGGACATTTTTATTTATGGTCATTGTTTGATCCATAATCCATAATAACTCCAAGGAAACTGCTACAGTCTGTTATCTTATGGCTAGCTTAAAAAATAAAAATTATAGACCTGCTAGGCCTTCAGGCTTAAGGGAACCTTTGAGTAAGTGATACCCTCTTTCTGCAAAAGATAGTTTCCTTGATAACTGAACATTGAGCTTGCCCGGAAGAAATGTAAATATCTCAAATTTGAATTCTGAATTACCATCACAATTATGTGCACATACAATCATATCAAACATTTCAGAGCTCAGAAGCCACGATTCCACTTGGCCCTTACAGCACAGTTTCTAGCTCCTTTCATCTTCACAGCACTTGACAAACATCACTCATGTAGCCTCACATTCCCCTGTGCTGTTATCCCTCCTTTACAGATGGGGACACTGAAGCATTGAGGTTGAGTGACTAGCCTGAGGCCACCCTGGGAGTGAGTAGCAGACCTGGGATTAGAATTCATGGCTTCCTCTTCTGTGATAAGACCACTGCACGACCAGCAATGCTATTTAATAGCAGAGAGAGAAAAGCATTGTGGGTACTGACAACAAGGCAGTGCATATGATATCACTGAATAGCTATTTTACCTCCAAATGCATGTAAGATATAGCCACCAGCCATATACTAGATTTTGCTTACATTGTAAGAGTGATGGGAAAACTTGGAATGTTCCAACATATGTGCAAGTAAGTTGTTTGAATTAAAGCCAGAATGATGCATGGTTTTAAATGTAAACAGGATAAATCAGAGCAGTTTCTTACATACCAAACCTATTTACGTTAGACTTTGTTCTTAACACTCTCATTATTGTTCTTCTTGCAGCAGGAGAAAAAGGCTGGGTAAAGCACAAATACTATACAGATCCAGCTAAAACTAATCTTGACAATAGTAAATCTAAAGGAAAAGCATTTAGTGCAGTTTGTCCCTTTGGCATACTGGATCTTTGAGAATTCCCTGTTACTAAACTGCATTCATAGAAAATATTTGATCACACATTTGTCAATTGGAGAAAGTCTCTTTGAGATAGACCGTTTTCTTGCACTTAGGGCCTGTTCCTGCTCCCATTGAAGTCTGTAAAGGAGTTCTGTGTTCTCACCATGGTAAACCAGACAGTGAAGGTTGGCTTGCCAAAATCACTCACCATTGCCCAAACTCTAGACTTAGACCAGTGCCGAATACTTTTGAAACTCACTTGTGGAGATTCTTATTCAGGAAGAACTCATACCCACTTATGTCTGAATTATGTAAGCTTCAAAGAACTGTATGTAATAGCTGTGCCTGCCCCACATTCCTGAACCTTTCAGCTGACCTTTTTGCAGAGCCAGCCATGAAGACAATGGGCTGCATGCTGGGAAATGGTCCAAGTGAAGTAGTTTTTCAATTCACTAACCCAGCAGTAGTCAACACAGGAGCTGCAAGACTACCTATTCCTTACATCCAGTCTTCTACTGCGCAACCTCAATCACATGCAACATGTCCTGCTCAGACCCCAACACAGTCACAATAACCATTTTACAACTGGGTAATGGCCAAGCCATTAGCCACAGGACACTCCAAGAAAAAAAATGATACCTATAGCCAGACAGAGAGGTCTGTGGTATGTTCTAGGGCAGTGTTTCCCAAACTTGGGACACTGCTTGTGTAGGGAAAGCCTCTGGCTGGCCAGGGTGGTTTGTTTACCTTCCGTGTCCGCAGGTCTGGCCGATTGTGGCTCCCACTGGCCGCAGTTCGCTGTTCCAGGCCAATGGGAGCTGCTGGAAGCGGCGGCAGTGCATCCCTTGGCCCGCGTGCTTCCAGCAGCCCCCATTGGCCTGGAGCAGCGAACCGTGGCCAGTGGGAGCCACGATCAGTCAGATCTGCGGACACGGCAGGTAAACAAACCACTCCGGCCCTCCAGGGGCTTTCCCTACACTAGTGGTATCCCAAGTTTGGGAAACACCGACATAGAGGACAAAATCATCTCCCCGACTCTGTACGCAACAAGAGTCCTGATCACAACAGAACATGTGTAGTTCTGCTGCCTGGGGAAAACAGTGAGCTACTAGGAGCCCATGCACAAGTCCTGCCTCTCCTTCTGTCCAGGCTCCCTAAACATAACCATGTATGTGGGTCCAGCTCATCTGTAACTTCATGGATTCATTTGCACTTCCCCCACAGTGGCAAGAAAGTACAGCAACAGCAGAGTCTAGTGCAGCCCTAAGGCTATCACAGCTGACTCAAAGTGAATTTCTTCCTCTTGGTACCCAAATATGCCTCTCGAGTACAAGCGGTGACCTGGAAACAGCATTTACACCTAGGAACGTTTGGCCATGGCATATGGCATAGGTCCTAAACCTTGGGATTGCAAACAGCTATAAGGGAATCATCACCACTGCCTTGCCCTTCTCAGCTTGCTAAATGGGAGGTGGAAGTGTAAGACACCTGCCATATGGAAACATTTGAGAACCCCATTATATGGTATTAGCAGTATAATAAGTGTGAGAGAGACTCACAATAGTGCATATTAAAAGCTGTAATTATTAATAAAACATTTGTAAACCTTCTTAAATTAGGAAAACACGTGACCCTTAAACTGAGCTCAGCCTTCAGTTCTTAAAATGAAGTCAAATGGCGTTTTTCTTTGGTATCCTTTGCAGGATTTAGCCCAAGCAGTGCTTATCACTGCATAGCTGATCCTAATCAATACACTCTATGGTACAGTTGCCAGTTCCACATCATCTCCAAATGACTGGACTTCCTGAGATTTGGTGGAAGCAATGGAAACAGACCTCTTGTTCAGAAGCAACAGAGCTACAATTGCTCACATTCTCGTGGTTATAGCCAAAATCGACCCCTTTTGTATTTTGAACCTTTCACTTTCCACCTTTTTATGGCTTTCACACTTGAGTTTCTAAAGTCAGTTACAAATGGAAAGTGATAACTGAGATTCCGGAGCTCTGAGGTGAAATTCTGGCTCCACTGAAGTCAATGACAAATCTTCCATTGACTTTGAGGGGGGTGGGAGGGAGATAGGATTTCACGCCTGCTAGATCTAAAGATATTTCTGTCAATTGCCAGGGTGTAGAAACTTTAACTGTTTGGGTTCCAGGAAAATAGCTCAAAAATTGGTGAGGACATTGGGTTTCTTTTAATGTATATTAATCAAAATATAGCTCCATCACATAAAGAAAAGGGAATTTATTTCAGCTCTTAGTCCATAAATGACATTGTCTACTCCCCATTTTACATCAGGAGAAGGGAGAATTTTAGTAAATGTTTGATTTATTATGAAGTGAATGATTCTTTGTAGTCAAGTGGGGCTAGCCCATGTTTCAATAAGACAAATTGCATTGTTGCGTACCCGTGGCAGCCAATGATAACTCATGATCCAGACAGACTGGGTTATACCAGAATGGATGAAAAATGAGAGCAAAAGGCCATGTGGCTGAAAAACAATTGTTCAGAGAACCATGTTTTTTTTAAACTAAACATAGTTTTAGACATTACTTTAAAATATTTCCATGAAGATTCTGTGGTGTTGCAAATGGTTTGTGGCAGAGTAGAGAGGGGCTCGTTATCTCTTTATAAGTAGTAAATTATCATTTTGATACTCAAGAACACGCCATCATAAATTTTAGAGTCAGTTGTGTAACTGAAAATAAGTAAACGATCTAGTAAATGAAAACCTACTGCGGGTTTATGCTAAAAAGCTGTAGAGGCAAGTTTAAAATGAAATAATGTCAACTGTGAAAAACAAATCTTAAAATGACTAAACGTTATTGTTTTTGACCTTTAGTTAATATTAATAAATATCACCAGAGACCCATTGATTTTTTTTTCAGTTCATTTCTTATTAACACTTCAAAAAGCTCTGAATATTTTAATATTTCAAGCATGTGTGTTTGGTTTCCACCATGACGGATTAGTTTTAATTTTTTTCTATTTCCATGTGATTTAGTGCTTCTATTTAAGTGGGTGACCCTACAATAACAGACCCCATGGTGATGGGTTGCTTCATGATTGCCGGTATGCATGTTATGAAATGTTCCACTCTGCTTGCTGCTCCCTTCTTGTAAATACACTGAGCAGGCAGGATATTGAAAAATACAAGAATCTTGCTCCCAGCAAGCTGACAGGCAGACCTGAAGGACAACACAAAGTGCATACCTGGTAGGTCTAATTTTAGGTCTGCCAGCCCTGACAATGTCCCTAGAAAGAAATCTATACTAATTTCTGGCTCACATTCAGAGCTGTAAACTGCAGCATTTTTTATCCCTCTACCAAAATGTTCATATGCATTTTTTCAGTATTATTTAAGGAAAATGTCAAGCCTTCCATATGTTGAAATAAAGGTACACTCATGTTTAAGTAATATAATTGATCAGGCTCTTAAGAGATCCCAGTCAGAAGGTACTGTGTGCAGTTTTCATTTCAAGTTTGTAGTCTTTCATATTCTCTTTACCAGGTACAAAATCAACACAAATCTAGGAGATAGGAGTGTTCAAACTGAAAAGCTTCATTTGGGCTTATGGTACAGTGACAATTTCATTTTTGTGGTGGTATAATTTCAGCAAGTTTGTGTGTGAAGCCACTGCTATTTATCAGCAGATTCTCAGACTGCCACTTACATAATGCTGAAAACCTCAAGATTTTCTAATAGTAGCAGCTGCTTCTATAGTTGGCATCAGATAAGGCCCTCACTGAAAGTTTCAGGCCAAGTACATCATAGCTGTGAAAACTTAACAAGTATACTCCGCTGGGAGTTGTCCAGTCTCAAAACAGAGGCAAGCTGGCAAGAGAGATCTGGCTGATGTGTCTGTGAACAGGAAAGCTTGCACTATGGCCATCTTTAGTGTATCTGTTCTGGACAAGAATTGATTTCTTCATTTTAAAATGCTGCTGGTCTGGTCTTTTTCAAAAGTCTGTTTCTGCAACAGGAATAAGCTATGTCTAGAAAATGCTGACCTAAGTAACTCAGAAAGCAACAAAAGAAATATCATGGAATCATAGAATTGTAGGACTGCAAGAGACTTTGAAAAGTCATCTAATCTAGTCCCCTGCACTCATGGCAGGATTTAGTATTATCTTCTAGACCAGGGGTCGGCAACTTTTGGCAAGCAGCTTGCCAGGGTAAGCACCCTGGCGGGCCAGGCCGGTTTGTTTACCTACCTCGTCCACAGGTTCAGCGATTGTGGCTCCCACTGGCAGCGGTTCACCGCTCCAGGTCAATGAGGGCGGCGAGAAGTGGCGCGGGATGAGGGGTGTGCTGACCACTGCTTCCCGACACCCCCATTGGTCTGGGACAGCAAACCACAGCCAGTGGGAGCTGTGATCAGCTGAACCTGTGGTCACAGCAGGTAAACAAACTGGCCTGAGCCTCTAGGGTGCTTATCCTGGCGAGCTGCGTGCCAAAGGTTGCCGACCCCTGTTCTAGACCATCCCTGACAGGTATTAGTCTAACCTGCTCTTAAAAATCTCTGATGATGGAGATTCTACACCCTCCCTTGGCAATTTATTCCAGTGCTTATCCACACTGACAGTTAAGTTTTTCTTAATGTCCAACATAAACTGCCCTTGCTACAATTTAATCCCATTGCTTATCGTATCTTCAGAGACAATCAACATAATAGTTTTTGCTATCAATGCAATAATATTTAATGCTTATCCTTGTGACTGGGTGGACTGGCCCCGCACTGGGACTGAGAGAGTTAACCTTTCCCTGCTGGCAGAGAAAGCCATGCCCCTGAGGCTCTCCTGGGCACGCTCCAACTGGGAGCCAACCATAAAAGTTTGCAGAACTGCTCAGTCTGGCCTGGCGGCTGGGGAAGGAGGACACCCAGCAGAAGCTCCAGCCCAGGAGCAGTTGCGACCCTTAGAGAGGGGAGCTGAGGAGCCAGGAAGCAGGCCCAGAGACTGGCAGCTGTTGGAACCCCAGGGAACGCCAGGTGCTGAGGAACCTGAAGACCCTGCTAAGTTTGGAGAACTGGTAGGAAGTGACCCAGGGAAGGGAAGGGAATGATATCTATCATCACTCTGAGGGTAGTGTGTTCTGGTAGGATTCCCCACTGACCCATGGCGGATCATGCCGTCACTGACAGGGCCCTGGGTCAGAGCCCGGTGAAGGTGGGTGGGCCCGGGCTCCCCTACCAGGAGTCTCTAATCCCTCACTTTTGTGATGACATAGTCCTCTGACCCCTCTCTCACCCCAAAGGAGATAGATGGACTCCGGGGCCACGCTATCCCCGAGGGGAAAAGAATTTAGACAGACTCTGGCCATTAAGCTATGCTGCTTTAGGAGCACACTTTAGAGACTCCGGCTGCCAGGACGTGCTACCCCCCCGGGCAAAGGAAGGGTAGAGAGATTCTGGCCATTGGGCCCCACTGCTTTAGGAGCACACTATATGGATTCCGGCCTCTAGGCTGCACTATCCTACCAGGGGAGCGGATTTAGAGGGACTCTGGCTATTGTACCAAACAACCCTGACTACCGGGGAGTTAGTAAAATCAATGTAGATGCAGGGAGGCGGGGTTAACCTCATCCACCCCCCTTGAATCAAAGAGCTTGACGAGGTACAAAACCCACCACAATCCTGTGTAACACTTTATTACTTTAAAGCGCTGGACCAAAAATCTTTAGGATCTAGTTTATTGTATTTAGGATAGCACCCATCATTGTGATGTCTTAGCCATACATGTGTTTGCAGGATTGGTCCCTAAGTCATTAAAGGTGACTTCTTCCTGGGTGCTAACTTTATTCACATCGGTA
This sequence comes from Chelonoidis abingdonii, assembly GCF_003597395.2. Lineage (NCBI taxonomy): Eukaryota > Metazoa > Chordata > Testudines > Testudinidae > Chelonoidis > Chelonoidis abingdonii. Next base: position 76,306,130 of record NC_133777.1, read on the forward strand.
TTTCCAATGTACTCAGTCAGTAAAAGTTATCCACATGTATAAGGGTATTCAGGATCAGGCCTTTAAACCAAGACTGGTAATCTCTACCTGCTCTAGGAATTTCTTCCATAGAATTTTTCTCCACCAAATATTCTCACCTCGGTTAGTCTAGTCCACCCCAGTTCCATTTCACAATGGCAAAAAAGGAGTCAGGTGCAAAGTTAATATAATTTGTAGTTTTTGTAAGTATTGTTCTAGATTTTTGCTGATTTTTTTTTTAATTCTGCTTAAACTGGTTTTCAGCATCCAACTTCACACACTGCAGAGTAACCGAATGTATTGCATCTGACTGATGCACCTTACAAACTGCTAACGCCAATTCAGTCTGCAGTAGGGAGCCTGCATTACTGCTGATACATGTAGACCCATGCGCTAATAGTGCAACCACTGCAGCCACGTGTACTAACGACGCACTGTGTGTACCCTGCACCTCAGTTAATTTCAAACATTTTGTACAAAAGGAGAGCAGGAAAATGAGAATTGTTCCTGAAGAAACACATCTCTGATGAGACAAAGTATACACAGTAGATTCTTATATTCACAGTACATGTAAGAACCTAGTCACATAGTCACAACTAATTGCAGTCCAAGATAGACCCATTATCTTACTTTCATGAAGAGTCTTCCTCAAAAAACCCCACAACATGTAATTTATTGGATTTTTGCCTCTTGGACACGGTGGAAATGCTCATCGAAAAAGTCTTTGGAAAGACACCAGGCAGATTTAGTTTCACTTTCTGTGTGCTTACGTCGAATCTTACTTATCGGTAAGCTGTGAACAAAGAATATTGCTCTCCTAGGGGTGCTACAACTTGTGACTTCTCCAAGAGAGCAGGGAAAGCGGCAATGAGAATAATGATAATGATCATGATGATCAAACCTTAACCATCTCCGTGGTTCAGTTTTTCTATGCTTACTCACATTACTTTGATAACTGGAGTGTTGACTGTTAGGGTAGAATCAGCCTGGTCTGTTTTACCCATTTCAGCAACTTAACAACACGTGGAGTGCATGTGTCTCTCTTCCTGGATGTTTGATCAAGGCTTTTATTTATGATGGGACAGAATGAACCCTACTGGGTCTAGGAGTCACTGGAATTGCTGATAAATTACCCCTGCTTTCACCTAATCACCGCCAAGACACCACCTCTCTTCTGCCATCCATGGAGGAGACTTGGCAAAGAAAAACACATACAGAAGCTACGTGTTTCAGACAGGGTCAAGACAATGTGACCTGATCTGAACTGAAGAGCCTAATTTTTTAACATTGGAAAAGAGCCTAATTTTTTAACATTGGAAAAGAGGGTTTTAACATTGGAAAAGAGAGTCCAGGAATAATGTGCTTTGCTGTGATGCATTACCCTCAGTTACATTTATTGCTTGTTCCCTGTGCAATCTTAAGAACTACTACTTCTAAGACTATTGCCTTGAGCTCAATGGGAACTGGATTCTTCATTTTGTGGTAAAGCTTGTGATTTTGAAATTTTTTTCCATTCCAACATAAAATGAAAACAAAACAAAAAAAATCAAAATTTTCTGTGAAAGGAAATTTAAAAAAATATTTTGTTTAGAGAAAAGTGAAATTTTTGTTCTGATTTTGACTTTTTAAATCTTACATTGCAATATAAAATGAAAAATGGAAATGGAAAGTAATTTCAAAACACGAAATCAAAACATTCCAGGCTGAAAAAGTTTTCTTCAATTTTTCTTTCTAAATGAAATTTTGTTGAAATTGACATATTTCTGCAACACATTTTGCTTTTGGTAAATGAGCAGTTTCCATTAGAAAATTTCCAACCCGCTCTACTATTGAATCTGATAGACAGTACAGGAAATAGCTCATTATAGAATTTCAGGTCTTTTTCTAAAAATAAAAAGGGCTGAAACGCACAGTGCTTTGCAATATGTGGACAATATTATGGCTGGGATTCTCAGAAGAGCCTAATGAAGTTAGGTGCCTCACTCCTATCGAAATTCTATATTTGGCCCTTACCTATTTTTAGGACAATTTATGGGTCCATGAGCCTGGAACGAGTTCCTTTAAGAGTATTTAGGATGCTCTTTTGCTGAGCCAATATGAGTGGTTTTTGCTTCATGAGGATTGGTGAAAAATATTCTTCAGTTTTAATTCATGCAAATTCACAAACTCATAGCTATCAGAGTTATACACTGATTTTTAAAAAAATACTCAGAAATCTCAAATGTAGATGCAGTGGAAAGGCTTGTCTGGTTTTGTGTCCAAACTGTATGAAACCACAAAATTCACATGCTTTCAGTGCAAAGGAATAAATTAGCTCAGTTTCGCCCATGAACCAAAGCAACTTTCTGATGAGACTTGGTTGAATTTCAACTTTTGGGGAACTATCTAGATAAGTAAACTTATATATACTGTCCCCCATGCATACACAAAGGTTTATTAAGACCTCAAACACTCCATTTTCACTAGTTTCCTTACTATAACATTTCTAAGTGTACACTTACCCTGCTTACTTCTCAAACTTTTCAGATGCTCTGTTCTACCCTGAAATCTGTTTTTTTGAAAAATACAGGGTAAATACTTATGTTGTCAACCAACTCCTAATAAAGTCAATGGAAAGAGTTTGATGGACTTCATCCGGATTTGGATCAGGCTCTCAGACCATTGGAAAGAAGGCAAGAAGTCTGAGCAGATCTGACCTCTCTGTAGTTTGTGTGAGCAAACTCTCATCCTCTGCACCCAGGTGACAGCCACTGTTCTTGCTTCCCAAAAACTGTTATAGTGGTATCCTCTTTCTCTCCACTGTACAACAAATGTTCATTGCTGACACTGAATAGACCGGATTCCCTAAAGAAAGCTGTGTGTGTTGTCAGTAGTATGCCATTGCCTTTCCCAAGGATTCATACTTTATCTTTTTTTGTGAGAGGCATGTGTTACTTTAATCCCATTCTGTAAATCCGTGTTCCCATGTGTTCCCACCACTTTCTGATTAGTTTAAATTGACTATAATCTGATTCCTAGGGTTTTGGGGTTTTGTTGTTTGTTTTGTTTTGTTTTTTTGCTTGGTAGTGGTTACTTTATTTTAAAAAGAACCTTTTCAAGTAAACTTTTATTTCACTGTCTACTGCATTTGAAAGTACTCCCTAAGGGGTTTTATTACTTACTATTTCCCTCTCTGTCTCTCTGCCAAAAGACTAACAGAAATCAGTCTCCTTTCATCAGCCTCCCTTCTTCCTAATTTTTTCTTCCTTACACAAAATGCCTGCCACTACCTTTAACACCTGACTCTCTCTGGGGTGATAATTACTTTCATTTGACGCAGCTGGTGCGTCTAGAGACATGTGGGTTCTGTAAATTGGGAATGGGCAATATGGGTGGGATGTCTGGAAAATGTACAGATCTGTTCTCTAAAGTCAGAAACTACAATAAAAAAATCAGGTTCTTTTTGAAGCTTAATCTTGCTTTACATTTAATTGGTCTACCTGATTTTTTTAATATGGTGTTACCTGAAGAATACTTCAAGACTTGCCCAGGAATAACAGAAAGGAAAGGTCTGATTGTCAAGGTCCAAATGTGGGACATGGAACCAGAACGACGGACAAGGGAAAGTAATAGTACAAGGTCTTTTTCTGCCTGCCTACCTACCTTCTACTTCCTTAAATCCCCGTCCTGAAACAACATGCACATGGGTGCAGCAAATTACAGGATCAAGGGCTAAAGTGGACCTGCCACCATGCAGGTTACTATTATTTTAACGTTACTATTATTTTAAAGCAATTTTTTTCCTCAGAATCACAGTATCATGTTTCTAATTTCATTTTTTAAACACTGCTCATTTTTGATTCATAAGAAACTTTATTGGAGAATAATGAAGGTAATTTTCAGCTAAACAGAATGTTGTCCCCAAAGGAGACTGAAAACATTGCAAAAAATATTTTATGAAAAATGTTTTCTGTTTTCCTACCAGCTTTCATAAATACCTATATGGAATGCACAGTTAGGTCCCAATAATGCAAAGATTATGCACGTGCTTAACTTTACACTTCAACTTGACTAGCACTACTCGCAGTGCATGTAGTTAAGCATGTGCATACAGTTTTATAGGATTGGGGCCTCAGTGTGGTCCTCTGGACAAGTAATAACACAGGTAAGTTGGTGTATTATTGTTCTGCAAACACTAATTCAGCATTTATGACATAATTTATAGAAGAATGTACAAACCTAGCTGAAAAGGGATGTTCTCACAACTTAAAAACTTTTCCTTTCAAAATTTCTGGATTCAGAAAAGTTTTTTGACTAAAGAAGGCTGCAAATTTTTGCTAATAGATTTTCATGTTTTGTTTTTTTTTAAATGAGCTTGATTGGCTCCTTTTGGTTGGTCATAAAATTCACCAGGTCCTTGTTTCATGGTTGGCTGAGCCTACCCCAGGTGGTCAAATGTCTTAGTGCTGGCATGCTTTAGGCTTTTAACTGCATTAAACATACAAACTACAAATATTAATAAATAAATAGAAATTTTTTCAATATTTATTGTGAATATATTTTCTTCAATTTTGATCAATTGTAGAAACGGTTGAAATATTTAAATTTGATGAAATTTCAAATTTCAGGAGAAAAAGAGAAACAAATAGATGAAGTTTACCATGGTTTTCTTTTTTCTCAAGCAGTTCAACCCTCTGTCATTCCTGTATCATTAGACTTGTATGTAGTTTATATTGAGACTTGTTTCTATCTAGGCAAAAATCTATTTTCTTGTCCCACTAAAGTTTTTAAGATTTTGGAAAATTTTCCCATCCTAAATCATGATGAAAAAACAATTTCAATTTGTTTTGCATATTAAAAATCCCCCCTCCCCCAAAATCAGAATCAGTTTATTTGAAATTCCTGGCTAGCTCTATTTCTAGCGTGTTTTCACATGTAGTTTGACTACATATTGGTCCCTCACAGCATGCTATGACATGTGGTTAATAAAGGGGAGATTGATTTATAATGTGCATTACATATGATTCGTTTGTGGTGAGACTGGGTTATGGCGTGTTTTCCCATGTAGTTGCCTAAAATGAGGTTTACTGTGTGATTTTTACATATTGTTTGGAAAGGGTTTAAAAGATTTGTTTTACAGAATACTTGTCATAATCAGTTCTGCTTTGGGTGCATTGAGGTTGTATTAATGAGAAACAAGATACCTTATGTGTTGCCATAGTAGTCAGTCTGCTCTCAACTTCATATTCGGTTCGTTTTCCCTGACTGCCAGTTTCAATTAAGTTATACTTCTCCTTAACTGGACCAGTTCCTGGTACAAGTCTTGTCTGTAGAATGGGAGCACATCTATCTCTGGGCACATCTATCTACGTGTATTTGGGTATGTCAAATATCGTAAAGGTTTTTGTGACTTCAAATATGTTGCTCCACACCTCCTTGATCTCTGTTTCACAAGCCAACATTATGAAGGTTAGTTGCCACCACAAGGCTAAATACTAGGTCCATTAAAGTTGGTAGCAAAACTGCCACTGGATACCATTGAACATGGGGGTAACAAAATGGCACCTCCCCCACAGGAAAAGTCTTGATGGAGGGCAGAGGTTGCCTCGCTGCCCATCCTCCACAGAGGTAAATTCCTTCCCTTAGCCAACAGCTTGTTAGAGAGCTGGGCAAGAGCTCTGGACACTTGACTATACCAGTATTTTACAAAAAAAAAAAAAAATTATTTCACATAAGATGTGTGTCGGTTTTTTTGGTGAGAGTGTGTGTGTGTGTGTGTATAATATTATAGCACTGAGTTCCATAGTCTAAGTCCAGTTCCTGTGAAATAATATTGGAATAAAATATGTCCTCTCTCTCTCTTTCTCTCTCATATCTATATCTATGTATATTATGGATATGCAAGCATACACCTACACACGCATAACAACTAACATGGGGCTGGATATTTTCCACCCTTATTCACAGTAGAACAGATTCTGATATGCTTATTCATTTTGATTCATACCTTTTTCTGCAAGTTGTCCCGTTGACCTATGCAAGGATTGAGATACTACTGGACCTATGAAAGTTACAATTTAACAAAATATCTAAGTATTTATTTAATGATCATCTTGTTTCCAAGTCTGTGTCAAGAACAGAAACAACTATAATACATCTTTGTTGCTTGTGGATGTGAACATGTGGATGAATTTCAGATGTATGCATTCCATGGATCTGACTTGCATGCAGAATGCAGCAAGTACTTTAGTGCTCAGATTTATGGTGACAGCAGCCTTATTAGCATCCATCTAGATGGGAATAATAATTATGCAATAGGTTCTTTACAAGAGATAGAAACGAAGGGACAGGGCTGGAGGGAAAGGAGCCGTCATTCACAAGGAGACGTACAAAATGAAATATTATAATGAAAACTACTGTAGGCCTCTTCTACATGTTCTTAACTTTACTACCAAAAGTTGTCAGTAGACTTCATTTGGACTTCTCCTGGTAGTAAAATTAACCGTGTATGTAAGTTTTTGCAGGCTTGGGGCCATTGAGATTTCAAGTTAAATAAGAGATTGATTCTCTTTTTTCCCAACTCTGAATTTTTCATACATATGTATTAAACTGCTTGTAGTAAGTACCTCACTAAGTAATAATTTTGCTCTCTTTTGCAATTTGTCTAGACATTTCTCTGGGCAACAGTTAGAAAGATACAGAGGCGGGGTTCCCCCTTAAATATGTGTGGTGCCAAGGAAGACATTTAATTTTAAAATTACTGTCAGTTAACTGTTGTTATCCAGCAAACTGATGGCAAAATCCCAGACCTGATCTTAAAAATCATAGATCACATTATGGTCGTAGGATATATGCCTAACGTATTGGTGCATCATTGTGACCAGTGTATGTTGGATTGTGAGAGTTTAGTGTTATTGGACTTCCAGTTACTTAGGTTGTTAGAAAGAGAGACATCTGAGCTAAAGATGAGGAGCAAGTATGTGATCTCATGGGCATCTGTATGGACATCCATTTTGGAGATTCCAGTCTGATACTGAATTTATTTTCCAAGCTTTTCTGTCTGAGTAACTGAAACTCCTATTCTGGGGCCAGATTTTCACCCCTCCTTTTAAGTTTTCGTTTAAACATCAGCAACTCCCCTACGTTCAGAGAGAAAGAAACTGTTTGCTTGTCTTTCTAGGTACTTTTTATGGCCTCTGTCAGTATAGTATCTAAGGATACATCTAGAGAGCAATTAAATGCCTGTATCTGGCCTGCGTCAGCTGACTCAGGCTTGGGCTGTGGGGCTGTAAAATTGCTAGGCATTCGGACTCAGGCTATCTGTGTAGTCCCCCTCTGCAGCAAGGCATTATCATCCCCACTGTACAGATCAGAAGCTAAGGCACAGAGAGACTGTGAGTTGTTCAAGGTCATGCATAGAGACTGGGACAAAGCCAGCTATTGGACCCAGTACACGTGCAAGTTGTTGCTCCACCTCTTATATCTACCATTTCTCACTCTGCTTTTTTAATGTTGCTACCTTGATTCAAGATATCTAATGTGTCTGGGTGCGACAAGTCTCCTGATCTGACCCACAGGGACTCACTGTGCTTTGCAGCACTGGCTTCCTACTGAAAAATGCGGTGCATTTTCTGAGCTCTCCCTCCCAAGCCAAAAACCAAAACCACACAAGCACAACCCTCCTCCAAACATACAAACAAAATCCCCACGGCAAACTGAACACAACTTCCCGTAGTATATTGGTTGTGGTTTGCTTTTGCTTTTTTTTTTTTATAACTAATTTGCCTATGAGGTATTTAGCAAAAGATCAGAATAATCCTACAACCATTTGGCAATTTAATCCCAAATTTGTGGAAGTGTTTCAGCTGTACCATGAATATTTTAAAGAGGAAAAAAGAAAGTGAAATCCTGCCTTATTGTAGTAGTCTCAGGACGGATCCACAGTCTGTTGCAGGCTATAGAAGTCTTCCCAGAATTGCAATAGACTTTGGATCAGGCCCAACGTGCTTTCTTTTCCCTACCTGAGCTCTTTATTTCATGTTTTGAGATATGTTCTTTGAATTTACTTTCTCTATGGAATGGCACTATAATATTCCTGGAATCTCTGAGTCACTTCATTAGGAGCTGGGCAGGAGGATAGCCATTTCTGTAATTCACACATTTAATGTTAAACTAGAAAACAGTTTATCAATCACCACTATGGGTTTTAGTAATAGGTGGACCTCTTTCACATGTACTTTTTCTAATAAATATATTTTTAAATTTTAGTTGCTATTCTGGCATGCAGCTCTTAAACAGACCCTTTGAAATTTGTTCACTTTATTTGAAATGGACATGAATCCTAATGGTACAAAATGTCTGGGATAGAAACAGACTTGCAGATGTTGCAAATGTACTTCTTTAGCTGGACATATCGTGAAAATATTGGCATAGCATCAAACTTACAATGTTTCCCTCAATAAACAGTCTGCTAATTTTGGATGCTTATTAGAGGCTGCTGATTTTCATTACATTTTGCTGTACGCTCATCAGAAGGCAAACCTTTCCTAGCTATGAAGAAGCTGGGCTCAAGCTGAGAGTTTTATTTTGTTTTGGAGCGGCTTTTTTTAAAAATCCATTTTTGGACTTCAACATCACAAAATAGTGTAGTCTGCAACATCGTTAACAAATGTCCTTTGTTTTATCTCCTATCTCACTACATACTCTGCAGTTTCCTTTCTTCATAAAACGAATTGTACCACAATCCTACACTAAATACCAGGTGGGAAATCTTTACTCACTGAAATATTAATGGAGTAGATTTTTTCCTCGTTAGACACACTGGATTTTTCAGTGTTTTTTGGTCTATCAAAGGTCCCTTCTTTGTCAGTCAGCTTTGTCCAGCAATGAGCGTATTAAAAAATGAGATGTGAGAGAACTCAACAAGAAAACCTTTTAAAAAAATTTACTTTTGAACTTCAGAGAGGGCACAGAGCTTGCTTTGTGGGGAATGCAGAGTCGGAGGGGTTTTATTTACTGACATGTGTAGCACATTTGTTTCAGTTTTATATCTGCTGTCAAAATATGATGGTTTTATTCAGTTTTTAAACATGCTTCAGCTGGAAACACTACATCTTTAAATTGTGTCTGTTCGATTTCCCTAGCTGCGCTCCCTCACCTTACCCAGGTGCATGTTAAATCAGTATTAATGACAATATCATTCTTGTGCAGTCATCTCCTGCCTGCAATTTGGTTTTAATTACCCACCACGTTGTCTTTCCCCCTCACTGACAGCCATTAAATAGGGAATGACACCAGAGCCACGGTTGTGTGGAATATGCACTTCACCAGGGTGGCTGGGTTTTTTGGCTGTTTTTTTTTTTAAACCTCCATAAAGTAGGCTGCAGTGCCTCTTAGTGGCAGCCAATGAAAAAGGGATTTGCTGCAAAACTGCTTGTTTTGATAGCTTAGCAATGCTTTCTTTGGCTAAATTAGAGCTTATAGGGAAAAATATAGCACCACCCTTTAAGAGAGAGAAAAAACACTTGAAGATTAAGGCATGATTGGGACACACTGAAGTGTCTCTTCATTGAAATCTAACAGTAACTTTGATGTAGTATTTAAGCCTGGTCTGACAGTCTGAAATAGTTGCTCAGAAGCAGGTACCTTGTCAGTTAGACTGTCTGTGAATAAAGTCCTTGAGGCAAACAGCTCACTAAAGGTGAACCAGGAATCCCTAATGAATTAAAAATCCAGCTTCTTCTCCTTTACTGAGCCATTGTCTTCTATAGCTTATATATTTTTTTTATTTCCATATAGGTTAAAGAGAGAGAGAGAGAGTGTGTGTGTGTGTTATGTGTGTGTGTGTGTACGTATACATGCACATATAAATACACACAAAACCATACATTATACAGATTTTTAATAGCAAAAATTCTCTCTTTTTGGATTTGTAAGTGCTTTTAGATTATTTTTTTTCCTTTGGTCAATAGTATGAAACTGATTTTTTCCCCACAATTTATTCCATATTTACCCCTTTGGGAGAGTTATATTCTGTGGACCAATTCTGATTGAAACTGATGTAAATCTTGAATCATTGCATTAAAGTCAGTGCAGTTAATCTGGATTTGCACCAGTGTAACTGATGGCAGAATCCGATGCAAGATGATATATCTCTAAGGCCCATTAGTCATAGCATGAGAGTGTCAGAAACAAACGTGATTAGGAGAATGACATTCTGTAAAATGTGTATCTATTGTTTATTAATAAAAATAGTTTTCAAAGAGTTTTGTAAGGGGAGATAGGGAGTTTACTATCAAAAAACTGCAGATTGACGAGGAAAAAAAAGTCTTAAAACTCAGATAAGCTGGTAAAGAAGGTTTTGCAGAAGGATAAAGATTGTCACTGCAATTCACAGTTTGCCTCAACTGCAGACAATATTTGCTCTTGTTAAATGTCATCTACATTGATTTGATGTATTATTTTTAAGACAACTGTACTGTGAATCGTTAAATACTGGCCCAGTAAATTGTTGTCTCTTACAAGAAGATTTTGTGACTGAATTGGGAAGCTCATATGAGCAAGTCTACCGTGAAGGTTTAATCTCTGATACAGCTTCCATATATTGGTTTACAGCTATATTGAGTCCAGTTAGAATGATTTTTTACTTTCCTAATATGAAACTTGATGCTTGGAAAATCTGATAAGTGAGTTTCATTTCCCTGGAAATTTATTGCTTCTATTTCCAAGTGCAAGGAACTAAAACAAGTAAAAACAATAAGCAGTCTGTAAGGAGAGTATTAATGAGGGGTCACTCTTTTCTCATGTAGGCTGTAGCTCAGGAGAAAAAGAGAACAGAGCTGCTTTGGGGGCAGTTTAAATAGCAAGCACACTATATTTTATTTTATTTATTAGGAATAGCCTAGTTCTCTTTTCCTCTCTAAAATCTGCTCCAAATCCTAAAAGGATATTATCAGAGCAATTAAAGGACCAGTTCCTCAGGTCCTGTACATTGGTAAAGTCCCTTGACTTCAGCTGAGGATTTAGCCCATTTCTTCTTGATGACAAAGGGTGTTTATGCTTCACTCAGACATCTTTGGAATCCAGCAGAGCTAATTTGAACACATAAAAATGATGACTATAGTATTTCATTGTCCTATTCAGATTTCAATTTGGGTAACTATGTTCCGCTTATCTAAAATTCTCCTGTATTTTCAGTTGGGAATGATGATGTCCTTCATTTCTTTGTGTTAAGTGACGTGCACTGTTAGTTCCACCCCAGATGTGGCTGCATTTTAGTGATGGGTGAAAAGATTGCTGTCCATACAGTGTTTTGTATTTGAAGGTAACTGGGCTCCACATGAGTGCAGATGTGTACCCAAGCAGATCCGGTTGTATGATCTAGCCCTATATGAGACAGACTGGAAGGTTCAAATGTGTGGTAGAGAGATTGATGGTCCAAAATAATGCAGGAGCTGCTGCAGAAGACAAAACAATGTGAATCAAAGAGAGGAAGTTATGTATATAAAAAAGAAAGCACTGTAAATATAAATATACATTTGCAAAAGTATTACCTGCACTGAAAAGACTTTGTTACAAACGCTTTCTGAATTTAATTGTCAGGTCTATCTTTCATGTAGTCTTTGTTGTTCATCTCTTTGTTTAGGAAAGTCTCTTTGCTCTCTTTCCAACTTTCAGTAAGATATAATATTGCAGAGCAGTAGTTAGCTGTGTGCTCTAAACATGATTACTTTTTCAGATTCCATAGTAGGTTTATTTTACAACTTCAGTTTGTTTTCTCCAGGGGAAATTGTATCGTTTATTCCAATTTCACCATATGCTTTTCATATCCAATAAAACAGTTGCTTTATAAAAGGAAATACTGTATATTGCACCCTAAATCTTGGGAGTTGCGGAACATCAGACTGAAACCTGATGGAGAGCTCTAGATAAAATAATGTTCAGAAAGTTTTTTTCCTTGCTAAATCAAACTACCGCCAAGAAGTAGCTCAAGAAAGGCTATTGGAAACATTTTTAAACTAGTCTTTGCTGTTCGGTTTCTAGGCCTGGACCCTACAAACACACATGTAAGTAACTTTACACACATAAATAATCTTTATGAACTCAGTGGGTCTGCCCACATGCAGAAAGTTACGTATGGGGGTAAGTGTATAAATCTTCAAGATCAGGACTGTAGTTCGTTAGTGTTTGGTTTATGTTTTAAACCTCAATCCTGCAAACATTCTGTGCACAGACCTCCAAATGCCATACCAGCATATAGGGCCTGATCCAAATCCCAGGAGTCTTTTCATTGTCTGTGTTTGGAGATGGCTTAATCCCATACTAACTACAGGACTAAAAGCCATAATTAAATTCTTCATGCTGCCTTTCCAAGTCATGGCTCTATCTACTACACTGTACAGCCATGTGCAATTTATAAAGAACGTGATATCGTGGAAGTTGTTTTTAGAGTTGCTGGTCAGAAAAAGAGAAAGAGAGAGAGAAGAGGGGAAAGGGTATTGTAAGCAAATGAGAAGACAGCGCAAGGCAAAAATAGGCAGTATCATTGGAATATCTAATTGCATCTAAGGCCCTGATGCTTCCAAAATGTGCAGGATGAATGGAATATTCATGCATAAAATTAAGCACACGTACAAGTATTTGCAGGATCTGTGGCCTAAAGCTTAGAGCCATTTGATTCACAATGAAATATAAAACCACTTGAAAATTGTGGGTGGTAGGTGTAAATTTAATTGCGAACTTGAAAGTGAGCTCATTTTGTGCTCATTTATGGGGAAAATTACTAAAATATATCTTTTTTATGGGCAAAAATGACTTAATATTGAGGGGGAAATTAACATTTTTGCAAAATATATGTGGATATATATGTATTTTTGAACAAAGATATCTTTGCACAGGAAACATTTGGAAATCCATTTTTTATTTTATTTATTTATTAAATGTATTTATTAAAAAAATTATTCACCCAAGTGTAGAGCTAGTTGGATAATTTGCCGAATACACTCACAAATAATTGATTTGATACACATTTTTTATGTTTCAAATAAATTACTAGACAAACATGGGTGAAAAAGCTACTAGCAAGGATTAGGTGAATGAACACAGCAGCAAAATCTGGTGAGGCAAAATCTCATCTAATGGAACTGGACTACTATGGACAGGAGTCAATAGTTGGATGGAGTTTTTGGGTGCCCTGCAGAGTCAGTGCTGTAGTAGTGGCTATTCAATGAAGGATGGAGACTGTGAAGTCAGAAATGAGACAGAAGAATCATGTCCAGATACTCAGAAGGGTTGCAACTCTTGCTAGTAGAGGCCCCTGGGAAAACTGGAATGTCCTCACTGTGGCAGTGGCCAGCACCTGACTCAAACCTCACTGAGCATCCAGCTGATTGCATGGTGTGGCTGCAGAGAAATTCTTGCCAAATGTCTTGGGTTTATTGGCTATGTAATTTGTAAAAACGCTTCTTAATTAGGGTTTTGTTGTTTAATAAATATCTGCAATGCCCGGGAGAATGGCCTAATTCGAGCTCTGCCACTCAGTGTGTGGTGTTGGCCATGCCACTTCACTTCTCTGCCCCTGTCTTCCCAGCTGGAAAATGGGGATCCCACTAAGCTAGCTAGCTATTTTCTGAGAATTGTTATAGTTTTGCTTGTGCAACTTTTAGGCTATTATAAAGATCTCTGGGTGAAATCCATACCTGTGCAGAGTGGCCAGTGCAGCATTTAAGTCCCATGTATGCTATATGATCCCTGTACTGGCCCTCTACACAGGGGTGAATTTTGGCCTCTGTAAATGACAAGTGTTGCTCTATTATAACGGTCTTTCCTCATTTACCATCATATTTGAGCTCCTTCTCAGTCATTAAGCTTTGTTTTAGAGTCCAGTCAAATGTCATTTTCTTCTCTTCTTTCTCTAACTGGCCTCTGGTTATATTAGAAAATAAGATTAATCTCAAGGGGAAAATAGCCCTTAAAATTATTACTACTGTTTAGCGTGCTAAAGTGATCTGCTCTCTATGACCTATCTCAGTCTGATCCTCATACAAATCGAATCAACACACGCATAGCAGCACTTGGAAGCTCTTTCCAGATTCGACATTTAACAGCCTTAAAACCTTTAGGATTTCACAAAAGTTTGGTGCAGCTGTCTTTCCAAGTGCCAATCAATTTTTTTTTAATGACTTTGGTCCCAGTTGAGTGAAGTACTTAACCACATGGGTAATTTTAAGCGCCTGAGAAATCCAATTGATTTAACAGGCCTGCTCATGTGCTTAAAGGTAAGCACATGCTTAAGTGTTTTGAAGGATCAGGACCTGAGGGAACTTCCAACAACCTCCAGGTTCATTACCAGGATGCCAGAGGTTAATTCCATCCCTGTCATCATATAGTTTTGAATTCTGAGCTCCTGTTATGCCTCATACCTTCAGTTCTCCAGTTTAATCATATGGGTTCCATCAGTTGACTGCTGGCACAGTTTACGGATACTGGAAATCAATATGTTAATATTGACTTTCAAAAACAGTTCATACTGGGATTGTGCAAGGAACCCAAAGATGCTAACTGCCTTTGAATTTCTATGAGATTTGGGTGCTTAACTCCTTTAAAAATCCCAATTTAAATACACAAATTGGGACAGATTCTGCAAACATGCATGTGAGTATCTTCACTCACATGCATAACTAGTTACAGATTCAGGACCTAAAGCTGTAAACCGTTGATCTTGTTGGAGTTGGTGGGTTGAGTGTCACATGAGAGACTTTCAGTGTTTTTGTAAAACTTTAAAGAGGATCTTGAGACATAGTTCGCCAAAGCTTTTTAAAAAAATCGTACAACTTCGCAATAACGCTGCAGAGTAGATGATGACCACGATGATTTATTTGTATTGTTTCTTGAGGCCTCACTCAGGGGATTGTGGCTCCAGGGTGCTCTGCACTGTATATGCCTGTAACAAAAGAACAATCTCTGTGGTCCAACGCATGAAAAGACAGGCAAGTTGGCGCTTTTCTAAACCAAATCTCCAGGCTTTCTTTGTGTGCAGATTGGCAGTAAAAAGCTGTCTTTTCTAAAATGTTCCCTCCGTTCATTCACAGTTTTGAAACTTTTTATTTCATTCGTGTCCCTGCATCTCATAATAACCAACCAACACTTAATATATGGAACTGTGTTATAGATGCATATGTGCCCCTTGAGGTAAAATCCCTAATCCCATGTCTTTATACATATGGTACACACCTGCATCTTGTTATCAGTATGATACACTTTAAGATTCCAAGTGTGGCCAGATGTGAACTGTTTAAAACAGTACTGCCACCAAGTTAACTTTTAGAGTTTCATAAAATCCTAACCTGACCACTTGCTTCTGGTCCAGTTTACGACATCTGAACCTTCCATGACACTTTACTTACCATCTTTGAAGTCCTTCCTCAAAGTCAACTTTTATTCTTCATTAATTCATGTCAGGCCTGATCCTGTTCCCAATGAAGCCCATAGCTGAGCTGCCAATGGCAAGCCAGATCAAGTCTGTAACATAATTTTTTCCTCTTATCGTATTCAGGTTCCAAATCACTCCTGTCTTTCTGTAAATTAAAGCTGTTAACTGCCAATTGATTTCCAGCAGTTTCAAAAATTCTCTCCTTCCACACCCCAGCCTCCATAAATTTAATCCCCCCTGAAAAAAAGTTGGAAGAGAAACATTTTTGACTATTGAAAACTTGGTGTGACGAACAATTCCATTCTTCACCCCACTCTGACCAGTTTATTTTGATACCCGGAGACTGTTGCAGTATGAGAATAACTGCTGTTAGAAGGATTTATTTAGCAAGAATAGTTCTAAAAATACCAGTTCAGGTCAGCATTCTTTACGTTCTGTTGCTTTATTATTTAGTCACCAAGCAAAAGGTTTGTTATGATTTTTTTAAGCTTGAGGGAGAATATGAATGTCATAAATATTTCATTTTCATAGCACATCTTGCATTGTTCTTCAGTTTCAGACCTCGCCAGCAGTCAACACAGCAGTAAATTTCAGCACCTGTGGACCTTTTTCGGTAATTTACGATTTCCATTAGATTTCCATTAGAGATGGACTAAAATGGTTTTGAAACATGCTAGCACCTTCAGACATAAGGATTTCTGCCTATCTTTGAGTAGGGTGGGTAGTATTTTGCAGGGCAGGCAATGTCAGGCGTTATGCTTAGTACTAATGGCTCAGGTTTTCAGTATGAACTGTCTGAACTCAATGCCAGCCAAAATCCCTTTGAAATGAATGGTACCATTTCTGAGAGAGAAAGGGCAGGCAAAACACAGAAAATGGTGCTATTCTATAAACATGTTGCTTGTCTATTACTGTGTCTCCTCACCTCAGTAGCAATTGCGATCACACTGTGCCTAGTGACTAATCTTGCTGCACCACTGCAAATGTCCAAATTTACCACAGCCTCAATGAAATACAATTTGGTCAGCTCATTCACCATCCAGAGCTTGATAGGCATATTAAAACCTTCCAAATGTACCTATTCTTCAGTTATGGGGCAGTCCTGCTTTTTTTAACTCCAGGGAAATTTTTGGATGGTGGCCTTAAAAAAAAAATGGTTTAGGTTCATATACTGGATTGAGATTTCATCAGGTTCTAATGTCAATCAAATTAGTTCATGCAGTCTTGTTTACACGGCTAGTCTGAACCCCGGGGAAGCTCCTAAGGTGACCAGATGTCCTGATTTTATAGGGACTGTCCTGATTTTTGGGTCTTTTTCTTACATAGGCTCCTATTACCCCCCATCCCCATCCTGATTTTTCACACTTGCTGTCTGGTCAGAAGCTCCCAAGTTGCAACAAAATACACTCTTCGTAAGAGCCCAACACACTGCCCTGTGTGGGCAAATAAATCAGTGAATAATTTCGTCATGACTTACCACTGACACTGTGTCATGTTTTCAGATGCATTTATGTAATTAGTGCACTGTAATGCATGAGACTCCTTGCATACTACAGTGCTTCTCAGCATGAGTAAGAGTGGCAGAATTAGGTCCCTAACAAATATCTGATACCCTTACTCAAGTATTGTAGTACCTTAGTCCACAAATAGTTCCACAGAAGCCACTGCATGTAAAGGTATGTAAGAATCTAGCCCTCAGTGATGTGAAAGCATCCATGTTTCCTCCTTAAAGAAAAGGTAATGAGAAAAGTTAACCCACAAAGTGACAGGGCCTCTGCAGGGCCTGTACTACATACAGCATTCCAGATGATGCCACGCATTTGATTCATATAAAGTTTTGCACAATTCACGCTCATATAAACGTCCCCTAATGACCTATGATTGCAACAGCTGATTCATGTAATGAATGTTTGACCAATAGTACTGAATCAAATAGCACTAACCAATATATTATACCCAAGATGTTTTTTGTTTGTTTGTTTGTTTGTTTGAGGGTGTGGGGGAGAACAGGTTGAGATTTCAGACTCTCTGTCCATCTTGAAATCATCTTCCATCGGTTTTATTTATTTTTAAGCTGCTGTAGTACATCTAACCAGCATCTCTAAGTGAAACAGTGTCCATCTTTGCCATCCTTCCACCACTTTTCAGGATTGTTATTTAAGCAGTAGGGCACTCCAGGGTGTGTGTGTGTCATGCTGAGATAACGTCATACTCTGAGTGCATTTCACAATAGTTTTCAGTAAGCCAAAGTGTGACATTATCCCAGCAGGATACCTGCCCTTCACCTTCCAGATGGGGACCCACCTCCAAAAGGTCAGCGTACTCACAGCTTAAAATAATATTTTAGCTGCTGCTGCTAGGAATCCAAAGAAAGATGGGAGTGAATGCCACACAGCCATGAAATTCATAAAAACCCATTCCTCCTAGCAAATGGCAACTGGCCTGAGACATCTCTATTTTTCAAGTTCTCCTTTTACTTAGGTTTTAAATGCAGTTGGCACAAAGAGTTCTCTTTATACGATGAGCACTCTGCAGCATATATAAACAGACACTCCTAGGTGTGGCCCAAAAGCAGTAAGGTTACTGTTCCTTTATAGGAAACAAACTTGTCCCCATGAAAAATACATGAGCTGGTGGCTTGACACATCAGAGGCAGCTCACCCTCCCTTTTCTCGCCTCCAACTAGTTTTCATTCTCTTTCCCTCTCCCCTTTTTCTCCCACATTCATTGCCCTCTGTTGCTGCTTTGTCTACAGCTCTTTCTTGAATCGTGGCATGCTAGCTTCAGAGATACTGGAAGTGAACTTGGTCGAAAAAGCTGAGGAAATAATTTGACAACAGATATTGTATCTGATCAATTTAGTCCTTTTGTCTGTCTGTGGAGCATCCACCAACGGAGTGTGAGTCTTTTGGAATTCATTCATTATTTGAAATTATCTGACATTTTTTCACAAATTTTGTCTGCCCAGTGAAATTTAAAATGCCAGTTGTGTTGCCTTGTTATGGTTAGTCCCCTAAGTAACATGGATTTATTTCTGTTTTCTGACTAGAAGAATATAATTTCTGGCACAAATGTTCTGTGGAAAATGAATTGAAAAGTCACCTTCCACTTGTATTTGAGTGTGAGAGTATAAAATTTGCTCGCTCTTTACTATTTGTGCTAGTAAAATTCAATTGCACACATGTTCACAGATTGCAAAGCAAGGCCTGATTCCACATTTATGCTGATATGACTCCACAGAAATCAATGGAGTTACAACGGAATAAACCCAGAGTAATGCAGCAGTGAATCATGCCCGATGGGTGTGAACACCACCCAACCATATTCATTTGAGAATTTGGAAGAATATGCATGGAAAAAAATTTGCAATATTTGCCTAGCACTAGCGATACAGCAAGTAAGTCGTGGGAGGGATTTTAATGTCAGAGGCTAATTACCCCTTGAATTTGCTGAATGGCAGAAATATAGTATCAGAGGTTAGTGGGCTGGGGTAACAGGCTGGGAGGGCAATTGAATTAGCAAACAGAATTAAAGATAGACAAAGCTATGGATGGTTGGAGGAGCAGAGAACCTACGTAAAGGGCTGTCTCAGTCTATCTAAGCTATCTACGTTTTTCTACTCTGCTTATCGCTGTCGTTTGTGGGTATCTTGCAACTTCTAACAGAACACCCAAGGATTTTTGTTCTCATGGTATTTCTATCTTTGGCCAAATCTGGGAAATCCTGGAAATCTCATGAGCCTGATTTTGATCATTTTCAGCCCTATGTTCACTATTAAACTCTTTATAATTTGGGCTTTGCAAGCAGATAACATTGCCACAGGCCAGTTTAGTAGAGGGAAAACAACAGTAATGTTAATTACTTGCAGAGACACCTGGGAACCTGTGACAATCCATGGAGATAGAACTTGAAGCTGCTGGTCCCTAAGTGACTGGTGCATGCATGTTGCTGCCTGTGGCAGAACAGCAATCATTGGGCTGTGAAGGTGGTAGGGTCAAGTATCACAGGATGTGCTTGCCACAGAGGGCCTGACTGTCAATGCTTCCGGGATCTCTAATTGGTCCAGGCATACTACTTACACATGGAGGGGATACCAGAAAGTTGTCTGTGGAACTAGGTCCGGGGTAGGCAACTTATGGCATGCGTGCCAAAGGCGGCACGTGAACTGATTTTCAGTCACAGTCACACTGCCCAGGTCTTGGCCACCAGTCTGGGGGGCTCTGCATTTTAATTTAATTTTAAATGAAGCTTCTTAAATATTTTAAAAACCTTATTTACTTTATATACAACAATAGCTTAGTTATATATTATAGACCAGGGGTTTGCAACCTTTGTCACACGGCTTGCCAGGGTAAGTACCCTGGCAGGCTGGGCCAGTTTGTTCACCTGCATCTGCAGGTTCGGCTGATCGTGGCTCCTACTGGCTGTGGTTTGCCACTTCAGGCCAATGTGGGTGGCGGGAAATGGTAGACAGCACATCCCTCGGTCCGGGCTGCTTCCCACAGCCGCCATTGGCCTGGAGCAGTGAACCGCGGCCAGTGGGAGCTGCAATCAGCCGAACCTGCAAACACAGCAGGTAAACAAACCGGCCCGGCTTACCAGGGTGCTTACCCTGGTGAGCCGCGTGCCAAAGGTTGCAGACCCCTGTTATATAAACTTCTAGAAAGAGACCTTCTAAAAAGGTTAAAATGTATTACTGGCACGCGAAAACTTAAATCAAAGTGAATAAATGAAGACTCGGCATACCACTTCTGAAAGGTTGCCGACCCCTGAACTAGGTGAATCCCCAGCTGGATGTTACAACAGAACCTGCTCCTTCACGTTGCTCTGGTTCCTGGCTTCTGACTTTGGCTCTGAACTCAGCTTTGTCTCCAACCCTACCCACTATGTCCAGCTCCAGCCACTACCCCTGGCTGTCCATGCCTGGGCCAGGACATAAACATTTTAATGGCAACTATGAATGCTGCATTGTCTTTGCTAGCGGATAAAACATTTCATTTACATTCCTTACAAGAGGAAGCATTCCCATTAAACTCTACCTACTGACAAATATCCAGAGATCATGAATTGTGGAATTTTTTCTAATTATCCTGTATATAACTGATTTTGATTAACACTCTGATTTAACCTGATATTCTCCTACCATATCTAGTTTTGCATTTATACTGTCTTGCAAATACTAAAGAGTATTTCAGAATACTTTCTAAAACTCTATTATACCACGTTTGGAGGTATGAATGTGATCAAGCTGTGGGGTGGCAAGGAATATGATTTCAGGGACAAAAATCTCCTCTGTTTTTTTAAAGGTAACCCTTGCTTGAAGCTTTCCAACATACCAGTGCACTAGTATTGATTTCTCTGTTGTATAGTTTGTCCTGGATAGAAGGTTGACCATGTAGTATCACAGCAGAGTATTACTTCAGGCAAGTTTTCTACCTCTGTTCTCTATGAAACTATTAAATTCATAAACCTTTGATGTTTAAACTGGTCCTGACATCCTGTGAGCACTTCAGAAAGGAAAATTAGCTGCTTGGCATAATATAATGACCTAAATATTGCTTACCAATTTAGGACACACATCTTAGAATCCCATTGAACTTGCATTGACTTCTTGGATTTTTGGGGGGAGTTCTTGCCCGATAGATGTATAATTGGAGAAAGGTGTTAATTTTCAAGACTCCAGGAATTCCTGTTTTTTGACCTGCCTTTGAAATGTCATTTCATTTCATTTATATGAAGAATGCAACGAGACATAGGAAGCTGTCCTATAAATACAACATAAAAGGCTTTGATTAACTTTATTTTGGCTTTTATTTAACTCTGATGAGCATAATTATTATTCTAGCAACATCCACTAGCTTCACTATTTGTTGATGGGCCAGGACAATATCCCTGGTTTTAGTGATTTATAATTTAGCTGTCAAAATATGCTCCGGGTTAGAATTTGGCAAGAAAGGTCTTTATAAAAGACTTCACTTTTAAAAACAAATAATAATTAAATGTGGTTCAACTAATTGTAAGTTATTGAAGTGAGCAGAATGTATCTTTACACTTTATAGTAAGTGCCAGATCATTATTACGTCTTGGGGAATTCAGTATAAAATAACATTTAAAAAATACTTTAAGTGTACAGGGTGTGTTTAAATAGATTGTGACATATCTATGCCCTCAAAGATCTTTGGATAAAAGAAGCTTCTCTAATCCAACAATCTGTTCATGCTAAAGATACTTCCCTGAAAAGCGGAATGGATGGATTCATCCTATGGTTGGTGCATGATCAACCATTATTTGAAGCAACCAAAACTTTTTTAAAAGACTTTATAAACTGTCCTGGCTTTTTAAAATTACTCTTATTCTACAGGGCAAATTCCATTAAATAATATACAGTTTCTGTAAATACACACACAGAGATTCCCCTTTCCCTTCAGCCTCCAAGTCATGGAGAATTTTAAAGGGCCAGGACTTCATTTCAATTTGTGATCCTTGAAGCAGTCTTTTCCCACCCCAATCCTAACTCCTGGTTTTCTATATCCCTAAAGAGGACATGAGGTTTACTTCATGTCTTCTTCCCCAGCTTTATCCCACTGGATTTGAATCCACATTGGGATGTTAATCTGGACTTGCAGCAGTTCCAGAGCCAAATCTAGCCCTTTTAACCACTCTAAAGGGAGTCTGTCCTGTTTCGAGACCCATGATATGATCCTTACTCAACAGTGTAGAGATCTGATCCAAAGCCTGTTGAGAGTCAGTGGGAGTCTTTCAACTGATTTCAGTAAGCCTTGCACCTATCAGGCTGCTTGAGGACTGTGGGATCTGTCCCGTGGTGATTTAGTTGAGGTAAAATTCACTCAGGTTCATAAGGTCTATAGGAGGCCCTGCTGTCGTGGTGGAGACCTAGTAATTTACATGTTTATGTATCCAGTAGCCCCAAATCCCCTTTTGCAGGTGATGAGGAATTGCAATTGCTAAATTCATCCTATAGGCTGGAATAGTGAAAGAAATTATTCTGGTTGCAGCCCTCTGACCTGCCTGCAGGTTGGGGACCTAGATTCCTTTTCTGCTTGCCTCAGTAGTGTTCTCAGTGCCAAGACAGATTCATTCAGATTTGTGCATGGAGTGCGGTGTATTTCACCCATTAGCAAACACAATCAGAGGGCTGTGTAGAACACAGCTGCTTTAGGTACCAACTTCAAAAAGCATCACTTTTTCTTTTTTGAATCTGAACAGGATTTTAAAAAGCAGTTTCATTTTTTTAAAGCTAATTTATTTTCCCATGTTATAATTAAATGGTTTTGTGGTTATATTTTTTC
The DNA here is from genome assembly GCF_003597395.2 of Chelonoidis abingdonii. Classification (NCBI taxonomy): domain Eukaryota; kingdom Metazoa; phylum Chordata; order Testudines; family Testudinidae; genus Chelonoidis; species Chelonoidis abingdonii. The sequence continues at coordinate 76,328,867 of NC_133777.1, forward strand.
TTATTAGTAACAAGACTCAATACATTCTGATTAGATTTTTCCCCCTCCAGTACTATATTGCGCTTCCAAAGTCTGTTTAAAATATTTGAAAGTGTTTCCTAATATGTTACACCTCTTTTCAAGCCACAAATGCCATGTTTGTTTTTTACTATGTTAATTTGGTGTCTAAATATCTCTATTATTATTTTCATATATTAAGTTTGTTTAACATTTTTATTTTGTTTTTATTTCCAGTGGAATTTACCCTGGTTTCTGTGCTTCAGAGGGAAAATTACATTAAATATGAAATGAAGTCTTCATTGCCTCTCTATAGGTCAAATCCTCTAAGGCAATGTTTCCCAAACTTGGGAAACCACTTGTGTAGGGAAAGCCCCTGGCAGGCTGGGCCAGTTTGTTTACCTGCCATGTCCGCAGGTCTGTCCGATTGCGGCTCCCACTGGCCGCAGTTCGCTGCTCCAGGCCAATGGGAGCTGCTGGAAGCGGCGGCCAGTCCATCCCTCAGCCCGTGCCTCTTCCAGCAGCTCCTATTGGCCTGGAGCAGCGAGCTGCAGCTAGTGGAAGCCGCAATTGGCCAGACCTGCGGACACAGCAGGTAAACAAACCGGCCCGGCCTGCCAGGGGCTTTCCCTACACAAACAGCATCCCATGTTTGGGAAACACTGCTCTAAAGTGCTGATACTCTTTGGTTCCCTAGTCTTCATTGGAGCAGAGGGTGCTTATCAACTTGTGGAACTCTGTCAATCTAATAGGACACCAATCCAATAGACTTCTACAGGATAAAAGATGTTTCATAAATGCAAGATTTTAGTTTTATTATTATCCTACACAAATGTCCCATAACATTTCTTTTAAAAAATCTATAAAAATCCATATAAATTTCTAGAGTGACAGACCAAATCTTTATCCAGCTAAAATTAACTACTCAGGTTTTATTAAAGCTGTGGAGTATGTTCTGTAAATATTTTATGCCATAGAAATTATTTTTAGCATGGTAATAAAACATAAAACTGCCTTTATTTCTCTTTTGTCACTACCACACCTCTTTATGCCGCCATCTCTTGATAAAAAATATTGCTCTCAACGGTTGTCTCTGTAGTACTCTTTTAATAAAAGCTAACTTTAAAAATCTATCCATAGCTTGTTTATATAAAAGGGTCTTGTGTTAGAACCATGTTTAAAGATGCAGAGTCATTCTGCTGACTCATCCTTGCAGCAAGACCAGGTGAGTCCTATTACATGCAGTAGTATAAAAGGATTTGAGTGTCTCTCAGCAAAGAAAACTAGGGGCAGTGTCAGAAAAGATCCTACTGGGGAACCTGTGTAACCAGGTGACTTTCTTAATTTACTTCTAATATAATACAAACACAGAGGCTTAAGATTATTTAATATAACAGATAACCAAGGTAAGGTCAGAAATTATCAGTACCATAATTTAGAACACTGTTACAGAATTATCATTCCTTTTTAGCCACAGATTTAAAAGAAATTTGCTTGTATTTCATAAAACGGGGCTTTCAATGAATACCATAGCCTGTTTGATTTATGAAAACAACAGATTGTTGTTAGAGCAAACTATTATGCAGGGTCAGGCACATGCTTCACTATCTTCAATCCAGCCCATTGTTCCTCCTGAGGACACGCTGCAGTCATGCCAGGTTATGTCAAATGTGATGACTCTGTGACTATAATAGAAATGCCAACTAAAGAGCAGGGATTTACCTAATGTCCACAAATTCATTTCACTCATGAAAATCCTTATATCCTGACAGTACCTGAACTGTCGTTACCGGCTACTTCAAAATCATTTACAATATTACACAATTACTGTTGGTTAACTCTACCAAATGGTCATTTGAGGAAGTCTACATAGAGTTGATCATAGTCCCTGATACGTAGTCCATATCTTGTGAAACTTTGAAGGGCGATTGGTCAAAATGAGCTCTACCCTTTACAAATGCAGAAAGCAATATCAAAGAAAGATGGATACTGTGTACCCATCCAATTTTTTGGTGTTAAGCAGTAATCTAATGTGGCATTCACCAAATGAGAGCAAAAACAACTCACAAGAAATCTTAATCTTCCCATATTTCCATCCCAAAATAAAGATCAAAGAGATGGGGAATATTTGTCCTTCAGGCTTTGAGAGTATGATTTTCAAAATCATTCAACTTTGGCCTAACTCTACTTCCACTGAGGTGAGTAAGAGTTTTACTATTTACTTCAGCTGGCGCAAACTTAGGCCAGTGTTGAGTGGTTTGGGGGTTAACTTTCCATTGTTTTGCAACATTTCTGGGTTTAAGAATTTTCCTCTGCCTATCCTCAACTGAAGATATCTTAAATGGAGGAGAAACAAAAGTGTTATTTCATTTCTCTTTTCTGGTACCTCTAGAAATGTATGGTCTTTGTAGTGGTGCTATCTCAAGTACACTTTCTGAGTGGAAGTTTTTTCAGAAGTAAACTTCTCATTCAGGGGGAGTTTTCCTTTGTTCCCTTTCAACAGATGATGCGACAGAGGGAGAGATTTTAGGTATTTAGGCATGTAAAGATGCAGATGTATGCCTAGTGGAATTTTCTAAAGTGCATAGGTGTCTAATTGCATCATTAGCTGCTTAAATATCTTTATAAATTTCTATACCTTTTAAAGTACTCTCACGTTCTTGATTTAACTGAGTCTCCATCAATAGTACTGTTCTTTTCACAACTACAGGAAGTAGAGGATCTTTTAAAGCTGTAATTGGACTGGTGTAGTGTTGCTTCTTGTCTCTGTGGGGAACATCTGTAAGATTTTTACTTCTTGTTCTTTTTTTTCCAATATTTTAGTGGTGGGGAGGGAAGGGATGCGGAGATTGACTCCTTGGTGGTGTTTATCACTACCACATGTCTGCTTTTCTCCAGAATGACAGGCCACATTGCAAAGGTAATGTTAGGAGGCCTTTTTCTGATAGACCTTTGACCTAGCATGCAGCAGATAAGGTGCCAGAATATTTCTCTTACCTGATTTTGGTTGATGAACCAGCAGGATCTGCAGGGCTTGTGTCAGTTAGGAAGATAGAGAAATAGCAGCAGTCTACTTTTTCTTCTTCTGGAATGTCATTTTCTCATAGTATTTGAAATTTTCAGTGGGTTTCTGACAGTCTCAACTGGAGAGAAGAGACCTCACTGAGATACTCAGTGTGTATATGTGTGAAGAGAAACTATGCAAAAAGCATTGCTGCACTCATGGAGGTATCTTGCTGATATTCATATGACTGGAAGCCCTTCTTGCATTGGCAAACATTTGAGGGGAAATGTTTGGGGTCGGATCTTCAGCTGGTGTAAACTGGCATAGTTCCATTGACTTCCAAATATTTAAAAATACCAGTGCGAAGTCTGTTGTGTAGGAACATCATCAGTATGGCATCCCAACATAAAATTTAAATCCATTTATAAACTGCTTAATTCTGATGTAGCATGGTAGAAGAACTTTATAGACCTGCATCACTGAATTAAGCTTATCCTATTTACTTTAAATACTAAACCAGTCCCAAGACCCTTCTCCACAGGAAATACAAATGTTGAACTTTTTAAAATTCTTTTTAGTCCATTTCTCTTTTCTCCCTCAAGGGATTCACCCAGTACCTGCTTGCCAAGAACCAGTGTTCATTTCGTTCTGATACTTTCTTTCATTGCTTTTTATTAGGTACATTAATATAACAGGATGCTGGCTTTTAGGGAGTTTATCTCTTACTGTAACTCATTTCCTCACTTGAGGCCTGATACTTTCAAATACCACACAACCTCAATTCCCATGAAATAGGGTGGAAGGTTATGGCTCTCAGCACTTTGCAGAATACAGCCCCTTTTGGTACGTCCGCACTGGAATAAAAGACCCCCCAAGTTGGTTGCAGATGGCCTGAGTCTGCTGATTTGAGCTCCTAGGGCTCAGACTGTGGGGCTAAAAGTTGCTGTATCGATGTTTGAGCTCAGGCTGGAGGCCGGGTTCTGAGGCCCTCCGCACTTGTGGCATCCCAGAGCTTGGGCTCCAGCTTGAGCCCAAACATCTACACAGCAATTTTAGTCCCTCAGCCCAAGCCCCGCAAGCCTGAATCAGCTCACCCAGATCAGCCGCTGGTGTTTAAATGCTGTGTAGACATACCCTTAATGGCATCACAAACATCTCCACAGTAACAGAGGATTCGGTCATAAAGAGAGGATTATGACTTCAAGCAAAGATTAGTCATCAGGAATAGCTGATACCCCTTTAGCAGTGAGGATGCTATTTCCCTGAAAACTTTCCTAGCCAAAATCAAACAAGAAATAAATTATATGTAATTCACCTCAGCTGTAAAAAATCCTAGGGGCCTGGATATGATCTTTTCTTCTCTACTTTGAGGGCAGTCCCACACTCCAGAGGCCTCAGTAGGTTTGGATCAGTGGAGTAAAAGCTCATAGGAATGAAACAGTCCCCAAGAACAGGCACTTCCCCAATAACAAATACCAGTGAGCAGCAGCAGGATGGGTTCAGGTACCTTTGGAGATCATGGATACAGGTAATGGCAGCAGAATGCATTCTACAAGCGACACTGTGGACATTCTTCTCTGACATTCTTCATCTGACATTCTTCAGATGATGAGTTGTTTGCTCGGTTCTACCTTCTTTCTCAGTCTGTCTCTGTCCTCCATGCTCCTCTTCTTCCTTATTTCTTTCTCCTTCATCCCTCCCTGAATATCAGTTTTAATCCAAAAAGTAAACTCAAATAAACTCCACCCAAGAAAAAACAAATCTAGGCCTTCATTCCAAAAACATTTATGTATTTATTTGTCTGGTAGTCCAATTAAATGATTGAAATGTCTGCTTAGCTGTGACAGTTGTTGGGACATTTGTGTGGTGAAACCACAGCCTATTATGCTGACCAACACTGTCTCATTGCTTTCTTGTCTTGTCTGCTTTCCCCATCTGTGTGTCTGTATCAATCTGTTGTCCCTTATCTTAGACGTACATTGTAAGAATTTGGGGCAGAGACCATTTTTCTGTTCTGTTTGTACAACATCTAACACAATGGTCTCCTGGTGCATGACTAGGGCTCCTACGTGCTACGGTAATCCATATAATAATAATAATAATTAATAAATAAATGTGCACGCATGCTTCTGCGATCAGGGCCTATGTTTGTTTTATCTAGAGTGAAATTCTTTTTTTCTTTTTTTTTGGTAAAAACTGATTTTCCGAGTGTTGTTTTTTTAGAAATTATAGAAGTAGCAAGACACGTTTGCAATGGGTGCATTTGTTTTATTGATTTATTTAGAAATAGAAAAACAAATATATACGCTAAAATGCTGTGTTTCTTGAGCATCCCAAATATCCTTAAAGCTTGAAATATTTAGCTAAAATTAATGGTGACTTTCATTTCCAAGAGTTGGCATCCTTGAAACTTTGTTTTATTATGTTTATACAAGCTATAATCTCGTGTGTACTATTAAATGAAGTAATATCTTCTTTTCTCTCCTTTTTTTCCTTTGCAACATGTTTCGCTAGGGCTGACTGGATACGTGTGAGTGAAGGATAATTTGACCGCCCCCCAGCACTTCAGTGTCTGGTATTGCACAATCAGGGAATCTGCTGTCACGTTAAGGCAATTCTAATAATACAATCAAAGTTGTGATGTTGTACTGTCCTTTAGATGAAGCAAACTAATGAAATGTATTGACCCTCCTCACGCAATTCTGAAGCAAAATGACTAAGCGGTATTGAAACTACATGAAATACATTGACATTGATTGTGAAGCCTGTGTTCCCAGAGTCACTTTGGTAGCTGATTAAAGTGTCACAATGACAATATAGCCCCTTTTGAACAGGAAATTAATACTAGCCTGATGGCAAGGAATGTTCTTCCAGATGCTAACTTGCACTTTCACTAATCCTCCTTAGAAAGCAGAGTGGTGGCCATTCCTGTGTGGTTCGCTGCTTTTGCTGATTGCAACAAATATATAGAAATGGCAACAACAAGACAAAAGCTTTGATGGCATTCTGTCTTTATTCTCATGATTTCATGCACTAAAGTGCATAGTATTGTTGAGCGTTTCAATAAAATCAGCTGGGTGTTCCCAGTCAGTTAATGCAAACTTAAAGGCAATAGCTACATTGTCTGGCTATCATCAATTTAAATACCTAAGATTCATTGGTTCAGCATAGAGGCTTCTGTGTAGACAGAAGTCTGTAGATTGAGAGATTTCAACAGATCGGGACATGCAAACATTGATGGGGGAGGGGAGAGTGAGATACATTATTTGTGTTGTTTCACAGCAAGTGTGAAAAATCGGGACAGGGAGTGGGGGGTAATAGGACCCTATGTAAGAAAAAGCCCCCAAAATTGGGACTGTCCCTATAAAATCGGGACATCTGGTCAGCCTGGTTTGTGTAGTGGATTATATTTCTCGTGAACAGAGTGGTAGAATTCTTTTCCCAAGGGACAGCACCTCTTGTGTCCGAGGCACAGAAACGAGTTACTGTGGGTGGAGGCACCAGATGCTGAAATAAAGAACCCAGGACCCAACCCACGTGAGGAGTGGGGAGAAGCTCACTCCCCACTGGCAAGCACCAGGGAGGACTCTTGAGGCATGCCTTGTGGGAGGAGCTGTAGTGGTAAGATCAAGGGGGTGGGAAGTCCCTTTCTGTTGCACCTATTTTGGAGGCTGTCCCTCCCGTTCAGAACATTACTGTTGCTTTCAGCACCGCTCCTGCTGTTGATCTTGACCTTTGCTTTTGTGATTTCTGTTTCCTGCTGCACTACACAGATGAACAATAAGTTCCATTTCCAGCAGTGGCCAGCCTCCTCCCTTGCCCCTTGCCTGCAGGAATTTCTTTTCTTTGATTTGATATTTTTTAGTCACGCTGTGTTGTAATAATAAGAACAAGAACATGGGTGTCCTGGAGTCCAGTCTCCCCTGAGTTGCCATGGCTTGCCTTCCTGAGTTGTTGCTGCTTTGGATGAACTGTTGCTGCTGCCGGCCTTACACCTTGAGTCCTGCTTCTATTCTCTGCCTTACTACAAAGTGAACAGCAGTGCCTGGTCTCTTGAGCTGAGATGCTGAATCTGCCCATTATCTTCAACAACCAAATTCATAACAGGGAGGGGGAAGAACATGAAACGAAACCATTTGTTTCTTTAGAAAACAAGTCAATTGACACGTCAGGGCAAATTTTTCAGCCATTTTCTGTGATATTGTGCCTGCAAAAATGCACGTGCCTCCATTTTGAGCATACAGATCAGGGACTTGAGTCATGACTATATGATTTGCACGTGTCTGTCTGCCTAAGTATTAATATTGGGCCCATCATGCGGTATGCGAGTGCCCATAGGCCAGGGAACATTAGTGGGCCTGCAGTGGCTTGAGCTGAGTTGAAAAAATGGTCCATAATGAATTATTTTCTGTGAAAAGCTGTAAGAATTTACGTTCGTGTGCCTGAGAGATGGATACACTGGCTAGAGGTGTTCTGGCCTAGATTCAGGGGAAGGTCCATAGGGGGAGAGAGCCCAACCAGAGCACCAGCTCCCTCCTTGTAGTCAGTCTATGCAGCCACAAGAGCGGGTATGTTAGATGGGGACAGGTTCTGGTTAGGGCCAGTAGGGGATACACTGATTAATCACATCTCCTCGCAGCCACTGGCTTTGAGGGTCCACCAGATTCCCGACAGCAATTTCAAGCTTCTCTGAAGCTTGAAGCTACAGGAATCCTGACTCCCAGTCATCTGCTCTGAATCTCTATGACATATGCTTCCTTGTGATTTTTGTAGAGCTGGATGTAAGGGCACCAGTTCTTCTGTCGTTTACACCAGTGTAACAAAGCAGAATTCAGTCCATGGTCTTGTGGTGTCTCCAACACCTCTGAACCAGTTACTTGGAAAATGGTTCAGCATTGGTTAAAGAGAGCGCCCTGCCTCAGACCAATTTCCAAATGAGAGTGTGTTCACCTGATGTAATTCTCCTAGCATGTATTATATTGGTTTAATGTACTATCAACAGTTTGGTAAGTGGAGATCTGCAAAATAGTTCTAGAACTAGCTTACTTCTGTAGGTGCAGAGCTCATGTTCTTTATAAAACACATTTGTTGTTTTTGTAATTCACTTAATTTTTGACCAAATTCACTATAGGGCAAAAAAGTTCTGACTATGAGAAAAGCTTGTGACATCCCCTAAAACAGTGCTTCTCAAGCTTTTCCAGACTGTGACTCCACTTAGCAATAACACAAAGTTAGGGGACCCCTCCTGCTACCTACTCCCAGGTTGAGAAACTATGCTCTAACGTACAAACTGCAGTATACTTGGTATTCTTCATTTTTAGACTAAGGGTGGTTGGTTTTATGCTATTAGTATTTTAACTTTGCTTCTATTATATATTCATTATTAATTGTTTTGGAGCACCTTGGCCTGCAGGGCCATGGAGTACTTCATAAATAAAATATGATTTGGAGCTCAATCTAATGGTACCAGGTCATTTTATTCCCCATTAACTACCCACTAAATTTTTTAGTTTACAAACCAAAAAACTAAAATAATTTATTTTACAAACAAGTAAAAACATTTTAGAAGAAGCAGCCATTTGATTTTCCAGCAGTGGTCAGGAACAGACATTATCTGCCATATTAGCCATTTTCTGCATAGTGCAAATCCCTGATACTTTCCTTTATATGTTGGTACAGACTCCTGAAAGGCAGTTGCAGGATTCTGTTTTTATGATGGTTAGCACAGAAGGGTAGCTATTCCATCTATGTAATGCTTCACCTTTTGCACTCAGGGAGCTTTCTTGGAGGAGACTATAACATTTTACTGATTGCTCTTGTAAGCAATCCAAAAATCAAGGAATCTTATGTGGTTTTCTTTAATGCAGTCTGGATGATGAATTTACATCTATATATCAGAAACACTGTCTTCTGCCCTACATTACTAATGTCAGAAAATTGCCACTATATAATTCATCAAAGTATTTCTATAGACTCTCTCCTTTATTATCTCTTCTCTTGCAAACTGTATAATTTGCTTTCATTCTACGTCAATGAGAGGAACTTTAATCTTTGCTGATGCAAAAGTGCTGTACACATTCAAAAATGGCAAAGTAAAGGGAGGCGTGTCTGGGTAAAAGTATATATTAGGATCTATTAATTAGTAATTGTAAGTGTGGCAACAAAGTGATGGTTAAAAACAGCTAAATAAAAACAGTAGCAGGTTTGCTTTAAAAAAAGTTCCTTATTATTACAAAGGTCTTTGTTTGCACTGCCACTAAGTTTTAACCAAAATAATATCTTGAGTTCTCATTTACATGAGAGATTATACACTGAATTCAAGTTACACTGTTCTAACAATGTAAAGGGGGCTTAAAAGTGGGTGCAGCTGAGAAATAGGCTCAGTATCTTATATTAATATGGTACCTTTCACGTTTATATATCCTAAAGGATTGTACAGACTTAACAAACTGACGTATATTTGCACAGACACTTGAAATGCACCCACTTCAGGTATGAAACACGACCATTATTTAACAGTGCGCAGGAACGCTACAGAAGAGTATGAAGACAGAAAGTGAAGAAGAATACAATACCCAGTTCAAATTCCAAGTGAGATTTAGAAAGGCAGAATATAATTACCTCAGTTAGAATTTGTTGATAACACTAGACTTCCTGGGTGAAATCCTGGCCCCACTGACTTCAATGGGGATGACTTCAACATCCCTACTCTTATGAAAGGTGTTATGGAAACTTGTAGTCATAAAAGTGCCAGGGCCTAGGAAATTCTGTTCACTTAAATAGAATTGCACCTGTTTTACACCAGTGAAAGGGGAGAGGAGAATCAGGTATAGCATCTCCAGTGTCCTCTCTGACCAACCTGGGATATTGATTCAGAACCAGCTCAGATGAAATACCAGCACCATGGCCCGGCACACAGAGCTGCTCTAATAAATTTCCCATAAAATTTCTAGTAATTTCCCATAAAAGTACCAAGCCTGACAGTTCCTATCATATGAGATCTGACAGGATCAGGACTGTGCAAGGTTTTATGGCTGTAGGCCATGTTTGAAAAGATCAAATGTTCCCATTCAATTACTAGAGAACAGACAATGGGGTGGAGATGGCCATGTTTACATATCGATGGGAAGATGAAGCCCAACGTGTGTGTTTGGTGAACAATGAAAATATTTTATTCCTCCCTATCTTTTTTTTCCCTCCAAAGGTCATATTTCAGAATGACACGGGTTTGATGCTAATGTCATTGGAAATCATTTGTCTGTTTGATTTGGGTACTGAACTGGGAAGTTTTCACATAGTGACGGGCAAACCTCAAAAAGTACTTATGGTTCAATGTAGAGAAAGACCCCACATTTTGGATTCCATTTTAAGAGTATCCAAATCTCTAAGGAATTTTATGGCTAGACCCTCAGCCCACGAAGTGGCCTTTCCTCATCTCTGGTGGTACGCTGGAGACTGAGTGAGCAGTTAAGTATTCCACTGGTGTGGGGGAATTTTCAGTTGGCAAAGTTGGCTAGATTAGAGCCACCACTCCGAACCCCTATGTTATGCCCTGAGTGGGACTGGATGCAGCTGAAGCACACTGTGCTTACACATGTGCTAACGTAACAGCCATAAGCACAACGAGCTAAAGGATGAAATCTTTTGTCAGGAGGAGCAGGCTATAGAGACACCATACAATGCTCTGGGTTATCTTGCTCCATGACACTGCTGCTGGAAAGAGAGACGGAAAAAGGACTGAGATTTTGCAGAACAAGTGACCAAGGTGCACTGCAGACAGTGGATCCATTAGTACTCCAGAGTCTTTGAGGAAGGAGTCCATGCTCTTAGACCACCTGAACCATGCTGGAGGCTTGAGGTTTTGCAGTGAAGGAAGACAAATAAGTCATTAAAAGAAGTTAGTCGTCAATATTGTAAACATCTTCCCCATACACAACAGAAATCTCACACCTCACCTTCATGTTAGTTGCCAATTCTGTGCCTGAGCACCACAGTGCGCCAGTGCCACTCTGTGAGTGAAAAAGCATTTTCTTTCTTCCCCTCCAACATATATATAAAATTTTAAAAGGTGATTTACTTGAAAGCTGCTCCATATTTTTTCTCATTTCATGCCCCAGCTTGCTTCTAGCCTGTTGCTGTGATATTTTTTTGAAACTCAAAACACTTGGACTCTTTCAAAAACACCAAGTATTGGGAGATAAAACTGCTCTGAGCCTACGGCATAAAATGTAGGGATACATGAAAGTAAAAAAGGATGAGAGCTTTTCAATCAATTTGATGAAAAATTTAAGTTAATTAAAAGAATGCTCAATTTTTCCCTAGAAGGCGACGCTGATCTTTATTATTAATGCATACCAGTGTTTCATAACTGTGCATAATAATGCCCTGTAACATCAGGCACAGTTTCATCCACAGCTTAATTTGTTACAAAATCTTTTCTGGCATTCTTAAAGAGTGCCCTTTGCCACTGTATCCCTCATGCTCTTGGGCTAATTCCCAACTTCTAAAGGACATCTTATTTTATGCATGCACCTGAGAATTAATTTACCAGATTGTTTTTTAACATTAAAGCTTTTTATTAAAAAAATAAAATAAAATCATGAATAGACCCTTCATGGCTTTACTTTCATTTTACTTTTTGGTATTCATATTCCACTAATGGAAATATCACAGGATCATAGTGTTCTCAGAGGCGAGAGAGATCGTGTAGACTAGAGAGAGAAATCACACTCCAGGTGATAGGGCTTTGTTGTATCATTTCTGTGGAGAATTATATGAGTACTTATATGAGACTCTAAGTAGCTGAGGGACTTTTCTGTATTCATGGATGGAGAAAGCACTGAATTAATGAGTTAACACAATGGCCAAATGTATCCTCCTTCTATGTGGCTGGTCCAGAGAGGATTAGTGCCTGCTATTGCCCCTAGCTAATAGAATTAATCCTTTACCTCAAGTGGGAGAGGGTTGGAGGTCCCACATTCAGTCCTTGCTAACCACTGCAACTTCTAGCTACAAAGCACAGATCTTTACCATTGGCAACAGTAGCAGGCACCTATCCCCTGTGGATCAGCCGTGGAGGAGAACACAGACATGCTCGGCTATTTTGCTACTCATTGAATGCTGTCCCTTAAATAGTCTGTAGAGCCTTCTTCCTATCCTGCCTCAGATCCACTTTCCCTGTGCTGCCTGAGGGAAATGGCCAAGTGATAATGGCTGGTAGATGGCCAATGGGGACTTGAGAGATCAGTTTGATGTATTTGATTATTTCTTAAGAAAAAACCCAAACCTCTGCATAACTTGTAGCAATCACACTCTTAGCTGCTGTGTACTACATATTCCTATGACTGTTCATCTCCTCCTTCCTCCCCATCTCTTCCATTTTTTTTTATTTTTATTTTTTTTTTGTTATATGCTCTTAATGCTTGCTTTAAATTTGATTGTAAACTCTTCAAGGCAGGGACTGTCTTTGCCTTACTGTTTGAATAGCTCCTATCACAATGGGGGCCCTGATAAGATTGGCAGTGACCTTGGGGTTTTTCGCCTTTCTCTGCAGAGTGGGATGTGAGTCACTTGCTGTGGTCATCTGGATATGTCTCATTTAATCAGTTCCCTGCCATTGCAGGAGCCTCAGGCAGTGGTGCATCTTGGTTCCTCCTATGCTCTGCTTGTGGCACTTAATAGCTAGGTCTCCTGTGGATTGTAATACTTTGGTCTAATTTCACGTTTGGTTTAGTGTGTGGGTGTTGGGTGGTATTGATGGCCTGTGATAAACAGGAAGTCAGACTAGTTGATCTGATGGTCCCTTCTGGTCTTAAACTCTATGACCCTGTCCATGAGCGAACACTGCCTCCCCAAGATATAAATGATGATAATACAAGGACAGGTTGTATGTATCCTTCATAAGAAAAAGGACTTAAAAAATACAGACTCAAGATCCATAAATCAAAGCTAATCCTAGAGCGGCTCTAACGAAGTGTTGATAAGCCAGGACCTCACTCATGCTGTCGGCTCCCTGCCCTATGTTCTTATCTGCAGTTGGTGGTTGGTAGGTAGGTCAGTAGGTAGGTCTTCTCAGCTCAGTTACAGAACTCCCTCCTGAAGCAGGTCCCCCAGAATTCTTGTAATATTAATACTCGTTTTCCTTTTTCTTCTGCATCTGTTCCCTCTCTATAGTGGGTCACTGCCCAAGCAGTTCCTGTTTTGTGACTATATTTAAATGTACAGTTAGGGAGATGTCAAACCAACACCTCTCACCCCCATGAAATTCTCCACCTTAATAAAAATGATGGAATTTACAGAGCCCCATATCATAAGCCCCAAGATATCAGTGAAAGCAGCAAAGAGTCCTGTGGCACCTTATAGACTAACAGATGTTTTGGAGCATGAGCTTTTGTGGGTGAATACCCACTTCGTCGGATGCATATAAATGATGATAATACAGGGACAGGTTGTATGTATCCTTCATAAGAAATAGGACTCAAGGTCCATAAATCAAAGCTAATCAAAGCATACATTCGACCAAGTGGGTATTCACCCAAGAAAGATCATGCTCCAAAAAAGCTGTTAGTCTATAAGGTGCCACAGGACTCTTTGCTACTTTTACAGATCCAGACTAACACGGCTACCCCTCTGATACAAGATATCAGTGCATATTTCTACTGTCTGGCAAGACATGCTTTTTGAAAATAATGCTACAAAAATTTTCCTTAAGATTATCTGGATAAATTTAATATGTTTGTGGTTCTACCATGCTCTAAATTCAGCAAGCTTTTCTCTTATCCTTTAACTCTCAGGACCCAAAGGGGTTGGCATGTGGCAGAAACAGCATGCTTTAGAGTGAGAGAAAAAGTGAGGGGATACCTGGCAGCGTTCACCAATAACCCCTCAAGCCAATTCAGTGAGCAGCTGATGAGGGCTCAGATGGAAGGCAGCTAGCCTTCCCAAGCAGGAAAGATATAGTGGCTGTGATTCAGGTCCCTGAGAAAGGAGAAGCGTCGAGTAGCAGAGAAAAGACTCATCAGAGCTTCCAAAGGGACATGAAAGCCTTCTGACTATTCCCAGAGAAGCTCTTCAATGGGTGTGAAGAATACACAGGTATTTTATACTGACAGGCAGTGATACCTTCACAGCTTTACCTGTAAGGAATTCTCAAGGTGACCTTGGGTTATTATTCAACAGAAAATTACAGGAAAGTTATTTGCATCTGAGCATTCATGTGAGTTCAGTTACAGCCTGGTAAATGGACTTAGTAGAGTGTACAGTGTATGCATGTATATATAGGGACTCTCTGTTTGTTGTGTCTTGTACAAAGACAAATATAATAACTATATATAAGAAGTTTGTATGCATATAATTTACTTTAGTACAGCTACTTTTGGACATTTGTGTTAAAAATGCGGTCGTCCCCAACAAATACGGGTCTAGGAGATCACCTGGCATGGCAGCTGAAGAAGGAAAGGAACTATGGGAACCCAACCCTTGGAAAAACTAAACTGATCCTGTCTCTCTATCTCCCTCCTTGATATTCCCATTTCTACAAACATTTAAACCATACGAAACAATAAATAAAGTATTTCCCCACAAGGTAAATGTAAAACAGATGTGACTGTGTTGGATAAGGAAGAAGACAGAAGGAAAAAGAGAGCGCAAGTGAAAATAAATTCTAGGTTATGTAACATTTATCAAGTGGATGGAAAAAATCAAGGTGCATGTTGAAAGCAAGGTGTAACAGCAAAGAAATGGTGATAAAAAGTTTGCATGAGCTCAGTTTTATTGAAAGATTTGCAATCAAGATTCCTCTGCCAACTTTCTGGTTGCTACTGACTACTCATCAAAATACATGAGGGCTAGAATGACCCCTGCCTTGGTCCCTGTATGTTACCCCAGCAACATATGGGGGCCAGAAAGAAGTCACACAGCACAGGGAGGAAGTCTCCCCCAGGCAGAAGCTGTGTATAGCCAGAGCACATGGTCCTATGCTGTGAATCATGCCTTGGGAGAGGCCATGTTAGCTGGAGAGAGAGTGTGTCCGAGAATGGGGAGGGGA
This sequence comes from Chelonoidis abingdonii, assembly GCF_003597395.2. Lineage (NCBI taxonomy): Eukaryota > Metazoa > Chordata > Testudines > Testudinidae > Chelonoidis > Chelonoidis abingdonii. The sequence continues at coordinate 76,343,914 of NC_133777.1, forward strand.
AGTGGCCCTACAGCTGAATACTTTGACGATTCTGGGCTATTCCCTGCTCTAAGTTAGTTCTATAGGTGTTGCACACCTATTGGGGGCAGCACTGGAAAGACGTTGATCCTACAAGAGATGCTCGGCTAGAAAAAAAGAAATAGATGCCTGGTTTTCATATAGTAAACTACAAAGCTACACTTGAGAACCTGTTTCTTGTCTAGAATCAGTAACAACCCACTGATTTGTAAGAGAGATGTGTGTGTCCTTTTGGATATTCAATCGTATATATGTTGAAGCATTTTGTCTTAAACTATTCCAGTGGGAATGACATTATCATTCAATGTGATAAGTAACAATTGTGTATCCTCGACAAAGGCAACATTTCTGCCTAATCATGCAAAGCGCAGTGGAGCTGCCAGCTGAACTGATTCAATTTATGTAACAAGATTTTGCTGTGTTTGCCTAAATTGGCATAGTTCCTCTCCAAGGACTGAAAAATGACGACAGCTCCAGCATGAAGCCTGTTGTTACAGGAAGTGCAGGGATTAGCACAAGTTTATTGTCAGCCTCTGAGCATGCCTTTAGGTGGTCCCCACATCCTGAGACATTGCTGATAGAACTAGATAACATATTTCTGAGGGGCTGCCAAAACATTCAAGCAGACAATATTGAAGACTCTTGTTTACGTTTCCTAGCAGTTTACCATTTCCCTTTCAGAACATGCAGTTATGTTCTGTGAAGAAGCCCACAGTGTAATGAGGAATAGTGAAAAAGATTAGCCAAGGCAGATAGTGTCTTGTAAGGGCTATGTCCCTGTTATCTTTTATACCAATTATACAATGAAATCCTCTAAAGGAAGTCTTAGCTGTGGCAAGTTAGCAAAGAAAATCTAGCAAGTATTTCTTTTTCATATATGCAATGATATAATTGTCATTTCCCTGGTATAGCAAGAAAAAATTAAGTAGAATTAGCTTCTCGACATGAAACCATTATAGACTGTAAATTATTTTAGAAAGTGGAAAGTGTTAGGAGAGAAAAAACCCTTCTACTCATAATTTGTTATGTTCTGGACCCAGCTAATGACCTTATACATATGGACTTGAGTATACTCTGTGGGTACAATATATCTAAAATGTCACAGAGGATTGAGCCTAATTGATATCATTAGAGGCCTGGTCCTTTTACACTTGGCCTTTGAGATGTTGGTGTTACCAAGAAAGTTGCTTTTGATTTATTTTGCTTTTCTTCTTCATCCTTTTGCGTGGCCTCTCTTTTTTAACTCCTCCACTCCCCCTCTCAAGTTCTGCTCAAAGGCCAGACCAGTGGATGTTAGGAACTCATGATCCAATTCAAGAGCTGGAATATTACAGCTTGCAAATGCATTTTGAAAGTGGTGACTGCTAACGAGAGGCTATTGGTATGTTTGAGCAGCCCATGATTCTTTAAGAAACAATAATACATTTTAATTTGGTTGACTCTCTCATACGCTCTGTTTCCCTTTCCTTTAAAACAGGGTCTTCTTACCCCACCTGTAGCAGAAACCTCACAGCTCCCAAATTAATTTACAAAATATTATGTGCATTAGGTTCAAACAACACAGCCTGTTCTTTAAAATATCATATTAGACTTTTCTGAACATCTTAGAATAGAAAGTTTTATAGCAATCAATACTAGACTGAGATTTTAAAGCTTGGCATCTTTTTTTTTCTCTCCCCCTCTCTCCCCTCCAGCCAATACAAAGCAACAAATATGTTAAATCTGACTGTGGTAAGTCCGCTCATGTGTTTTAAGTTACTTTTAAATTTCTCCATCTGTGGTTTCTTGTTTTATTTTTTTAAGAGAGAGAGAAGCCCTCAGCCAAAGATCAAGAATTCAGGATGGCGTTGGCAATAACTAAAGCAGGAATGTGTCATCAATATACTACAGATTGGAATATCTTTTTTTTTTCATTCATTCTTATCAAGTAAATTACATGCAAAACAATTAAACAGGCCTCTCCTTCGGAGAAAGTATGACCAAACTCCTTCAATATCCCAATTATTGATTGGGAAACATTTTTTTTGTTATACATACAGTAGAGCATAGTGAAGTAAAATCATCTATTCATACTGTATCTTCCATGTACACAAATGAAGTCCCTGCACCAAAGAGCTCACTGTCTCCAAGAACGTGTGTATAATATAACAGTACAGCATTGGGGGGAAAAACAGAATGGCGTATGGGCTTGTAGTTGGAAAGCTTTGTGGAGCAGATGGGTTTTCGGGTGGGTTTGGGAACAGGGAGTCTCAGGGAGAAATTCTGCTCTTGTTGACTCTTGCACAAATCCAGTGGATGTTAAGGGTAACATTGTATTGATTGAATTGTACGTGTCAGTTGCAATTCTAGAAATAATGACCTACTGATTATATAGTGATGTTCGCTGCAAACAGAATAACTCCTAAAATAGGAGTCTACTCTATTTGCTCATTCACAGAGCATCTTTGTCTCAAACAAGCACAGGCAAGAGTTGCCATGTCAGCCAGGGGCACACTTATCTTTTCCAGTACTGATCAAATTCTGTTTGGGCTGAGACTCAGTTAAAATGCATCATCAGACATTCATGGAAAGAATGAACATTTTACCACTTGAATTACATTTTTTAAAAAACCGCAACCCATACATCACAGTATAAAAAAGTAAACTCACCAACTTGGAAGATGGTCTTTAATTTTGATAGCCAGAACTATGCATACATCCACATCCTACTTAAATTGCCCTAATGGCTTATTTATTTAGGGCCTGATCCCAGGTTCGCTTAAGACAATGGAAGGACTCTCGCTGTCTTCACCTGGCCTTGGATTAGGCCATTATTTCAGCTCAGCAGAGGAAGGCACAGAGGCCAGACTACACAAGGACAGTCATTTTCTTTCTTAGCTTTGCTGATTTGGCTGGAAATCACAACCAAAGAAAGCATGTTGGTTTTGTGATCTCATTATTGTGAGTAACTGGCTTTTCTTGGGAAGCAGTTGCCTCAGGGTAATGGGGAGTGATATTCAAGTGACCTTGTGCCATCGAGCCAGCATCCCCACTCACTAGATGATAATAAGCACTGTGGATGCCTGTAATGGTATTGTTCCACCAAGTCCATCAGGTATTAGTGCAAAGGCTGGAATTGGAATTACTTTATAGTAGTGTGAGAGTGGATTTAGTAGGGGAGGAGACTTATTAAAAAATAATTGAAAAAAGTGCAATTAAAACTAAAACCTAGCCCTAGGTCTTTTATTCATCTGCTAATTGAAAATGAGAGACGTGTGAACCCAAAGTACTTGCAAACAAATCCATTGCCTCATCATTGCTGTCCTGAGACGGGGAGACTGTTACTGTGCAGACTGTGAATAGGGATTCAAAGGTCGGCACAATTAACAGGAAAAAATGCAAAGTATGCTTCTTGAACTGTCATGCAAGCTAGCAGCATAAAATGCCACACAGGCTTCTTGTATTATGTATTGCATGTTTCTTTTTGACTCTCCTTACTATGTTGGAAGGCAACTGCGGAAGCAGAGCAAACATAATCATTTGAAGCCTGACTTCACTACCTCCATGGTTTTTATATGCTCACCCCACCAGCGGCTCATTTCCAAAATGTGCCCACCCCCCCACCCCCCACGCACACATGTCTAACTCAGTAAAATCACCCTGCACCATTAGCAGCCATTACCAGCTAGTGCGTTTTTACGGTCAGGGAGCATTCGTGCACAGGCCTCCCTCTGGGCTCAGATCACATAACTATAAATTTACCCTTGAGCCTCTTGTTCCTTAGTATTTTGCTGCATCCTTTAGTCCTTTTTTTCTCTCAATCTCTTCCCCCACCTGTTCTCTTTTGGCATATGCACCTTGACCCAACAGCCTTGCACATAGGCAAGAGACAAAAACTTCACAAGCCACGATCAGCAATAAATAAATCTCAATGCCAGTATTAAGTTACACCAACTGCATCCTCTTTCCCCCACCCACCCCTGCCATCGTCATGAAAAGAATATGAACTTGACATTTGCCCACTGAAAGCAGATGGATGAGGTAGGTCAGCATTAGGTGTAACCTTAGTACTGTTTCTTTGGGGTTCCTGAAGGATGGAGCTAAAAGAATTCTTCTAGCAGGTCAAAGGCCACATTAGTCATTTGCTTAAAGAAGAACTGTCTAGAATTAATCAAAGTGAAACACGGTTTTCATGTCTCTCTGTTATTCAGAGTCTTTAGACCCCTTCCCCTTAGAGGAAGCAATATATTTTATCCTTTTACACCTTGTCCTGCCGAGGTTTTGTTCGGAGTGGTGTCACAGGCCTTCCCCCCTCTGTGCATAGAACTATTTTAATCAGGATAAAGCCTCCATGTGATACTTGTAAAGGTCATCTGAAGCTGGTGTGTTAGTACCTGTGCACCCCCCCCAAAAAAAGAAAGACTCAGCCCTTCATGAAGAAGTTTGGAGTTGAAAAGAATTATTCTATTCACTGCATTTTTCCAACTTAAAAGGAAAGTTAAAAGAGAGGCTGTAACACTTAGAAGCAAAAAAAAAACAAAAACTTTACATATTTTGTTTCACTATAACCCAAGGAGAGCAAACTATTCAGGGAGAAAGGCTTTCATTCCCGTTCCAACAGCTATACCCTGAAACTGATTAAGAGCCTGACCCTACCACAGAATGGATGACACTAATATTTTTAGGCCTTTTTTTTTTTTTTTTGAGGTTGTTATCTTGGTCAGGTTAGCACCAAGGCATTTGTGGTTTACTGTTTAAATCGGATCACAAAGGGAAAAGTTTTGTTAGACTGAAGGGTCTCAGCAACCAACTCTCACCTGCTATGTGAACCACTCCAGCGGTTTGATGTGGCTCACATAGAAAATAGCACATTAAAACTCTGGTTTCTCTTGATTTTTTTCGTCCCTTTAACTCCTCCTGCTTTCAAATGCTGGGACTTCTGATAAATGCATCTTAAAATCATTCTGGAGATCTGACTTAATGGGACTTTGTGAGAGCTGAGCTCAAAGGGAAAGCACAATGTCCATATTCTACAAGCACTTCCATGCTACCTGTTCTACCTCATACCTGTGCCAGGCAGTCTGAAGCATGCCCCTTAGTTTAGCACCACGGTGAAGATGTAACAGACTTTCTAGAAGAGCAACTTCTTATTAATTCATCTGGAACCCACTTTAATTTCCACTGCCCTCCAAAAAAAAAATCCAGTTTATTCAAATGTATTTATAAAGCAAACAGCAAAACCACCCACTGTCAGTTGCTCACACATTGGCATATGTACACATAGACACCCTCAGCAGCCCATGCAGCACTGACAGTATGCACAGCTGTTATATTTTACGCTATTTGAAGCTCAATAATTAGCACCTGTTAAAGACAAAAAAAAAAAACAACAAAAAGAATAAATGATGCCACGCTACCTTGCAGTAAATAGCAGGAATCTGTATGTCCAATTTATCAAGACCTACTGCTGAAAGGAAGATTCTTGTTATAATTTCATATGATGTTGCTGTCAGTATTACACTTGTCAACGCTATGATATCAACAAAAGGTTTTTAGTATTTCTAACAGGGAATGACTCGTCTCCAGATTCACTGAAGGGAGACGATGAGCTGTAGAAAATCACACAGATGCTTAGTATTATCTTAATTTAATCTTTTTTTTTAAGTCAAAAATGTGCTGAGAATTAAAATCTCCTGTGACTGAGAGCTGTGATGGGTTTGTAAAAAGGGAATTGTTTAAAGTCCCAAATGTTTGTTGAACTCATGCTCGGCTCTATTTGAGGAGCTTTTGGCGCAGCTGAAGATGTGGGGCCAGATCCTCTCAACTCACGTCAATTGGCTTAGCCGTATTGAAGTCAATGGAATTCCACCGTTTTACACCACCTGAGGATCTACTCTATGGGGGGTAAGAAAGTGAATTTAAACCACCTTCGCACCCAGCCAGTGCTGGGCTACTCTGATCTAGGACAATCCAATTGTACATATTAGAGCAGCCTAAGATCATTCTAAATTGTCCCAGCTGAAGCTCACTATGACATTAGACAGCGATGCCGCTTTCCATATCACAGGCTGTCATGGTATAATTCCCCACTCTGAACCTTAGCGTCCAAAAGATGGGGTACCAGCATGAATTTCTCTAAGCTTAATTACCAGCTTAGAACCTGTAGCGCTGCACACAGGAATTCCAGTGCCTGGTACAACGTCTGGTCCCCCCAAAACCTGCCCAGGGAACCCCAAGACCCAGACCCTCTGGATCTTAACATAGGGAAGTAAAACCTTTCCCCACTGCGTGCCTCTCCCAGGCTTCCCCTCCCTGGGTTACCCTGGAAGATCACGTGATTCAAACTCCTTGAATCTCAGAACAGAGAGGACATTCACCTTCCTCCCTCCTTCTCTTTCCCTCTCCCAGACTCTCCCTTAGAGTAGACACTAATCCTAACACAGAGAGAATTAGGCTTCTTCCCCTTCTCTCCTTTCCTCCACCAATTCCCTGTGAAATCCAGACCCGTTCCCTGGGGTCTCACACCAGATAAAAAAACAATCAGGTTCTAACAAGAAACTTTTAATTAAGAGAGAAAAAAATATCTTTGTAAATTTAAGATGATTAGGTACAGGGTCTTTCAGCTATAGACACTGGGAATCCCTCCCAGCCCAAGTATACAAGTACAATTAAATCCTTTCAGAAAAATTACAAATTGAACTCCTTCCAGTCAAATGCACAATTAAACTCCTTCTAGCCAAATGCACAATTAAACTCCTTTCAGCCAAATGCACATTTGCAAATAAAGAAAACAAACATAAGCCTAACTCGCTTATATCTATCTAGTTGCTTACTATTTGGAATCTATAAGAACCTGTATCAAGGAGATTGGAGAGAAACCTGGTTGCACGTCTGGTCCCTTGAGCCCCAGATGAACAGCAACCAAAAACTAACAGACACACACAGAAACTTCCCTCCCTCAAGATTTGAAAGTATCCTGTCCCCTGATTGGTTCTCTGGTCAGGTGACAGCCAGGCCTACTGAACTTGTTAACCCTTTATAGTCAAAGAGATATAAAGTACTTCTGTGCTATTAACTTTTCTTATCTGTTTATGACACAGGCCTTACCCCAGTGGCAGGAAGGGGAAGTGGTATAGGATCTGCTACGGTGGTAAATCTCAACCTAGAATACCCTTATTCTGTAGACATCTGAAGGCCAGGGAAGGCTGTTCCACTGGTGCAAAACTGGCTAACGCTTCCACAACACAGAAAAGGATCTGGTCCATATATGAGTAGCCTGAAAAATATGATACCTGTTTGGAATAGGAGATGCCAATATGAGATCCTAACCACTTGTGGTTCTGAAGGGTCTGATGCAAAAACATGCACAGGGAATGTGTGTAAAGCCCTTTTGGACAAATATGTTTTGTGGGTGTATGAATTCTGTTACCTGTGTGTTCAGATGTTAATGCCTGAAAAGTCTGCAGATTTGTATCTCTTAGCAAATTAGACCCTAAAGATCCAGCAGCATTTTTATAAGCATCAGGGTACACCTTATGTTAATGCCATTTTTCTGTACATGTCGTCTTACATTCCTTCCATGGTTTCATGAGATTGACTTAAAATCATGAAACTTTAAAAAAATAATATATTTTGTATTCTTTTTATTTGCCCTGTGGATTTTGAGCCTTTGTGTTTCACTTGTGTCACATTTTTAAGAGTTTCTCCATAGCCATGATGGCTAGAAACTTACATTTTATTTTATTTTTGAAATGAGAGGTGAGGTTCTCTCATGATCTCAAAGGTCCAAGAGCTTGGGCTTCAGGAAAACCACTAAAGAATGCAAGACTCGTGGTAAAATTCCAAGAGTTGACAACACTGAGACTGTGTAAGAACTTTAGGCTAGTTCCTAAGCTGGTCTGATTGGATGCATTTCCATTTAAGTCAATGAAGCTACATTGATTTATGTCCCTGAAGATCTAGGCCAGGAGTTGGCAACCTTTGGCACGTGGCTCACCAGGGTAAGCACCCTGGCGGGCCAGGCTGGTTTATTTACCTGCTGCGTCCTCCGCTCCGGGCCAAGGGGGGCTGTGGGAAGCGGCGCTGGCCTAGGGATGTGCTGGCCGCAGCTTCCCGCTGCCCCCATTGGCCTGGGACGATGAACCACAGCCAGTGGGAGCTGCGATTGGCCGAACCTGTGGATGCGGCAGGTAAACAAAGCGGCCCAGTCAGCCAGGGTGCTTACCCTGGCGGGCCACGGGCCAAACTTTGGCGACCCCGATCTAGGCCAAGCAGTTTATCCGTCTGTGTAATCTATCAATCTAAAAGTGAACTTCAGAGTTCTAAATACGCAGGAATTTTTTTGGTTTTCTTGTTTTTCTTTACTTAGGAAAACTTAGGAGCCCCAGTCATGGACTGTGCTGTAGAAACACAGAATGAAAAGACTGTCATGGACTGTGCTGTAGAAACACAGAATGTAGAAACACAGAATGAAAAGACTGTCCCCTTCCCAGAGAGCTTACAGTCTAAGTAAAAGACAAGATACAACCAACAGATCTAGACAGCTTCTGGTAAAGAGAGGCTAGGGACACCATCCCTGCCCATCCTGGCTAATAGCCATTGATTCTCCATGGTCTTATCCCGTTCTTTTTTGAACCCTGTTGTAACCCTGGCCTTCACAACATCCTCTGGAAAAGAGTTCCACAGGTTGACTGTGCATTGGAAATACTTTCTTTTATTTGTTTTAAACCTGCTGTCTATTCATTTCCTTTGGTGACCCTTAGTTCTTGTATTATGAGAAGGAGTAAATAACACTTCCTTATTTACTTTCTCCACACCAGTCATGATTTTATAGTCTCCCCCCCACTACCCTTAGTCGTCTCTTTTCCAAGCTGAAAAGTACCAGTCTTATTCATCTCTCCTCATATGGAAGCTGTTCCATACCCGTAATCATTTTTGTTGCCCTTTTCTGTATTATGTGTACGTACATCCTTTACTGAAGAATGATTAGAAATTTTAGTTCTAATTTAAGCTTATTTTGGGGGGATTCAGGGGCAGGGGGTTGGCTTGCATGGAAGAGCTAGTGAAATTAAATCCACAGCCAAAGCAATTCTCTTGTAGCTTTCGAGGTGGCTTATTCACTGTCACAATCTTAACCATTTTGTTGAGAAAATGTTAAAGTAAACAGCATAATGTATCGGCCACAGCAGCTGTTCCTCACCTGTCAGTCTGTAGACGTCTCTTTTGCCAAAAGGCTTCTGTACAGAGCACCTTCCCTCTTAACATCTGAGTCCCTCATTGCTTGGTTTCACACCTTGGCCTGCCCGGGAAGGCTTTGTGAGACACTTTCATCTGGGGATCAGAGTCTGAGAGGTTCTGAACTAGAGAAATCCTTAACTTTGGAGGATTAATGACAAAGTTGGCTATCCAGACTCTTCAGAGATACAAAGACTTTTCATTCTAATCATCCAAGATCCTGTTTAAAAAAAAAAAATCCCAGGCCTAATTTGTGCTAAAGTGCTAACTTTTTAACCCCGTGAATGCAGACCTTAATTCCCATGGCGTGGAATAGTACAAAAGAAAAGCTCTTACTAGAGCACTATCTTTTAGAACATGATGTTCCTATTATATTTAGATGACATCCCAATTCAGGAAAACACACAGCTTAATTTTGAGCACATGCTTAAATCCAATTGAAGTCAAGGGAGTTTAAGCACATGCTTAAAGTTAGACATATGCTTCAGTGTTTTGCTAAATCAGGGCCTAAATGCATTAGTTCCCTGCCATTTTATGCTACTAGCAGACAGTATGTTGCATTTTGGCACTCTTAAAAATAACAACATAAATACACTACTTGGTGCCTCTCTGGAGCCATATCACACTGTGCTGAGTCTCTCTCAGTCATCACAAGCTGAGCTGGGTCATGGTGCATCAATAGGTTGATGAGAGGCTGCCAAGGAACACCCAAATTAATGAGAGCTGAGAACATTCATCAGGATAGACTCTAGTAAGAATATAGGGACTGATCCTTCTTCCCACAAGTTGCTCACTGCTTTTAATTTGTTTGATGCTACACGAGGTGCTGAGCCTCTTCCAAGATTGTGGCCGTACACTCTTATACAACAACTGTATACAGAAGAGTGTAGACAAATTCACATACTTCCACTAGAGAAAGTCCATTTTTTTCAGCAGCCTGCCCTGAAACAGTGTCATAAGGCCATTTATAATTCTTTCAGTCATTCCCAAAAGCAGGATATGGGACTAGGCAGCTTTACAGAGAGACTGATCCTATAGTCTCTCTGTGATTGGTACTCTCATTGCAGCTGAACTCCATAGATATAGAGCGATAACTCTTCCTGACGTCAGGATGTCCCTGGCTCTCTGTCCTAAGGTTATATCTGAAATGGCCGGAGCCAGGGACTTCTCTGCTCAAGAGCTGTTATAGAAGCCCTTCCTTGAAGATACCACTGTGGCTTTCTTCAAGGATTGGGGGGAAATCCTCACTGAAGTCAACAGCAAAATTCCCACTGACTTTGATGGGGACAGGATGTCACCGTTGCTGTGAAGTCTTTCTGACTGTGTTTCTTCAGCCATTTTTGCTTCTTCTTTTCATTAGCTCTTCTTATTCCCAGTTAGTGACTTTTTGACTTTTTTTTGTTGTTGTTAGAATTGCTGGTCTCCAAGGGAAATTGGAGTCTTAGATATCTAAACCAGTGTTTCCCAAACTTGGGATGCAGCTTGTGTAGAGAAAGCCCCTGGCAGGCTGGGCTGGTTTGTTTACCTGCCGCATTCGCAGGTTTGGCCGATTGCTTCCAGCAGCTCCCATTGGCCTGGAGCAGTGAACTGTGGCCAGTGGGAACCGCGATCGGCTGGACCTGTGGAAACGGCAGGTAAACAAACCGACCTACCAGGGGCTTTCCCTACACAAGTGGCATCCCAAGTTTGGAAAACACTGATCTAAACTGTAGTTTGTGATGATGTTTCCGCTGCATAGCTGAAGCTAATGATTAGGTTTTATATAAAATTAGAAAATAAGAGGTAAGTCCTACAACCTTCACTACAGTGACCTGATGAGGTCTGTGTGGCTCAAAAGTTTGTCTCTCTCACCAACAGAAGTCAGTCCAATAAAAAATATCACCTCACCCACCTTGTCTCTCTGCAGTGATTAAAGGCTGCTGAATTGAGCCTTCAGTAAGCAGCAGGTAGGTACCATTGTCCAGTGGATAGAGCACAGTTCTGGGGCAAGGAGCTCTGTGTTCTATTCCTGCTTTTGTCACTGACTCATTGGGTGACCTTAGGGTACTTATTTCACCCTTCCATGCTTCACCCTCCTGATCTGTAAAATGAGGATCTTGAAATTTACCCTGCTTTGTCAGACACACTGATCTATGGAAAGGCATGGGATTAACTTCATCATTTTAAAGAATGGTATTTTAATTATTTCAACTCACCAGAATATATGCAAAGCAAAGATAAAAGTGCCTTATTTGTATATGAGCCAATAAATAAATACTTAGTTTTAAACAATACCTGTACAATGGCTTGAAAAGAGGCATTTTTTCTTTGTTGTATTTGGATTTGGATTTGGATGTATTTGCCTCTTGGGGCAATTACTGATACTGTCTAAAAAGCCAGGACTTCTGGAGTATACATGTTCTATAGCGTAATATTGCAGTGCAATGCAGAAGCAAAAAGTGCAAAACCGTAGGCGATTTTGGGTATAGGTACATATATCAGACTGCTGAGCAAGTAGGAAATACAAGGAGGAAGCCTCTCTCCGTAGAGGTCTGGTGGTACCACACCTGAAATAGTGCATTCACTTCTAATCACTTCATTACCAGGAAGACATACTAGAGAAGTTCAGAAAAAAGCAAGAAAAATGGGACTTGCAGAAATGGATTTATGAGAGAAGATTAAGATGGATATAAGCTTAGCAAGCAAAAGGCCATCTAACTACAAATATTTGAATGGAAGTAAGACCCAAAGATGGGAATTCTTTAGGGTGGGAAAGGGGTACTTAATTGGGAGTAAATGGATGGAATTAAGATGGAGAAAATGGAGGCAAAATAAGATGACTGAATGAATTTGTTTGGCCTTAGTTTCAAAGTCGCTCAAACATTGTGACAGGTTTCAGAGTAGCAGCCATATTAGTCTGTATCCGCAAAAAGAACAGGAGTACTTATGGCACCTTAGAAACTAACACATTTATTTGAGCATAAGCTTTCGTGGGCTACATCCAATGAAGTGGGCTGTAGCCCACGAAAGCTTATGCTCAAATAAATTTGTTAGTCTCCAAGGTGCCACAAGTACTCCTGTTCTTCAAACATTGTGGACTCTGATATTCAACATTATTGGTTTAAGGCAGACTGTGGAAAAAGGACAGAAAAAAATCCAACGAGAAAATAGAAAGGGAGAGTGAGTAAAATTCTAATGAAATGTTAAAATACAGTATCTATCCATCATAAATAGTAGGTCACGCATGCCATTCTAGCTCTTGCGGAGCGATCCTTCCTTCCCTAATACAGTCAGGCTTCCCTTTAGCTTGAAATTTGTTTTGCTTTTCTAAATCATTCGTAAGAGGTGGGGAGAGTTTAAGTTACAGGAGGAAGGACCTGTGAATAGTGCTGGTGGGGAATTTTATATATATGCTGGCCTGCTTGCCAGTAGCCCCATCTTAGGGCACTCCGCTTGGGTTTGTAAGGTCCAGGTTCAAGTCTGTGCTCTTAACCAAGCACAGCAGTGACTTGCACATGGGTCTCCCACAATTGGGGTGGTTCACTCTCTTTCCAAAAAAATTTAATGAAAACAAATATGGAAACCTCACATTTTTTTGCAGAACAGAATTCTTGTTTTCCAGCGAGACCTATTTGTGAACTCTAGCTAGCTTTGAGAACCCTAATAACAGTCTGAAAGGGTCACAAAGAGTTGAACTGTCTGATTTTCCCCCATCCCTACTGAATATAAAGACAAATGCTGACAGTGAGATGGATTAGACCGTAGAATAGTCTCCCATGTGAAAATGATAGAAGCCCAGTCACATGGGACTCTTAAATCAAGACTGGACAAAACACTAGGGAATGTATTATAGGGACTGATCCTCAGCTAGCACCAGGATCGATTAAACTGCCTACTAAGTGATTATAGCCTCAGATACTATGCTTAAGGGTGGAGTGTAATTAGGCAGATTCCGTCTCCAATTTCTGTGTAGCAAATCAGAAAAGCAAGTCCTTGTATTAATATATTGACAAGAAATTCTGGATATCATGCACCATACCTTGCACTTCATGCAGTTATTTATGCCAGTGCAGAGTGGATGCAAAACACGCTCCTTCGGATTTGGTGCTATTTTATCCTTTTTTTTTTTTGCACTGGGGTAAATGATGATTTAATGTTCAGGGTGACAGTGAATTGGAACCACTATTGTCATATGTGATAATGATCAGTTAAAAAACAATGCACGCTACAGCATGTGTGATTATTCCATCAGCAACGTATACTATGCAAAAATTGTGATTTATAGTGTTGTCATAGGCAGATCGCAGGTAGTACCCATTCCAAACAGCCTGCTTAGGACTGATCCATTCAGAGGTGAAAGTTTACCCTCTGTGGCCAGCTGAAACTGGAATTTTTACCTTTTTTGATGGTTAAATAGCTTAAGGAAGAGTAAAAAACAGGTTGTCAAAATATGGCAGGGTACCAGAATCACAAAGTCACTGTATTGACTTGCTGACATTATTGCAAAAGGAACTTTTAACGACCTCTAGCCTGATGTCATCAACAGTAAAGACCCATGTACCATGAAAGAGATAACATTGGGTAAGCATTTCTTTCAGCAAAAATGTTGTTCATGCTCGATAATCTCTGAGCTACTGCAGAAAAGAAAGAAGAGTGGAAAAAATTTAAAAAAAAAGGGGGAGGGAAATAGTGATTTCTATCTGTTTTGTCCTACAGGCAGAAGTGCCAGAACAAATCAGCAGGTCTTCAGGGGAATTTCCTAGTTACAGCAGATGAAGCATCTCGTAGGCCACTTTGACGGATTGTTAATGTTAGTAGTTCTGAGTGTGATTAATATGCCTGCTCCCTCAATGACAGAGAGGAAAAGGTTCTGCTAAAACGGAGCAGAGGTGACTCTGCTAGAATTTGTTAGAGGTGTACGGCAGAGAGTGAATTTGGTGGAATGGAGGCAGGCCAGTTTGAGCAGGGGTAGCATGAGTCTTTCATGTCAGTTTCCCAGCTGTGGACTTTTGGATTAAAGCAGAGGTGCCGCTGATTTGAAATGAAAGGTTGAGGGGTTTCCCTACTCTGAACTGGCATGGGGAACGATTGATATCAAGTTGGTTCCCCTTCTCCCATCTGAGAAAACAGTACAAAGAGGTAATAGAGCTGCTAAACTGCAAATTATTATGCGATTTTCAAACGTGTGAGCTGTCAGGTTTAACAAAAATAATAAGGAGTCGCTCTTTGGTCTGCTAACAGCTGTGTCCAACATTTGGACACTCACACTAGGCTTTTGCATGAGTCAAAATGAATGTATCTCATACATTGACAGTAAATCTCTCACCACCGTTAAAATAGACTGATAAATGAGACTGATAAATGAGAAAGAGAAGCCATCTGAAAAGTCACGAGTGTCTGTCCAAAATATTAAGAATTAATATCTGCAGGTGGTTAGCAGGGTCAACGCGAGACTGAACAGTTCTGTTCACCATTCTGTTCAACAAGACACGGAGACAGATTTTCCTTCCGCTTACACCAGTTTCATACCAGTATAGAACCACCAATTTAAGTGGAGTTACTCCTGAATTTCACTAGCCTACAGGGGGAATAAAAGAGACCATCGTGCTTTGCGTGTGCGATTGTGTGTGAGAGTGGTTTTAAGGCAGTAAAAACACTCTTCCAATCTCTAGTTACTCCAGAGACAGAGACAATTTAATCTGTGATACTTTGCCACTAAATAGTGCAGATTGCTACTGATCACATATTAGTATGCAAGCTTAAAGGGAGGTGAGTCTACTCTTCTCAGGAAGAAGTAGAGAAGGGAGAAGCACAATCAGCTGTAAGGTGCAGGGAATGCGACGCGAATATAAAACTCACTAGCAACAACTCAGAAATTATTTGTGAATATAAGCAACACTAGCTGGGTGTATAATTCAATCATTTTGATAGTTTCAGCTTGCCAGCGGCTTCAGATGTCAACAAGACAGTGGTGAGATAAATACACATATATATGGTACAATAAAGTTTTCTGAAACACATCAGGAAAAGAGTTTCAGACAAGGTGATAGGGAATAGCCAGCATGGATTTGTAAAGAACAAATCATGTCAAACCAATCTGATAGCTTTCTTTGTTAGCATAATGAGTCATGTGGATAAGGGAGAAGCGGTGGATGTGGTATACCTAGACTTTAGTAAGGCATATGATACGGTCTCGCATGATATTCTTGTCAATAAATGGGCAAATACAACTTAGATGGGGCTACTATAAGATGGGTGCATAACTGGCTGGATAGCCGTACTCAGAGAGTAGTTATTAATGGTTCCCAATCCTGCCGGAAAGGTATAACAAGTGGGGTTTTTAGGGGTCTGTTTTGGGACCGGCTCTGTTCAATATCTTCATCAACGACTTAGATATTGGCATAGAAAGTACGCTTATTAAATTTGCAGATGATACCAAACTGGGAGGGATTGCAACTGCTTTGTAGGATAGGGTCATAATTCAAAATGATTAGGACAAATTGGAGAAAACTTTTCATTCTGAAACAGTTGAAATGAAGCATTTCAAAGTGGTCAAAATAAACCATCTTGATTTTCTCACTGACGCTATTTGCTGAATTCGACTTGAATTCACAAATATTTTTGTGCCCTGAAAAACATACTGGGGGGTGGGAGGGGGTGGGGATTTTACTATGTGCCAAAAAAAATCACTGAGCTCTGTTTCAAAGCCACCTTTGCACTTCCCCAATCCTGGGATCAGCTGGGGTCAGTGCAGCCTTTGTGATAAATTAGAGCAGACTCTGGACTGATCTAAGTGATCTCAAAAAAGATATACTAGAATTGGAAAAGGTTCAGAAAAGGGCAACGAAAATGACGAGGGGTATGGAACTGCTTCCGTAAGAGGAGAGATTAATGAGACTGGGACTTCTCAGCTTAGAAAAGAGACAACTAAGAGGGGGATATGATTGAGGTCTATAAAATCATGACTTGTGTGGGGAAAGTAAATAAGGAAGTGTTATTTGCTCCTTCTCATAACACAGGAACTAGGGGTCACCAAATTAAATGAATAGGCAGCAGGTTTAAAACAAACAAAAGGAAGTATTCTTCACACAACACAAGGTTAACCTGCGGAACCCTTTACCAAAAAATGTTGTTTAAGGCTAAGACTATAACATGGTTCAAAAAAGAACTAGATAAATTCATGGAGGATAGGTCTATCAATGGCTATTAGCCAGGATGGGCAGGGATGGTGTCCATAGCCTCTGTTTGCCAGAAGTTGGGAATGATCGACAGGCAATGGATCACTTGATGATTACTTGTTCTGTTCATTCCCTCTGAAGCACCTGGCACTGGCCACTGTCAGACAACAGGATACTGGGTTAGATGGACCTTTGGTCTGACCCAGTATGGCCGTTCTTATGTTCTTATGTAAGTGCTCTAACCCAGTGGTTCTCAAACTGGGGCCACCGCTTGTTCAATGAAAGCCCCTGGTGGGCCAAGCCAATTTGTTTACCTGCCACATCCGCAGGTTCGGCTGATCGCAGCTCCCAGTGGCTGCGGTTCACCAATCCAGGCCAACGGTGATTGCTGGAAGCCATGGCCAGTATGTCCCTCAGCCCGCACCACTTCCTGAAGCCCCCATTGGCCCGAAGCAGCGAACCGCAGCCACTGGGAGCCCCAATCAGCCAAACCTGTGGAAGCGGCAGGTAAACAAACTGGCCTGGCCCAACAGGGGCTTTCCCTGAACAAGTGGTGTCCCTAGTTTTAGAACCACTGCTTTAACCTACACTGTCAGCACTTACTGTCATTCTGCTGGCCCAGATTCCCAAGAGTGCATGGCTCTTGGGCACTCCCTGCTGTCTTCCATCCCAACCATGCTCACTATACTGAGTGTATGGGCGGGGGGGAGGGAGAGAGGGGTAAACAAGAGACTGCATAGAGTTGGCATATCCTCTTCTGTGTCTTTTATAGTCTAGCTGGAACTACTGCTGATTGCTTAAAAAGAAAGGTAACAATGATTACTGAGGTAGGTAGCTTAGAGAGTTGCAAAACAGGTGAAAAATAAACACAATAATGTTTCCTCAATGTTTCTGCTGGCATGATCCTTGTAGGCATACTATGCCCCACTCTACAAAGGAAGATAAAACACCTTCAAGATCTCTACCAAACTGACCTGGGGAAAAATTCCATCTGGACCACAGATCTGGTGATCAGTATAACCCTGAGCATGTGAGCAAGATGAACAAACTAGGTATATAGAAGAGCTTCTCTGTATCACCTCAAAGCATCGGTCCACCTTGTCCGCTGTCCCATCTCCAGCTGTAACCAATCCCTGATACTTCAAAGTAAGACGGGGAAAAACCCAAAATACATTAAACCAATTAAAATCTGAATAAATGTAAAACACCTTTAAAATAAGATAAAATATATTTTCTGTATATAAAGTTGTCCTGGAACAAATCCTCGGCTTGTGCAAATTGGTGTTTTCCCTCTGGAGTTGAAAGAGCTATGCCATGTTACACCAGCTGAGGTTCTCCCTCAGGACTTTGAGGTCTATTATGTTAGGCTGTTCCATGACTAGAAGTGAAATCTGGTTCTGATTATGAAGCTAGGGATTTCCACAGTGTGAAGTAGGGATAAAATATAGTGAATAACAAAAAAAGCAGGAAGATTAAAGAAAAATAATGAGCCAAATTCTGCTCTCATCTAAGTGGTTCTAGATCTAGAGCCATCCAATGTCATCCATGAAGTTACCCCAGATTTAGAGCCCAGTAACTGAGAGCAGAATTTAGCCCATGGTTTGTCTGAAGTGTGCATTCCACAGCTGGTGAAAACTGACAAAGCTCCATTGACTTCAGCATACAAGCTAAGGAGCTGAACTTATTTATACCAGCTGAGGACCTGTCCCACAATTTTTTGTGTGTGTCTGATAGGACCTGGTTTATCTACAATTATGAAATTGGAATGATATTGAGGAAATGTTCACATTGTCTCTGAAACATAAAATATTAATAATCTCCTGCAATGCACTCTTTCAGTATCAGCAGAATTTACTGTAATTATGTTTTATTGTGTTCCGCTTATTAATGACCAGAGTTGTTTTTGCTAATCCCAGTGGCTTCAGATACAGTTTTGTTTGAAAACGCAACATTTTGTTAACAAATCAGGCCCAAATTGTTGTCGGCTTGTGTGTGGAAATGTATCTGGCTCGCCCCGAAGGTTTTGAGAAGTTGGCCACTCCCCTTTAGTCATTATAGAAAGAGACCTGCCAAGATGAGAAATTACACCAGGAGGGTTGAATATTAGGATTAATTGTCTTGAACCAGTGCAGTGAAGCAGGTAGGCAAGTCAAATCGAGGAGAGGATAATGAGGGCCAATAAGCAGCCTTTATTGTCTTATTTCATAAAGAAAAGTATTTAAAGGAAACTATTTCACATCTTTCAGCACAACTAAAATTGGAATTTAAAGCTTCTACATTTTCAGCACTGTGAAAATTACAGTGTTTAATAAGAGGTTTTTTTAATAAATCTGGTTGAACACAGATTATCTGTGGGCCACTAAATATTTCTTTTTTCTTTAGTAGCTTGGCATCATATATTATCTGCACCTGGTACGATCAGTGTCACTTTTTTTTATTGATCTTTGACCTGTTCAATTGCACATTTTT
This sequence comes from Chelonoidis abingdonii, assembly GCF_003597395.2. Lineage (NCBI taxonomy): Eukaryota > Metazoa > Chordata > Testudines > Testudinidae > Chelonoidis > Chelonoidis abingdonii. The sequence goes on from NC_133777.1 coordinate 76,362,771, forward strand.
GACTTTAAACTGTAAACTGTACCTGCTGACTGCTCTGAAAACTCCCTTATGGTAATTCATTAAAGCTAATAGTAAATAATCTGGAAAAGGTGGAGGAGGGCCCTAAAACTTCTAATATAAGAATAATGTTTAGTTGATAAACACAAAAGATCACTCTTGAAAATGAAGATTTTTTAAATATGTGAGTTAAAATTATCATAATGTAATATTCCATATATTTATCATCATTATTGCCTTCTTTGATCCACTGCTTTCTGAAGACTCACCATAGTGTCACAGAATTTCAATATTCACACAACCAAGAAACTCAACAAACTTTTCCCTCGACAGTATCTTCATTAATGACCTCACAATGGTTTGCATTCCAGCTGACATTTAGAGAGAACTTCAAACTTACCTTAGTTTTGACTTCACTCCTTTACCCATGTTTGTTCAGTTGTCCATTTTTAGCAAAATCTGAGAAGAGCTTATAAGATTTCAGCACTATCAAATTCAAATCAAACAATCCGCCTCAACACGGTGACAAATCCTACATTCCATATTTCTTCCTTATTCAAGGAAATTGTCTTTGACTTTAGTAGGAGTTTTGTCTGAATAGTGACTGAGTTTGGTTTCTAGATTTGGTCTTCAGTCTAGATAAGTAGCCTTACTCTCCCTCTTCAGATCATTTAATGTAGATGTAGATATATAATATTAAATACACACACAACTAGCATTGTATTATTCTTCTGTTGCAGGTCACTGTATTCTTGCATTTCCCTGCTGAATTCCAAACTAAGACAAACTGCACAAGGCAATCCAATGTCCTCCAGTCAGGTAAAGGTTTGTTATTCAGATGCTCAGGAAGTGCACTCATGCCATGCACTCAGTTCTATTACAAAGTCAGTATCACTACAATCAAAGTAAAGAGAATCCTAGTGTGTTTGATTTATCCTTATCTGCATTGTCTCTTTCCTTGAGCTTAATTAATTAGATCTCTAAAAGCATATGAATCATTTGCTGGGCCATAGACTTTCTGGGTGACCTTAGTATCTCTGTGTCTTGTTTCACCAGCGGTAAAATGGGTGCAGTGATACATCTGTACTTGACAGGGCTTGTGTGAGAAAAAATTAATTGTTTGTGATGGGCTCAGATATTGCAGTGATGGGGGCCATCTGAGTGTTAAGATTTCTTTCATATAAATTCAGAGATGCTGAAGGAAGACATTTCATATTGTCTGTGTTTGAAAGGTGATGTGAATGTAACTAAGGCCACGTCTACACTACAGGGTAATATCGAATTAGCTAAAATCGGTTTTATAAAACTGATATTATAAATTTGATTTCATGCGGCCACACTAGGCACAGTAATTCGGCGTTGTGCGTCCATGGTCCGAG
>NC_133777.1:76365966-76544469 GCF_003597395.2 Chelonoidis abingdonii
ATGTTAATATCGAATTTAGCGCTACTCCTCTCGTCGGGGTGGAGTACAGAAATCGATTTAAAGAGCCCTTTATATCGATATAAAGGGCATTGTAGTGTGGACGGGTACAGCGTTAAATTGATTTAATGCTCTTTAAATCGATTTAAACGCGTAGTGTAGACCAGGCCTAAGCAATCAAGTTACACTGTTTACCTTTCTTCTAGGCTTTTATGTCTGTTACTAACAGACAATAATGTGGCAAAACTGTTACTATAGCACTAAAACTGTCATTAAAAAGATACAGCGAACATATCCACAGCCCACTGAAATCAAATGGAGGATTTCCGTGCAGCTAAGTGCATTTGATCAGATCTATAGGAGATAGATTTCATTGATAACTAATCACTGAAAATGACTAAGCCTCTGGAATAATCTGGAAACAATTCATGCTTATTGTTTGATTTTCATCATGTATAAGGAATCAAATAATAGAGTGTCAAAAAGTAATTGCAGCACTGAAAGAATATGTAGGGAATATGTGACTTATTGCAAAGTTACTATTTTTTAATTATTTGTATAGCAGCACATTTGTATAGCAGCACGAAGGTGTCTACATTAAAAGCACTAAGTTATGTTCCATAACTGTCCAATTATACTTTGTTGATAGCTTGGACTGGTGCTAGGGTACCCTGAAAGGCACCTAGGCTGCTGTTTAGTTTATTTTTGCACAGGTCTTTTTGTCCAAAAGCCATCATGAACTTTCAAACACCCTTTCCCTTGCTTGACCCCTGCCAGTCCAAATGGTCTGTGATTGCAATTTGCTTGGAATTGTGGGAAGCTTTCATCCTCTAAATCAGCTCTTTGCGATGAGAGAAGAAACTCTCTCGAGATTTATACGTTTCTCCCCAAAACACCTTTTGTATCTCTGTTCTCTAGCTCTTCTGTCCCAAATGAAGTTTTCATATCATGAAGCTCAGTGAATGGTAAAGGCAGCCTTATCAATAATGGAACGTACTTTACTTTCCAGAACAAATAAGTTGGAAGACTAGATCACGTTCTCAGGACGCCTCCAGGATTTAATAAATTACATTCCAAATATATTTTCCTTGTATCCACCAAACATCCTTCTCCTCTCCACCACTCTCTGTACCCACTCATTTTCCCGATCCCTCTTTTACCTCCTGTCAATATACGTGCTTTTTGATAAACTGGTTGTGATGTACCAACTGCTTTGAAACTTTGATGCTTTGATATATGATCACTTCTGCATGCAAGTGATAAAATGACCTATGTGTATCAATCCTATCATTTCTATGCGCAGAAGATGATATAAAAAAGTGATTTTGTTTGTGTACACGAGAGCGAAGGCTGGGTTGAAATTCTGGCCCACAATTATTATCATGGTATTTCATGTTTTCCAGAGAAAACGGGCAGGAGGGTGGGGGGGACCCTATGTATTCCATGCTCACTTCAGAATGGCCACAAAACTTTTGCCAATCTTTTATTAGCTAGACAAAAACCAAAGTCCTATTATTTTCTCTTTCTCCCTTGTTGATTGGACCTAACCCCAGAATAGGTCCCCTCAGTTTCTCTTTTGCATCAGTTCTGTGCTTTGACAAAACATAAATGTTTCATAGCTGAGACTGCTTTACATGAAAGGCAGCAGGGTTTTTGTTTCCCAGAAGAATCATACTTAGAGAATGAAAATAACTGAATCTAAGGAGACCAGTTTACATGTGGTCTGTAGGTTACCAGACAGCATTAGAATTTTTCTCTGCTTTCCATTAGGGCTAAAGTCTAAAGCTGCTTTGCAGGAATTTAGCACAGTCCTGCTCCCTTTTAACTCAATGGCAAAACTCGTTGGTTTCAGTGAGGTTGCATCAGGGTGATAATTTCTTTCTGGTTTTTCACAGCTAATATTATTTTCCATTTTATCTATTTGAAACTGCCAATCAGTACTTTGTTTTAGTCTCTCTAATTTCAATTGGATCTTGACGGTTCTGTACCAGAGTAATCATAGCAACATAGGACTGGAAAGGAACCTCCTGGGTCATTGAATCCGGTCCTCTTCCTAAGGGATCTCTGTCCTTTGATAGGAGAGTAAGTGAAGGGCAAATGTCTCCTTGATTCTAGGCATGTGGGCACAGAAAATTAAAATGTTTCCATAAGGCAGTGCCAAAAATGGACCAAGGTATTTCCATTATGAGGAAAAGTGGATTAAATTTAGCTGAAAATACAAGAGGGCACCTCGTGACCTAGTTCCACAAATAATAATAATTTATAATTAATAATAGTGAGTATGTATGTATATATATTCACATATACACACATTGAGATGCAGTGGTTCCCAAGCTTTTTCCCTGCTCTACAAAATGGCATCCTCTGCACAGCGTGACCTGGCACATATGTGTGTGTGAGATCGTGCTGCGCCAGGGATGCCATTTTATAAAATGGCGTTCTCGGCACACTTGAGATTGCTGCAACCTCATTTGTTGATTGAGCAGCCCCACTTGGGGTCATGACCAAGAGTGTGGGAAATGCCGTCAGATGCCTGATGTGTTCTAGCGAATGACAGTCTGTTTACAGACAATGATAGATTCACGTGGAATACATCTGAAAATTCCTGTACCTGGCTTTTTTTCCAAGTCAAAAAAATTAGACCTTTTATCAAAAATTCCAGAGAAAATAAATAAGATATGATGCAAGCTTTGAATAAAGTAGTTGCAAAAATTTCCGTATGAAATTTCACAAAATAATTTTTAGTTTCATAAGCAATTTTAATGCTTATTTTTAAGTATAATTTTTTTTAAAAAAAATATCTCCTCTATTAATTAGGACTTCCATTTAATGGGGATTATAAATCCTCCAAGGGAGGAGTGCAGTTCTCATGTATGTGGATTCTAATATATACTGCATAAAAACACATTCATGGGAAAAACTGGATTATTGTATTTAATATTAATACTATTTCTGTTCTTCTTTTACACTTACATGCTGTGACAGAAATACTGTCTACCATTGACTCCCCTGTGGTTTATCTTTATTCAACAGTTTATACAAAGTAACTTTTTAGGTTTAGGAAACCTTCAACATTTCTCCTGTAGGCACTGGCCTACATGAAGCATCTGATCTGCATTGGAAGATATTTTAGTCATCCTCTAATGCCCTAGGTTTATACTCAACATTTTTTTAAGCCTATAAAAAGATTATTCATAAAAATGGTCTAATTGGCCAGAAGTCTCTCCAGTGGCACGGCGTTTTCTTAACTGGAGGAGACATAACAGACGTTATGCTGAAATAAATCTGACCTGACTTTTGCTAATGTTTTTTAAGAGTAGAATACCGGACTATGTGGAAATAACTTTGGAGGTCCTTCCACCCCAGGAAACTAGCGTTGCTTAAAAATAAAAAACTTCTTTGTGAATTTTCTGTTTCCTGTTATCAGGGATTTTCTCTTCACCCTCCCTCATACCAAATAATGCACTGAAAAATGTCAAAGGTTAGGGCAAAGGGCCAGAAAACTAGCCACCTCCTATATGGGCAGCATAAGTAGTGACAAGGTCAGGATTGAAGTCCGTGAATCTCTTCATTACCTCAGTCTCCCACTTTCTATTTCATTTTTAAGGTTGCCCTGAAATGTGAAGACTTCTTTTAATGCCTTATATGAGAGTTGCTTTGAGAAAGGTGATCAAAAGGACTCTACTGGCTTGGGTGTCCTTTATCTCCAAGGAAGGTGATGCACAGCATCTGGAGATGATGGAACGCATGATTAACATTACCACAGAGAATGATTAATATCTTCTTAAAGCACCTACTTCCAGATTATCCATCATTTCATTAGAGTGAGAAAAAAAAGTTCTTTCTGAAAGGGGCTGTGCCCCTGAACCATGAATAACTAACCCACCTCTTGACATGTTTACCAACTGAGTAGCAGAGTATGCTTAATATTTTGTTGCACAAATGATTTTTTCCCCCAAAAAAGACAGCATTTTGGACAGTAGTTTAATAAAGCAGTTACGCAATTTTCATATGCATGTCAAGGTCTCATTTATTAAAAATATTAACCCTTGCTTCTGACATAAAACATTTATTTTATATTTTGTCCTAAAATGTCCTAGCCATATTTTGTGCAAGAGATTTTTTTTAATAAATACCAAAACATTGTAATTTGCATACACATTCAACATTAAAAAGGGGCCTCTTCTGCCAGGATCTCTTAAAGAAGCCTGCTGTTTTTGCAGTTCAGGTAGGTAGATTTATTTAGGCCTTTGAATGAATCAGCTGCATTACAGTCCAAACCAGGGGTGGGCAAACTACAGCCTTCGGGCAGGATCCAGCCCATCAGGGCTTTGGATCTGGCTCGCGGGATTGCCAGCCCCATGGCACAGTGGGGCTAAGACAGGCTCTCTTGGCCCCGCACCACTTCCAGAAGTGGCTGGCACATTCCTGCAGCTCCTGAGGTGAGGAAGAGAGGGCTCCGCATGCTGCCCTTGCCTGCAGGCACTGCCCCCCTGCAGCTCCCATTGGCCAGGAACAGGGAACCGCAGCCAGTCGGAGCTTCGAAGGAGGTACCTGCTGGCAAGGGCAGTGCGCGGAGCCCTCTGCCCGCCCCTCCCCCAGGGACTGCAGGGATGTGGTCTAACAGCTTCTGAGAGGGCACAGGGCACTGCATGCCGCTGCCACCCCGGAGCCTCTCAAAGTAAGTGGTGCCAGGCCAGAGCCTGCACCGCAAACCCCTCCTGCACCCTGCACCCTACCCCTACCCTGAGCGCCCTGCCACACCCTGCACCTTCCAGCACCTGAACCCCCACCCTGAGCCCTCTCTTACATCCCACACTCCTCCTGTACCCCAACCCCCTTCACTGAGCCCCTAACCCCCTTCACTGAGTCCCCTCCTGCACTCCACACTCCCTCCTGCACCCCAACCCCCTCCTGCCCTGAGCCCCCTCCCACACTCTGCACTCCCTCCCGCACCCCAACCCTCTGCCCCAGCCCTACATTCATGGCCCTGCATGCAATTTCCCCACCAGCTGTGGTCCTCAGGCCAAAAAGTTTGCCGACCCCTCGTCCAGACCCAATCTTACAAAAGACTCTCAGGAAGAGGCCTTTTATCACTGCTGATTAATTTGCTAGAGGCTGCACCAAATCCATCAGGAACCATAAGCTGGTAACATTTGGATCTGAATGAAGAGATATGGGAGCCTGCTGAGAAACTGTAGGAGGAAAGAAACATCAATGTAAATTTGGCAGCCATCTCCCTGTTTACTGATATCTGCATTCTTTTTTTGCTAATGGCGCTGCACATCTCTAAAGTTCAGATCAATATAGTGCCACTTTGGTGTCATGCTCACATGCATAATGTCTTCTTATGTTAATCCTGTTTCCAGGGGGTTGTGACAGGTGGTGGTGATGTCGAATGCTGAACTGGTGATTATTAAACATTTGATTTATCACATTTCAGTGCAAATGTCTTTCAGATCAATAAGAACTTACAGGAACTTTGTGTATGTGTGTGTCAATTTAACAGAAGCTGGTGTTATATATTTCATAATTTGTCATAAGAAACCTTTCCCCTTTTCCCCTAATCAGCCTGGTGAGTTGCAGATTTTACAACATGTTCTTGCTGAAATGACGTCCGAAAGGATCAAAACCACCAGTAGATGCTCTAAAATAGTACCTCTCCCACCACCCTTCTTCCTCTGTTAGAGTCTAGATTCACTTTTCTTATAATGTGCTCAGATTCTATTGGTCAAAGTTTGAACTCTGGGCAGTCTCTTCTTGCTGTGTAGGTAACAACAGAAGCCAGGAGAAATGTCTCCTGTGGACTTCAGGCAATTGTTCATTTAAATCCCTTAAAAACTATGAGAAGCAAAAACCAGCTGTCATCTTCCTGACTGTTTTTGGGATTGATGAAACAGCAGCAAAAGAAAATGTCACAATTTTTAATGCTTCTCAATATCCAGCAACCTCTTCCTAATGCATAGGTTGTGCAGGTGGTTGTATAGGGGAGAATAATGGCTCCGGAAAGATACTTATGGCCTGTGTGTTGCAAGAGACAATGAACTTGAACACTTTTCTCTCCTTCTTTTCCTCCAAAGACCATGCACTTGAGACTCAGTTGTGCATGCATGAAAGTTCTATAAACATTACTTGAACAGCAGCCAAAAGTGATCTTTAGCCAGCTCTGGCCTACTTCTCCTCTTGTTGGGGCTCAGCACTCCCATTCAGTTGACTACTTGTCCTACTCTTTGCCCTCTCTGCTCTGCTGCAGCCGTCCTGCTTTTTTTCCTCTATGCAACTGCTGTCCAAACCAGCTGCACCCACTACATCTTCAGCAGTGGACCAGAGAGGGTATTAATCATATTTTTGAGGAGGACACTCTGCCATTTATCTCCCTGACACCTCCAGCATTTGGGAGCCCAGTGCTGCGCACAGACCATTGACTAGTAATATTACACATTACCGTGCTCCATTGCCTCTCCCTGCCCTCTTCATTGAGTGGCTGTTCAACAGTGGAGTTGTGTTTGTTCAATCAGACATAATTTATACCTTTTTTGTTCCTTCTGGAGAGCCTTTGTTAATTTTAAGTTTAAGCACTGCATTTCCCGTATAATTCCAGTGCCAACGTCACTGACGCTGAAGATGCTAAAACAGACCTGATTCCAGACTCGCTCAAACACATTGGTTTTAAATCACCAAATAAATGGGTTAAAAATAAAACGTCAAGGGAGATCATCTCATGCACACTCTAAAGCTTCTAAGTTTTATTGCATGTCTAAGAATATCTGTGTCTTCTATCTTAAAAGGGAATTCCTATAACAACATACGGTACTGCGATCCCCTGGCTGTTATCCAAAAGGCAAAGGCTACAAAGAGTAAGAGATTAATAGTTCAGCTAATTTCTAGCAAGGTTTTTTTCAGTTATTTGAAAAAAAAACTGAGGAAAAAAAATCTGTTGTACAGCAAAACAACTAATCATTCTTCCTGGAGTTTGTTACCCTGCTGGATTCATCAAACTGTGTAATGAGAGTAGTTGGCTTATGATCTGCTTAATTTTATACTGTTTAGACAATATAGAGAAATAGGAACTGTTATGTCTATAGGTTTGTGGGGAGGGGAGGGTTATTCATTTGTGGTGCATGTGATTTATTTGTGATAGGAAGTCCTTCCGAAATCAGCTCCAAGTTCCTGTCTCTATTACGCAAATACATAATTAAAATGTTATGTTTTCGCTTTTGCCTCTTGTGACGCCCAAGGATGGATTATCAGCAAATATAAATTGATGTATCCCCACTGATTTCAGTGATGTTGGGCTGATTTACACCATTTGAGAATCTGGCCCCTTATGTCACACAAAAATGTCCTGTTGACAGAGCAGGACTGGAGGCAGGTCCCACCAGATCCAATTAGCACAGCATATAATAATATTCCTTACTCCAGACTGGCTTCTGCCCTCTCCAGTCCACTGAAACTGCTCTTACCAAGGTCTCTAGTTACTTTCATAGCCAAATCTCAAGGTCACTATTCCATTACCATTCTGCTTGACCTCCTGGCTGCTTCTGACACTGTTGATTATACACTCCTTTTTGAACCCATCCTCTTCTGGTTCTCCTCCTACCTCTCTGCTAATTCCTTCTGTGTCTCATTCAGTGAGTCCTCCTTACCTTTCCCACTCTTCCTGGGGCTCCTTCAGTCCTTCAGTACTCTATCCTTGATCCTTTCTTCTTCTCTATTTACACCAGGGGTCGGCAACCTCTGGCACGCGGCTCACCAGGGTAAACACCCTGGCAGGCCGGGCCAGTTTGTTTACCTGCCGCATTGGCAGGTTCGGCTGACCGTGGCTCCCATTGGTTTCAGTTCACCATCCCAGGCCAATGGGGGCTGCGGGAAGTGGTGCAGGCCAAGGGATGTGCTGGCCGCAGCTTCCCGCCACCCTCATTGGCCTGGGACGGCAAACTGCGGCCCATGGGAACCGCGGTCAGCTGAATCTGCCAATGTGGCAGGTAAACAAACCGGCCCGGCCCGGGTGCCAGAGGTTGCCCACCCTGATTTACACCTTTTCTGTATGTGACCATATCTGTTCACACAGCTTCAACTATTCCCTTGGTATTAACAACTCACACTTCTCTGCTTACTTGTCTTCAAGCATCCAGCCCTGGATCTTTGCCTTTCCCTCTGGCATCTGATCCTAGATGTCTTCTTCTCAGCTTAAATTTAATATGGACAATACTCAAAAACAACTTCATCACCACCATCTTCCCTGTCACTCAGGCCTATCAACTTGGGTTCCATCTTGATTCCACCATTCCCCTTGACTTACATATCCAGGTGATGTCCAGATCTTGCCACTTCTTTCTATCGCATTCCCAAGTTTTAGACTTTTATCCCAGACTCCACGGTTAAAAGTCTACTCTAGGCTGTCATCATCTCCCATCTTGACTACTGTCCCTCCTCTAACCTTCTTGGAACACTCTTTGAATCCCTTGAAAACACAGCTGCAAAGATCATCTCCCATTGTTCCGACCATGTCACTCTCTTCTTTCAGTCCCTCTGGTTCCCCCTTTTTCACCTCATCAGCTTCAAGTTTCTTGTCCTCACCTTATAGCCCATCACAACTCAAACCCTCCCTATTTATCTGCCCTTATATTTTACCAATTCTTTCTCACTGCCTCTGTTCTGTCGATTCCAGGCTGTCCACTTCCCACAAAAATATTTGCACACTTTCTTCCATGCTACTCTTACTCATGAAATGCTACCCATAAATAGTCTGTAAAGTCACTACCCTGTCCTCCTTCAAATCCATCTGGAACACTCTTTTCTTCCAACATGCCTACAGAAAATTGCCAACTAATAATTATGACATAGAGGGGCAGTGGGCTGATGTCTATTTTATTTGTATGTTTATTTATCTTAACTTGCAGCCATCAAGGTTATATTCGATGTAACCACATATTCCTATCTTATTGTCCTCAGTCTTCTTCACTCAGTCCCTTCTCTTGCATATTACACTCTCTTATGTGCTTTTCTTAAATTATATTAAATGCTCTGTAGAGTAGGAATCATGTTTTCCTGCATGTTCCTATGGCACCAAACATACTGAAACCCAAGTCTCTCATATTTTCTACCCAAGAATCTCAAATGACATCACAAATATTAATTGATTCTCAAGCACCCCGAGACTGCATTATTTCCACTTTATAAACAAGGAAAGTGATGCACATGGAGGTTAACAATATGATCAAGCATGGAATGAAGCAAAAATAGTATATGATCTTATAAGTAAAAATTGTCATAATGCATAGGCACAAAGCAGGGAAGGGTAAATTAAGGTTGCATGGTCACCCTTAATTCTGTCATTCCTTAACTTTGTACTGCTTGACTTTGCAACCTTAAAGTTCTTTTAACATAGTGTTTTGTATGTAATTTCCTAGGTTCAAAAAAAAAAGTAGACTTAAAATGGAAATTCCATCATGTTGACGCCCACATAGGTCATTAGAAGTTTGCAACCTTTAGATCTACAGCCCAAATGTCTACCACTTGAGTAAATGGAGTAACTGGTAATAGTAGTAAGCTGTTATCCTCTGTGGACCACCTATTGGGCAGGGATGGAGAGAGAGACATTGCCATTGGATATTGCAGGTATTTGGTAGCAGCAGAGGAATATTAGTACTCGGAGATCCAGGGTTCAGTTTCAGGTCCTGGCGAGGAGTTTGCTGTGGTGGTTATAGACGCCCCTGTTTCTCTCCATCAGTGATCCTCTCCATTTTTATCTTCTTTCCAGGCTGTTCTTTTCCTACTTCTTCTACCTGTCTCCCTTCTGCATTTGAGTCAGGTTGTTCCTCCTCCTCCTCAAAGCATAAGCACCCCCTGGGAGACCACTTGAGAGCACTCTGGTCTCAGTTATGGTGTCCAGTGCCACAACAGTCTCCAACAGCAATTACAGGAATAGTCCTGCTCTGTGGGGGTTGAGCATGCCCCGTGTTGTTGGCACAAAGTCCTGTGGGGTGGAGCATAGCCACTGTGGGTGGCATGGAGCTATGTGGGAATGGAGCATGGGCAGTATGTTGGCATAAATCCCTGCAGGGATGGAGCATACTCAGCATAAACAGACTGTTCAGAGAATTGTACTGGTAGCCTCTAACAAACCTCTACTGAGCATGTGCAGAGGGTGGATTTTTATGAGGGCAGTAAAAGGCACTTCTCTGATCCCAGGGTCACCCTTCTGTCAAATTGGAAGACACTACTCCAAAGCATGGAGGGCTGGAGCTTCTCCACAACATGATTATAAATGCTTTTTAATATAGGCAAAACAATTTATTTTTCCCAAACCTCATTCTTGGAAATGACTGAAACTATTTTTCTGGCACTTTCCAAAATATTTCAGCCCAAAAGGAGATACTGAGTGTAGAAAATTTTAGCCCAAATCATTAAACTTTGGGAAAGCAATAAGTAACTGAAAGCAGAGTCTTATCATGGAAAGCATTAGTCAACCTTAACTATGGACACTGCTGCCCTCTGCACTTATACCTTCTTGTTTTCCTTTTAAATATTTGTTGATTTACATTCATTTTCAAATTTTAGCAAAATGGTAAAATGATGCAATTACTTAGGGGAAATTGATTTTTTGTTTCATGACAGCAAATCAAATTCTTCAGGACACATGGAAAGCAGAGGATCATTAGTCAAAAAATCGAAGTACACATGCACCCTTCAACAACAAATGGAAAAAACCAGAGCTTTGCCTAGTGGATACGGACCCGCATTCTATTCCCTGCTCTGCCACATACTTGTACCTTGAATCTTTTTCTGATGAACTCAGTGGAGGTTTTGCCATTGACTTCGGTGGGCAAGTCACTTAATCTCCCTCCACTTAGGTTCCCTTATGCTTAAAATGAAGACAGCACTAACATCACAGGGCTGGTGTTGACCTTAGTTGATTAATGCTTGTAAAGCCCACTGAGATGGTTTTATAGGAATGCAAAGAATTGTGATTTAAGTAGCATAGATAGGAGATAGATAAAACCAAGCCAGCAGGTGAAGCTGAACTAGAGAATTAATATTACTATTACAGTTACTGCAGTCTTGTGTATATGATGGAAAAATGAACAGAGGGATGGCCTTATCCCCAATTCTGCCATTCCTGGGTTCTGATTTGTCATATTTCAGGGGTTTTTTTGTAATGGAGGGTTTCTTACCCCACAATGGGATAAAAAACTAACTCACAACTTGAAATTTCTCTCTGTACTTGGCCTTTGAGAAGAAATTGAAAGCTAAGGAAGCCCTGCCATAGCTAAATATATTGCAATTGAATAGGCTGAATGGTTTGGGGCTGAGCTGGGCAGGGCAGGGCAGAGCAGGGCAGGGTTGGGCAGGGCAAGTGATTTTGTTATTCCAGAGCAAAGGACAAGACAAAGACCTCTCTAGATTTAGCTGCAGAACAAAACTCTTGACCTCAAGAACTGTGTAAGCCTATGTGAAATTCAGATCGCAGTGTTAAGTAAGAGCTGCTTGAACAAAAGGCAGAGCTTGTCTATTACATGATCACATTTTAATTAGATCCTCTAGCCTTGTCTTCTTTGATCTTGAGCTGCAGGTGATAATAAATACCTTGAACAATAGGAATTACACCAGAGATGAATTTGACCCACTATGTTTTTCAGTCAGGTGCTGTTTTGCCATTTCAGAGCTTTCTACACCAGAAAGTTGTATTAATATAACTTGAATATTAATCTGCCATGGTTAAGCTGACACAGAAGGCTGTATGGATACTCTCATTTTGGTTTAGTTAAGCCAGTTTCTAAATGACTTATTTAAACTCAATCGAATTAACCCCCGCTGATATTGAAATCAGACTGTCCACACAGCCTTTAGCATCAGCTTAACTATGCATATGACTACACTTCGAGCTCAAGATGTAATTCTGAGCTAAAGGAGACATATCCTAAAACCAGTCTGTAGCCAAGGTGGTGCAAGTGGCAGGAGGGGCTCACCGCTCCAAGGATGTGCTCATTCAAGATGCTAGGTAGCCCTCTCCACTCCACCCCCTGCTTGTGCTGCCACAGCTACATTTTATTTTTAGCTCAGAGATAGCAGAGAATTCCCCCTCTCCTCCCATCGCCAGCGTGAAGCATGGACATACTCTGTCTTAGTTTAAATTCACACCTTCAGTTATAACAGTACAATTTTCTGAGGTCGATAAGCCCAGTGTATCCAACTGTTATCAGAGGTGAGATTATAGTATGACCAGGCACTAATTTAAATCTGTGTAGCACAGCTAAAAATATCAGTGTCGACATAGTGACATGAGCTTCTGTGCAGGCTTCTCAAGCCAACCCAGGACCCATCTTCACTACTATTGTTAGCCATGCTAGCTATATTAAAGCTAGCAGGTGTGCCTACCCAAGCTGCAATCCCACATTTGATTGCAGTGGAGACATCCCTTATGAGGGTAACATCTACTATAATGCAAGAGATAGTCCCTGAAAAATGCCAGTAGGTTGCCTTCTCTATTGCATTGCTTCACACATTGGTGTCTCCAAATAAGACAGAAACCTGCATACGAAGCTGTTTGCTGCTGTCACTTACCATTATTAGTGAGGTGCTGAGTCATGTTCAGGAGTTTTACTTTAAAATAATTTGTTACATTTAGGTATTGAAGGAGTGCTTTGAAGCACCTCTCTCCCAAAGTTGAGAATACTTCTTCAGGGAACTCCCCTAGAGTTTCAGTCAAGAGCCTTAACCACAAAACCATCCTTCCTCTTTGAAGGTCTTCTAAGGGCCAAGGGGAGGTAGATGAGGCCAGGCACATCCTGCCCCGATTTCGTATCAATGGGGACAAGGGCAGCACAGTGACACTTATCTGATACTTCTCTTGGAGAACCTGGAGGAGGGGCTGAACAGAGTAGAAGCAGCTGCAGGGGGAGGAGCTTATGGCTTGGTGATCAGTATTAGCCTACATCGAGTGTGCTTCTCTGTACCTTTGCTGAAATAGGTAGCAATACAAACAGAACCCACACACTTAATACATCTCACTGACACTTTCTGTAGCAATTAACCACACAGATTAATTAAATTTATTTGTCCAACAGAATAGAGAAACGTTCAGCAGTAATGCTAATATTTCACATATAATGTTTAGATTTGCTATACTTTCCATGCGGCTTTATGATTTTCCACCCCACAACTAGTTCATAACACTGTTGTTTACTGAGCTCTCGGAGTGCATGGAAAGATCTGGGTGTGGTTTTTGGAAGCAATTAGGGATGTGGTGTTTTGTTTTAATGTTATTTTAATAAACATTTGGTTCAAAGCTATCAGTAGTTCTTGAAAATAACAGACTTACTTTCAGTGGGTAGCAACCTCTAGAATCCTCTGAGTACAACTGATTGGATGCTTTGTTTTTTGTTCTATTAAAAAACAAAAGATGTTTGAAGAATTAGGCCCTGACTCATCAGAGCACTTAAGTCCATGCTTCTGGAAGGCATGTGCCAGAAGGAACTGGGACTACTCATTAACTTGACTTTAATCCCACTCTTAAATACTTTGCTGAATTAGTACTTGAGACAATAAGGAAAACCCTGTAAAAATATCTATTGATAAGGAACAGGTAAAGTAAAGCTTGGAAAAAAGTAAATAGCCACATATCAGTCCATATAACTAACATGGTGGGAAAAAATAACTGTGCCAGGTCTATGCTAATGTGTATTTGCGCTGCCACCTATGAAGCTGCTATGGTGTCAGTGCAGTGAGAGGGAAATTCCTTAAAATGTCTAGCATAGACATAACCAGGTGCAACCATAGCTGGAACACTTTGTTCATTTCTGAGTACCTCAATGACAGTGACGTTGACAAAGAGGAGGCGACTCAGAGACAAAAAAAAGGAGGGAGAGGAGAACAAGAAGATGATGATCAGGGACCTAGAAAGAGTAACTGATGAGAAATGAATAAAACAGCTAATTAGATCATGTAAATTACTAACCGTGTCTAACATGGGCCATGAGAACCCCTGCTAATATCTGAATAAACACCAAGGACAAAGAATTATTGAGAGCCTCATAACAGGGAGAAATAGGATTCAGTTAAGAAAGGAAAACTAAGATTCAGTTTAAGTAAAAATGTCTTATTAGTGAGATTTTTCTGTATTGTCAAGCAATCGTGCAGGAGAACTATGGAAGCTCTATTGCGTAGCACATTTAAAACTAGTATGGTGAAAGCAGTGGCAAATCTATTGTAGACAGAAACCCTGCATTGGCAAGGGGCTAGAGCAGATGATGATGATGATTTATTATGTATTTATTAATTACCCTCAGACCTTGCCAATGCAGGATTTATGCCTTCATTATGGCCCAAGACCCCACTGTGCTAGGTGCTGTACAAACCCAGAACAAAAAGATCATTCCTGACCTGAAGAGTTTACAGTCTAAGTCTCAGGAGACACCAGATAGATACCAACAGGCAGGCAGACAGGAATACAAGGAAACAATGAGACAATATTAATCAGCATGATAAGTAATTTGTCTCATCCATCTCTAATCTCTCTGCTTCTGGGATTCTAATAACCAGTGCGTGAATCAATAGCTTTATTTTCATTAACATTTTATTTTAAATGTTGGTAGCACCTTTCAAGTAGTGAGAACTCCCAAGCCCCCCCCAACCTCAGTAGCTGCAGGTAATATCCTGATGTTTCCCTTCATGGTGTTGGCAGATACTGTATATATTAACACATTATGACAGCCGTCTACAGCATCTTTGAGTCAATCAAATTCTGCTAAACCTAGTCAAAAATTACTATGAACTACTACATAACAATAATAAAAAAAAACAAACAGAAGCTTAAACAATAAATGAAGAGTGATACCAGTCCTGCTGTCTTACAATTTTAAGAAGATATTTTCTTTGTCTATCTGCTGATCTCTATCTTTATCTCTCTCTCCCCATAATATCTGATTTTTTTTCTCACTACTCCTCTATGAGGTTGGGAAATATCTCAATTTTACAGAGAGGAAACTGCAGGACAAAGAGATTTCAGCGTTTTGAAAAATGGCCAGTGACTCTCGGTCCCTCAATATTTGGAGCCTACCCTTGTCCTGATTTTCAGAGGTGGTTACAAGCTCCAGTTCCCACTGATTTCAGTTAGTGGTGCTAGCGATCAGCGCTACTGAAAACTGTGGTGGTTGAAATTGGGGCTCCCAAAAATTGAAGAACCCAAGAATCGCAGGATACTTCTGAACATTTTGGCC
Organism: Chelonoidis abingdonii; assembly: GCF_003597395.2. Classification (NCBI taxonomy): domain Eukaryota; kingdom Metazoa; phylum Chordata; order Testudines; family Testudinidae; genus Chelonoidis; species Chelonoidis abingdonii. The sequence continues at coordinate 76,381,185 of NC_133777.1, forward strand.
TAAATGACTTGTCCAGGTCACACAGGAAGTCTGTAGCAGATATGGGGGTTGAATCCGGATCTCCTGAGTTCCAGTCTAGTGGCTAAATCACAAAACATATATCGTTTTTGAGGAACCACAATTACCATGTCCCTGGCAGAGTTCTTTGTCCTGTTATCAAGACAATGAATTAAACGTGTCTGATTAATTTCAAAACAATGTCAATGACTGGTAGGCAAAGCTTTCTGCACTGTGTGCATATGATGGTGTGAAGTAAGATTTTGGAGAGCCTTCTTCAAAGGTGGGAATTCAGCATCCCCAACCCCTTTCACCTCACTGAGTCTGGGACCGCCAAAACCTACCTGGGTCCATTGAAATTCTAGCTATATTATGCACAGTCAGTGCCCCTCCACCACTTTCCTTTCCTCCCTCCCTCCAATACAAAAAGGCAAAGATACATATTTTATGCATAAAACTAAGATAAAGAAACGTTAAGTTTTCACATTTTCAGGAAAAAGTGACAGTTCTGATAGTAAAAGCGACATCAGCTCCCCCTTATTGCACACATTGTAGCTGTAACAGTTCAACTGATGCTGGTTAGTTAATGTTACTAGGCAAACTTTTTCCTGATTTTTGAGCATGGCAATCTGTACCCTAATGTTGTATGACTGCAGTTTCTTTCCTTTCTTTGCATCACAGACCTAATTCAACAACCATTGAAGCAAAATGCAAGTCTCTCAATAACTTAAATTAATGGTGCATAGGGGCCCTATTTTCTGAGTTTGCGTGTCTATATAAAACACAGTATGTAACATGCCATATATACACACATTATAAAGGCACACATATGTATGTGTATATGCTGCATGCATGTATAAACATTCTGCCGTGTATGTTTTTATTATCTTGGTTTTTAATCCCATCATCATTCAAAGTCTTACCAAATAGCACTGTGGGCAGCATGCCAGCTCCTTTCACATTCCTGCTAAAGTCACTTGGAATATATCTGAATGTGGCAAAACACATTTGCCAAGTTATGTGCATAAAAACATCCTTTGATCTTCCAGACTCATAAATATGTAATAAAGTACATGATTGCCCTACTGATCTGTCCTCCATCAATCTTATGTCCCTCTTTTATCGATTCATCCAAATAAGATAGGATCAAGGTACAAAAGAGTTAAAGAAGCTATTTATTTTAATGTTTCCTTGGAGAGCTTGCATATTATTGTGAGTACAAATTACATATATAATATTTCATAAATGATGTTTGAAGCATTAAAAATCACCTCTGCACTTCAAGTTAACACAAAACTCTGGCAGTCAGCCATCTTTTCTTCTCTCTCTCTCTTTTTCCTATTTTTAAATCATATATTAGACTAGGACTGTAATTCATCTTTGAAATGTTCAGGAAATCATACTTTGCAGTAGATTTAGTATATGGGCTGTCTGGATTGTTTTGTGACTCTTGTCCAAAACCAGGGATTAACCAAATTTGTACAAGGGATAGAGTGAGGACCAAGGAGAGTGCATAAAGGAGGCATTGCAGAGGTAATGGCAAAAACTGGTCCTGAAAGCTTCCGGGATAGCAATCCTAACCTTTGACTTGTGGTTTCTTAGATGTCTTTATACAACAAATTTCAAACACTAGCTACATCAGATGATAAACTCTCGAGGATGTTAAAAGTGAAATATAGTTGGAAAGAGTAAAAATTATGCAAACCATAAACAAAGTGACTTAAATGGCTGGGTAGTAAAATCTACATTTTGTTTCACAAGGGAGAAATAAGGTGGAGTCTTTAAGTGTTTGAGCCATTATTCTTGCTTGCTAGTAGAAGAATGTGCCTTTCACCATGATGCTACTTCTACTGAGCTAAAGGACCATCTGAGTTCACTTTGACATATTTAGTGCATCCCAACAGAGGCTGGTTTATGTCTGCCAAAGTATTTTTCACAACTGCTTTATGGCGCATACTCTTTGCCAGCGTCAAAAGGACCGGTTTTGGAAATGCACTACTAATGAATGAAATAATTTTTGAGCAGTGCATGTCAGTTGGGTAATAGGGAATGAACTTTAACGCTGGGTAATAGGGAATGCACTTTAACACACTTCAGTGCAGGCCTGAACTCTGGAAATAAATGCCAGAGGTGGGAGGCTCATCTTTGTCATGTTCACCATTGGCTTCTGATATGAGCTTCCAATAATACGGGAAAGGGGTGATTTTTCTATACAATCCAAAAGGCAGTGAAGAAACAAGTTGTTGAATGAGTTTATGAGACCCGAGAAGCAACCATTTTGGATACTAAGAGAGAACAAAAGGAGGCCAGTTGCCTAATGACACTTTACATTTCTACAACACTTTTCATTTGAGTCAAAGCACTTTACAAATGTTAATTAAACCTCACATCACCTCTGAGAGATAAACATTATTATCATTGTCTTACACAAGAGAAAACTCACCTAGCAAGTCTGTGGCAGAACTGAGGGAAAAAAATTCAAATCTCCTGAACCCCAGATTCATAGATTCATAGACTCTAGGACTGAAAGGAACCTCGAGAGGTCATCGAGTCCAGTCCCCTGCCCTCATGGCAGGACCAAATACTATCTAGACCATCCCTGATAGACATTTATCTAACCTACTCTTAAATATCTCCAGAGATGGAGATTCCACAACCTCCTTAGGCAATTTATTCCAGTCCAGTGTTTATACTACTAACGGACAGATTAGGAAACTTGTTCCTAATGTCCAACTAAATCTCCCTTGCTGCAGTTTGTGCCATTGCTTCTTGTTCTATCATTAGGAAGCTAAGGTGAATAAGTTTTCTCCCTCCTCCTCCAGACACCCTTTTTAAATACCTGAAAAACTCTATCATGTCCCTCTCAGTCTTCTCTTTTCCAAACTTAATAAAACCCAATTCTTTCAGCCTTCCTTCATAGGTCATGTTCTCAGACCTTTAATCATGCTTGTTGCTCTTCTCTGGACCTTCTCAATTTTCTTCACATCTTTCTTGAAATGCAGTGCCAGAACTGGGACACAATACTCCAGTTGAGGCCTTACCAGCACAGAGTAGAGCGAGAATGATTCTCATGTCTTGTTTGTTTGTACAACACACACCCTGTTTGTACAACACACTTGTAATGCATCCGATCACATTTGTCTTTTTTTCACCAGTATCACACTATGCTCATATTTAGCTATGTGGTCCCATGACTAGATCTCTTTCTGCCATCTCCTTCCTAGCAGTGTTTCCCATTCTGTATGTGTGTAAATATTGTTCCTTCTAGCTGGAGCACTTTTGCATTTTGTGCTTTTAATTGACTTCTCGGTTTACCTCAAGACCATTCTCTCCACTTGTTCAGATCATTTTGAATTGACCCGGTCCTCAAAAGCAGTTGCATCCCTCCTCAGTTTTTTCATAGGTATACGTCTGCAAACTTTAAAGCTACTTTCTATGCTTAACATCTACGTCATTGATGAAGATAATTGACATCTGAATCAGAGCCCCTGGTCCCAAAACAGGACCTGCGGAACTCTGCGACTTGTGCTTACCTTTCGGCAGGATGGGAGCTTTAAACAACTACTCTCGGTACGGTCTATCCAGCCATACTTGCAGCTCTCTTATAGTAATACCCATTAACTCATGCTCCAGAAAGCACATGTAATCAATGCTTAATCAGTCTAGGATGTAACTCCCATCCACCCTTCTCCCTCTGATGCCACAGCTACGTTTTCTACAAGAAAGCTATCGATTGGTTTGACGCGATATGTTCTTTACCAATTCCTGGTGGGTCTATTCCTATGCACCTTCCATCTTCCAAGTGTGCAAGATGATTTTCTTTTATTACTTGCTCCATTATTCCCTGGAAGAAGTTTAAACTAACTGGGTTGTCGTTCCTGGGTTGTATTATTTCCCTTTGAATGGGCACTTATTCTGCCTGTTTTTTTTTCCCTGGGTTTTTCTTTATTCTTGGGGAAATGCTCTCCCGTCTCTCCATGATGCCTTTCCAAAGATAATGGCTAGATAGGGCTTCTTCCATACTCTCTCTTCTAACTCTGAGTATTCTAGGAGAGATATGACAGTTTCATCAGGCGCTCGCGTGATTGCAGGCATCTACTTTTTTAAGTGATTTTAACGCTTTTTTTTTATTTATCTTCTAAACCTACTCCCTCTTCCATAAGCATTCGACTATGTTAGGCATTCCTTCAGGACTTCTCAGACCGAACAAAGAAGTCATTAAGCATGTCTGCCATTTCCAGAGTCGTTACTGGTCTCCCTCGTCCGTCTTGAGCAGTGGTGCCTACCTGTCCTTGGTGGTTCCTCATGCTCTCGTCTGTACTTTGATAAAAGTCTATCTTGTTTCCCCTTTCTGCCTCTATCTGCTAGATGCTCTGCGCTCATTTTTGTGCCTTTGCCTTCTACCTGTGCCCCTGCATTCCTGTGTTGTGTTGTCGCCTATAGTTCTTCCATTGTGTTATCTGCAACTGTTCTTCACAGTTTGTTTCGTATGACTTTTTAATTTTGTAGGTTATGCAAGATCTGCAAGTGGATTAACCAAGTGGTCTTTTGCACATTTTCTCTTTCACCTCAACCCATCGGGAATAGCGTGTTGCTTATATGGGCCTTATAGTTCCCTTTGAACGCCTCTTTCTTCGTCAGTTGTTTTTCCCCTCAGTCGGTGTGCATATCCGTATATAGGCCTCTTAACTGATCCTCAGCTCTCTGAAGGTCTCACCAAAGATCCGCGGGATTCCTGAGTATCCTCTCGTTTTCTTTTGCTATACTCCCTCTCCTTCCTTAGATTTGGAACTCTATGATTTCTTATGATACTTTTCCCCCAAGCTTCGCTATCTATTTTCAATTCTCAAGTGAGTTCTCTCTATTTGTTAAATAAGTCATAGAACAGCTGTTGTGCCACGCTCCACCAGTGCGATGTTTTAACTTCTGGAAATACAGTTGTCTGCAATGAGTTTGCAGGAAGATCTTTACTTGGATTAGTCTGTGGTACCCTCGCGGTGTGTATTTCCAACACTATATCTGGGTAGTCGGTGAATCTCCCCCATTCACCACCAATCTTGGCTCTGGATGATTTGTTAGTTAGTGCTTTAAACAGCCTTCTGAGGTCAACTTCTCATCACTTCTGGTGTTAGGTGGGCCGTTAAATTGGATCAGCTCTAAGCACTCGGAACATTACCCTTGTTATATTTACCCTTTTTATCCTACCCCGCAGAGACCTTACAACACCTCCTACTGTCCTCTACCCCTCCTCTCGAGAGATTACCTATAGATAGTGTTACTTTTAACTATCATTATATTTGTGAACCACCATTCCTCCTCTCTCGTGCTCTACATGACTCTATCTCTTCTTGGCCTGCGCATACATTCTACCTTCATATCTTTCTTTCCTGACATTCCACTCGCATGTATGTATCCCCATGTTTCTCGCAGTGTCCAACGTTGTGTACTTTAGTGCATGTATTATATGAGTTACCACAGAATGGATCTGCTTTCTCCATGACCCTATCCAGAAGACAAAGAGAAACTAGAGGGCTATCTCTTCCTCTTTTTTTATTATGAAATATTATCTCTTAGATTTGCGCCTTATATCTCGCAATTTTGTGCGCCGGATAACTCGCCATGTTTACTCTCATCTCTCCACTTTGACTATGAGGTTGGCGAGTTTAAGCCTTCATTGTGTGGTGTCTTTTGTTGCCAGATGTGGAGTACAACCTATTCCAGCCATCAGACCCGCGCCTAAGCAAGTCATTGTGCTACTGCTCCTCCTCGTACTCATGAGTATGGGCCAACTTTCTCCCTTGTTTGTTAGTTACTCTCGTTTGTTCTTCTCCCTTATCTCCCTAGTGACTCCCTTTGTTGGTTTTATCGGCTATCTGATGGGTGTTGTACTGGTAATCGAATTCTATCTCATCATATTTAGTAGATCGTCCTCTCTTCCGCTTATCTATATACTTTATTGGTCTAGATAGCTAGTGCTCTTAGTCTTGCTGTAGTATGTGCTCCACCAGGTTAGGTGTCTTCTTTCATTGCTAGGCTTGCTGGTCCTATCGTTAATCTCGCTGGCGCTCATTTCTTGCCGTTTCCATTATCTGTATCCTGCCGCCCCCTCTATTCCTGCTCTTCGATTCCGTTTGTTTGTTTTCTCCTTTCCTCTTATCTCTTCGTTTAGAACTTGGTCTCATCGATTCAAGTACTTGATAGCTATTTCTTACTCGCAAAAGAATGGGTGTCGGAGAGGCGAACCTACTGAGCCTCTGTGGCACACCGGAGCATCTCAGCTATGCCTACTAGTGCTGTATGCATTGACACACTTCGCCATGCGTTGCTGCTCTGCATCCGGCTTTATGTCGGCTGAAAGCTGTATGGGGCGTATGTGGTAGAGTCTATAGATCCTCTCGTTTCCAGTGCCTATTTATTGTATAGCGCTGTAGACTTCAATTCTCCCTCCTTGGACATCTTGGTTGTGGAATGCTTATGCCTGCAATCGCATAGAGCATGCATATATGGCTGCGTATCTGATAATGCCCAGGAGGATGGCTCCTCAAGGGCCGAATCTACTCCACCAAGTTCCCCGTAGCACTGTTAATACTTTTGTTGCTCGCAATGTGATTGGATTGTATTTTGTTCTCTGTGTGTGGCTTAAACCGGTACTTGCCCCATCTATGTTTCGATGCTCGGATGCTGTGCTGCTAGACAAACAGTTCTGATTAAAGTGTCCACTTAATATTGAAAAGTCTCATTACTCCTCCAGAGCTTGACCTCTATATTATTATTTGTATTAGCAGCATCTGGGCCTCGGACACATTGTGCTCGGCACTGTAGTGGAAATGATATTTGTATTAAAATTGCTGCCTCTTCTCGGAATTTCAGTATACTTGTGGTTTCCACGTTCAGCATGACAGTTCTTTACCTTTCGGTTTTGGTACTTCAGGCTCCTTCATCAGCACCTTAATGATAAGGCTATGCTTGTGGTGGGCCCTGAGGATTTGATGTGCATGACTATTTGGGTGCCTCTCTTCACTGCATAGTTTGAGCATCCAGTATTCCCTTACTAAGTTAGGCACGTCTTTTGGCAAATGGCATAGACAATGCCTGGCTAGGCCAGGTTCTGGGGCCTGATTGAGCCCGCATTTGAAGTCATATAATCTCTGTTCAGTTGAGCTTTTGGTCTAGTGTTTAGTTGCTCGAAAGAGGCTAGCTTCAACAGTGAAAACGAGCTTCACACTTCTTTGATATATTTGTATGTTACTTATAATACTTCGTGCTCTTTTTTTCGCGTTTTGCTCGAAAAATATTTTACTTGCTGATATCACTAACGTTGTTTATGAAGATATTACTCTCAAGCAGTCCGCCTGTTTTTGTTCTGTATGATATTCTCCATAGAGCTCGTCCAACTCATCTCAAGGATATACTAGCCATATTCTTGTCTGTTACCTCTTCCCCCTGGTTAGGTGGCCTATAGTAGACTCCTAGCACGACATCACCCTTGTTTTTTACCCTTTTTATCCTAACCCAGAGACTCTCAACACTTCCGTCTCCTATGTCCATCTCCACCTCAGTCCAAGTGTGTACGTTTTTAATATTTAAGGCAACACTTCCTCCCTTTTTCCCCTGTCTATCCTTCCTGAGCAAACTATACCCATCCACACTGACATTCCAATCATATGTATTATCCCACCAAGTTTCAGTGATGCCAACAATGTCATAGTTGTATTTATGGTTTAACCACCAGAATGTACTCTTCTCTCCTATCAGATAGCAGGAAACAGAGGTTTAACATTAAATCCAAAAAGGCAGTATACAATGAGTCCCAAGATAACTAGCCATGTTTTGTACTCACTGACATGGGAGTAACCAAAGAAGTAGTTTTGCCACAAAGTTGGGAGGGAACAAACCTTCCACCCTCCCAACCCCGCCAGCAGCATGATGCCACATGCACATGAGATGTCTGGCAATATACCTTCTTAGTTACTCTCTTGTTCCTTCCTTTTCCCTCCTGCCCTTTGAGGTCCTATCTGTGGTGCTGGTTGTCCAATTTTGGGCTCCTTCAGCATTCTAAAAAGTTTTTGGTCAGATCTCTGCTGTGTTGCTCCAGATTGTTCCAGCAGTGGGCTTTGGCTGGCACCAGGAATCTCCAGGGAGCTCTTCATAGCCAACCAGGAAATCCCTCCATTCCGTCCCATTCAGTTGTAGTTTCCTTCCTTCTAGAACATGGCAATTCAAGAACTGATAGGCTACCAGCAAAGGAGAGTCAGGAGGAAACATCTGAACCCTGTGCAAAGCAGTAGCCTCAGGCTGATCCTTGCCCTCTGCTCTTCTGCCTCCCGTTTGGTCGCTGAAAGCTGGGCAGGAGAGCTGTCCCCGTCTCTCATCATAATTACGTTCATGTGACTAATTCCCTCTTAGACTTCATTAGGGTGAGAATGCTTATGCCTGCATAGCCAAGAGCAGAATTTGGCCTGACGTAATATGAAATGACCCAGGAGGATGGGTCCAGTCAAGAGGCCAATCTCACTCCCACCAGTTCTCCCAGATAGCACTGGTGAGCAGTGAAGGTTTTAAGTAGTTGCCAAACAGATGCCCATATGTTCAGGCCAGGATGCCTGATGCTGCATAGACCAGTCTGATAATGTCACATTAATATGAAAAGCTCATTACTCCTCCAGAGCTACCCTATTTATTATTTGTATTTCAGCAGCATCTGGGACCGGGAACACATTGTGCTCGGCACTGTATGGAATGAATACTTTGTATTTAAATTGCCTGCCTCTAGGAATATCATATACTTGTGGTTCCAACCACAGTAGCATGACCAGTTCTTTTACCTTTCGTTTGGTACTTCAGGCTCCTTCATCAGCACCTTAATGATAAGGTGCAAGTGGTGGGCCCTGACGTATTGATGCTGACTGCCTCTCCTTCCACCATGCATAAGTTGAGCAATCCAGTTCCCTTACAAGCTAGGCACGTACTTTTGAATGGCATAGACAATGCCTGGCTAAGCCAAGGTTCTGGGGCCTGATTGAAAGCCCATTTAAGTCAACTAAAATCTTTTCAGTGAGCTTTGGATCTAGCTTTTAGTCTGGAAAAGAGGTAGAATTCTAACATGAAAAACGAGCCATTCACAACCATTCTTTGATTCTCTGTATGTACTTTTCTGGCATTTTATTGGTTATACAATATACTTGAATACCAATATTTTATGATTCCTAGGAGAGTCCCTAGTTTGTTCTGTATGATCCAACTGTCCAAACTCAATCTCCAAAAGGATATACTGAGCCAAAATATCTTGTCTGTTACTGACAACAAATGCAGTTGAATTGTCATAGCCAAGAATAGGATTTATTCAACAGAGTATCTTGGGAAAGATCAGATATTGAGTTTATTACAACATTATTTATTATTAATTAACAGATTATTATTAATTAAAGGATTGGAAGACCTTATATGTTTAAATAATGACAGATTTGGATTGTTAAAATCTATCATATTTTCAATACCAAACCAAGAGGACATGGAGCTATTTTATATGATTTTTCTAAAGGGGTCAAAATATGGCAATTTTTTCTGTGCATGTATGTGGGAAGGGTATCTTGAAATTTTTTCCTTTAAAAAAAATCATGTTTTTCTTTTCTTTTTTCATCAAAAAAATTGAAACCGTGACCCATTTTTTCCAGTGTTGTTGTAGCCTGTTGGTCCCAGGATGGATGAGATAATACCAGGCCTACAAAGGGGGCAATTGCTCAGGGGCCCTGGCGATTTAAAATGGCCTGGGGGGCCCCGGCTGCTACCGCTGCCACAGTAGCAGTGCTGGCCGGGAGCCCTGGGCCCTTTAAAGTCGTCTGGGTGGGCCACAGGGCTCCTAGGCATGATTAGCCAGTGCAGGCAGTCCTGGAAGTGATGAATTCGTCACTTCTGCCCCAGGCCATGCCCCCCACCCCCAGGGATGGCCCTGGCCCTGGCCCTGGTCCTGGGACCCAGAATTTCTGTCGGTGGGTAGGAATAATACCTTTTATTGGACCAGCTTCTGCGGGTGAAAGAGAAAGCTTTTGAGCTCTGTGGCAGTCAAAAGCTTATCTCTTTCATCAACAGATATTGGCCCAATAAAAGATGATACCTCACCCACCTTGTCTCTCTCATTATTTTCAGTCTTTCAAAAACAAAACCATTTAGGGATTTTATTACAATTTGGGAGATTTTAAAAAACATTTTTACCAAACTCAAAAAAAAAAGTTTTGATATTGTTTTAGTTTCCATTATTTTAACTGAAAAGTTAGAAGATATTGACCAAAATGAACATTTTTGATTTGGAAAAAAATGCCATTTTTCATTTAAATAAAACCCCCAAAGGTGAAAAAAAACAAGCAACTCTAACAGGAACATTCCATAGTTTCCCCATGCCCTCCCACAGGGCCATCCCTAGGTGAGTGCAGGGTCCAGGCCGGAAGTGACGGATTCGTCTCTTCCAGGACTGACCGCACTGGCCAATTGCACCATCCCATAGGGCCCCCCAAAACATGGGGCCCAGATCAGTCAAACCGATTCACCTACCCAAGGGATGGCTTTGCCCTCTCATCAGTGAGCCTTCCCCATGAGATCCAGTGACCGTCTCAAAGCATGGAAAAGTAGGTCTCGGATGAAAGAGTCTAGGCCCATGCAATCCTTTTTGCTGAGTCAGATGCTAAGAAGGGAACAGTTAGTGACAATTATGATGTGAACAGTTACTGGAGTGAGACCACTGAACTCATTTTACATATGTTGCCAAATAGTCATTGAAGGTGGCAACTTCAGTCTCCATATGCAACTGTAAGAGATTCAGACAAGGTGACCTCATAGACTCATAGATTTAGGGTCAGAAGGGACCATTATGGTCATCTAGTCTGACCTCCTGCACAATGCAGACCACAGAATCCTACCCAGCCACTCCTATAACAAACTCCTAACCTATGTCTGAGTTATTGAAGTCCTCAAATTGTGGTTTAAAGACCTCATTGTGCAGAGAATCCTCCAGCAAGTGACTCAGGCCCCATGCTGCAGACCTAGGGGTGCCAAACTAATGTCCCAGTATAGGTCCCTCAAATGGGAAGCTCTGATCCTAATTTTATACTAGCCACACCTTAAAAAGATAAAGGAAGTTGAAAGAGCCAATGTTTTGATAATTGTTTTTTAACGTTGGCTTGTTAAATCTGTCTGAATTATTCAGTTTGAATGAAAACTCAGCAACTTTGATTTGTAGGTGAAATTGTTATTCTTAGCTGCTTTCCCCTCATAGGATTAAATGTCAAGGCTCTCTGTTCCCCATGGAATCAATAAACCCCGGCACTAGTCCCTGTAGGAAATGAAATTGCAGAAAAGGTAATTGCTTTAAATGGTCTAGATGTGCAAGTTTCACAGATTTCCTTGGTGGACTTTTCCATTAAACTTGGTACTATCGTTTTAAAAATAATGGTATTTCTGTCAACGGGAGTGTTCAGCCTTGGCAAAACTTTCAGCTGGTTTAAACCGGAGTCAGTGAATCCCTGCTGATTTATACCAATTGAGCTTGTGGCCCATGGTCTGATGGCTTATGTATGAGTAACACACTGTGCTATTGTGCGAGAGCTTTACACTTGGCCCCAGAGATGACCAATGCCTGAGGATAGTGGGGGGGGGGAAGGGGAGCAGTGAGGGCAGCCGGCTTCAGCAGAGTTACTGAGCATGCTCAGTCTGTATGAGCATGCTCAATACAAGCCAAGCAGGAAATTGGGGCTGGGGACGTGACCCTGCCTCCCTCCACACACACACATATACACACAAGTCACCTCTGCTTGGCCCAGAGAGAATAGAAAATGACTGTCAATGGGATTTTGGCTCCTAAGGTCCTAAATTCCTTTTGAAAATGAAATTTAGGCTCCTAAATCAGTGAGACACTGCAATGCTGAGTGCAGCGATGCAAAAGCCTTTAAAAATCTGTGTCTTAGACTCTGTGTGCCTCACTCCACCTGCAAAAATTACATTAATGCTACTCCACTTCCTCCTGAAGATGTTTTCAGAAGAAATACATTAAATGTTGTGAGGTGCTCAGATACTATGGTACTAGAGGCCATCCAAGCACCCTAAATAGATGGATAGAAGAGAAAGGAACTGGGCATAGTAGGAGAAAAATGAAGGAAAAATTGTCCAATACCTGAACCTGACTCAGATCTTTTTTTTCAGAGGAAAAGTCTGTCTCAGAGTGGGCCAAAGCCAGCCAGAGACTGAAGGGAAGTGTGCTTGGTGTTCAAGGCAGGTTGTGCAGGCTTGGTAGGATATTTGGATATTGTTTCTCCTTTTCTGCTTTCTCTGCCTTTTTTTTCTTCTTTCCATCTCCTTCATTGTCTACACTCTTTCAGTCTTACTGAGTGTGCAAGATTTGCTGCATAATTGCAACCTGCTAGCCTACCTTCACTCTCTCGGCTCGGCCATTGGTGCACCCTACTCTGCCTGAAACATATGGCCCCAGTCTGGCCCATTTCAGAGGAAGTAGGAGAGAGAAAAAATCTTGTGGGGAACAGCCTAGAGGACTGTGCCAAGCCCCAAGTGGCCACCCATGTACATGTGCCTCCTGAGTCAGATATCACTAAGGGGCAAGAGTTTTGATCAGACTCAGGATAAGGAAGATGAACAGAACAGGCTGAAAGGAGGGTTGGGAGGAGAAGGAGGGAGTTTGGACATGTGATGAGGCAAAGAAATGAGCTTTCCCAAAGTCCCAGTGCATTTAAGCTTTCACATCACTGGTACATATAGTAAGGGCAAATGACTGCCTAGAGTAGAGCGGAAATGGCTCAGAGGTTGGATAACTATACAACCCTACTCAGATCAACTTGAGTCCATTTGGGCATCTGTTGCTGGCCGACATCAGGTGGATGAAATAGGGAATGTCCCTAGGTTTCTAAGAGAACCCTTCAATAAGTGAGAATATTTGGGAAAAATGTGTCTTATATTCCTCTGCTTATTGCAATCAGTATGAGTTACCAATGCAAATATCGAAAGCTGGCTTACTAATAGTATGTTTTCCAAAGGTATTGTGTACATTTCCAATTTTGGTTTGGAACAGCTCTAAGGTAAAAGAAGTGCTCAGGATACACCTTTATGAACCAAGGACCTTCTTCAATCCATGCGTAGCCTCATTGATTTGTGTTTGTTTTTGTGAGGCTCATACTGTGCCTGATAAAAGTAGGATGAACCAAACTTTTTCTGTAAAATCCAACTAACTTCTGAAAAAAAAGAGAAAAATGTTATATTTAGTATAATGCTTTTCAGCTACAAAATTTTGTGCTAATTAATCAGAAATTTAAACAGTTGGCAAGAGCCAATGGCTCTATGCTGATTTTAAACAATAATAATTCAACTGGTCTAAGTACCTTTGTTTTGCATTTTTGATTGTTTTCTCTGCCTTTAAATGGGAATTGCAAGGGTTTTGATATAAGGATCGAATCCATCATTCTTGTTAGTTATTTATACCACACTCATCACCACGGTATGAGAGTACCTCAGAGATTGTGTCATTTTTCTGTAGCTTCTGTATGAGTCTGTGTATCCTCTGCTAAATTCTTGTTATGAAAATTTTTAAAGTCACAGCCCATGGTAGGACCAGTATCCTTGTACTTACTGGAGAAGCAGTCCATTAGGGGGACTACTTTTCCTCTTCCTTCAGTGATGGAAGAATACTATCATAAAAGCTCTTCTGAATAGAATTAACTGTTTCTAGCCACCGTGATATCACTCAACCCTTAACTTGAGGCAAACCTCATCCCCCTTGAAAAGATTAATCTCTACCACGTAACTGGTACCAGAGGAGATTGTCACACTTCCTTCTACCCCTGAGGCAGTGTGTGGAACACCTTTGCAGCTTCCTGCAATTGTTACTACTGCTCACAGGCTGTAGTAGAGGCTACAACTACTGCTTCCGATTACATGACTAGTTGTGCCCTCCAGAATGGGTTTGTGCATCACTGGATGCTTGCATTTCACAGACCTGTTGTACGTGCCTTTGCCATTCCTCTGGCATCAATGCCAGACCTACCCAAGACCTGATGTGTGATTATTTTGCCCTCTAGTGTCTGGAGGCCCATGTAGAATAGAAATTTTAATTATTCTACAGCTACTGGAGAATCTCATTTCTCTTACACGGTAGAGAGCTTTGCTTTTGAAACAGAAGGTCCTGAGCACTGTCTCCATGATGACTCGGCATCCTAGATGACTGCAATCTAAGCAGTCATAGTGTGAGGATTAGGGGACATTTGTAGTCTTCCTGGGCATCTGTTCATTACAACATCATGAGGTTTTCAAAAATTGTATTGAACTTCAGACTACAGAGAAGAGAAGGGGAGAACTAATTCAGGCCCAAGATGATTGCGAGTGTTATAAGATTTGAGTTTCTTTAATGGCTTATTTAAATCCTGCTTCTTGGTGCTGATTGGCATATAGAGCTTCAAAAGCAGCAAAGAGTTCTGTGACACCTTATAGACTAACAGATGTATTGGAACATGAGCTTTCGTGAGTGAATACCCACTTCGTCGGATGCATGGGAGCTTTGGAACTGTAGATTATTTAATGCAACCTCCATGGACAGGGGCAGCTCTAGCTTTTTTGCCACCGCAAGCATGGCAGTCAAGCAGCCTTTGACGGCAAGCCTGTGGGAGGTCCACCGGTCCTGTGGCTTCAGTGTACCTGCCACCGAATTGCCGCCAAATCCATGAGACCGGGAACCTCCCGCAGGCATGCTGCTGAAGGCTGCCTGACTGCCGCCCTCACAGGGACCAGCAAGGTGCCCCCCGCAGCTTGCCACCACAGGCACTCACTTGGAGCTCTGATCCCTGGAGCCGCCGCTGTCCAGGGAGCCAAAGATTATACGAGCTTTAAATTACATAGAAGAGACACTAAATAAATGAATGGCGCAAAATATTTCTAATCAGTAATGTAACAGTAGAAGGCCAGAGCGCGACCGTCTGTTGTGCTGATGCTCTGTGGAGGGTGGCTTGGTCCCAGTCCTTGCACTCCATGGTTCTGGCCTGTTCGTCGCACGCATCTGTTGCATGGGCTCCATGCACTCAGAGGAACAAGTTGCACTATCCTGCAATCCATGTGTGATCCAGCACTGTCCAGTGCCTTACTCAGAGCAGTGCTCATCAGACTCGGTGTATGCTGATAGGAACCATTTTAGGCTTAGGGCAATAAATTTTCAAAGAGATGTGTATAGGTTTCAGCCACATGGCTCCTATTGACTGTAAAATCATGCTCTTAAAACCCCATGCAATTTATCCCTTGGGGTTATGTTCATTTACATAACACTCACAACGAGTATAATGTTCAAGTACATGCACATACGATGTGTGTATATAACTCCATGCGTTAGTGTAGAGGGGGAAATACACCCTCTGGTGTGAATAAATCAGCCCCACCCACCCTTGTGCCTTGTGTGTTTGTGGCTGTGCAACACTGAAAAATCATTTTTATGGCAAGTTAACAAGATTATACTATAAATATTACATTACGAGGTTCAGACGCGGTATTATTTTAAACATATCTGCACTTTGCTGCAGATCAGTGTGTCACTTAAATATTTTCTTTGAAGAATACATTTTTGAAACACATCATAAAAATTCCAGCACTGAGATTTCTCAGCTTGCTCCATCCCAGGGTGTGTCAAAATGTCTTTATTAAAATAAGACATTAAAAAGTTATAGGTTTGACTTTGGGGGAGTTGTGAGGGATTCAGAAAACAGGCAGTGTAGCTTTAATTGAAGGAGACAATGTTGTCAGTATACGTGTTCCTACAGTTATAAAACCCAGCGGTATAGTATTCATCAAGTCTGATTCCACCTGACACTTGACTGAAAGCATTTTGCACTAATTTGCTTTGTGCTTGTCTAGTAAATCTAGAAAGAATGAGTGAAGGGGTGATAGGTGGCCATTAAACAGAATAAACAGCCCCTGGCAAGTGAATGAGTTTTACAGACTTGTTGCTTTTGGGGGGAGGGGAAAAGATTATAGGTTTCTGAATCAGCATGTGGCTGGCTTTATCACTCTGTAATCACAACTGTTTTCCTTGGCCCAGAGACCCAAGTGTACCTCCAGAGAGGCTACTATGGTGAAGAAGGAGGCTCTGCCCCTGAACCTCCACAGGAGACCCCTCTAGACATATGATTCATATTCCAACTGTGATAGAAGCCTAAATGGCAATTATTTTATCATATAAACACCAGTGAGATAGATTTCAGTCCGGAGCTGATTGCTTTCCTCAGATAATCCTTTTCAAATTTTCCTTACATAAAATGTAACAGCTTTAGGGTGTTTTCAGGTCCCCACTTATGGTTCAGTTTATGGTAAAAACCTTGGGCCGGTTGTCATCTTTGTCTAACTTTGCTGATAGCAGGCAGGAAATAGCTGTGTAAAGGCAGGAGGGGGTAAATAGCTCACTCTGTGGCCTGTAATTGGTTCATATTTTTGGACTGTGAAGAATAGAAAAGGAAGCAGAGAAGGGCTGGAAGACAGCCTAATAAGGAACACATGGGCATCTGAAAACTAAACACAGCTGGACCAAGAACTACATTTGACCACCCATTCCATCCTTTCAGATTTCTTAGCATTGTTGTTGTTATTAGTGAAGAATATATAGCACCGGATTTCTAGGGGAGGATGTGAACTGTGCTGCAATAAAAGGCTAAATATCATGACTAATGAGAGACCAAAACAAGAACTTCCTTTTTATTTATTTATTTACTTGCTTTGGGTTCCCTTATCTCAGCAAGTTCACTGCTGCAGCTTTTCTGCAGTATGAAATCAGCCAAAACTTTTCAGGGCTTCGTTCCCAGGGATGGCTCCAGCGTTTTTGCCGCCCCAAGCGGTGAGAGGAAAAAACAAAAAAAGCTGCGATTGGTGGCATTTTGGCAGCAGCTCCACTGCCGCTGCTCCACCGCCTCTGAGAAGGACCGAGGCACCCGCCGCCGAATTACTGTCAAAGACCCGGACATGCCGCCCTTTTCTGTTGGCTGCCCCAAGCACCCACTTGCTGCACTGGTGCCTGGAGTCAGCCCTGTTTGTTCCCTAGAAAATGAAATTCATCTGAAAAGATTTCTTTCTCTCTCCCCTCCACCCCCTAAAGAACAGACGTAAGTAAAAGCTCATCGACTGAGCGAGGACATAGTAAAAAACATACCCTGTCTTTGTAGGGTCAAAAAGGGGTAGCCTGTATTTCTCCCCTCACCCCCAGTACAGCCCACAAGTTACTGCATGGAAGGCTGATCAGAACCATATCTATGTCTACACAACACCCAGACTGAAGTTGCCTCTCTTGGAGACATCAAGAGCTTGCTTCTGTGCTTTGAGCCTCCTTGGGATCAGGGCAAGCAGTTAGCTGTGGTTTGCCTGCCTCTAGCACACACATGTTGTGAAGAGAGAAGGACACCCTGCAACCCCTTCCTCTTTGTGTCTCTGCAACACCACCATCATAACTTGGGCCTATTTACAATAAACCAGGGTCGCCTGGGGAGGGGGGGAAAGTGGGGCAATTTTCCCCAGGACCTGGGCCCCACAGGGGCCCAGAAAGCCCTGGCCTAGCGGCAGTTCAGGCCTTCGGTGGCATTTCTGCAGCAGGGGGCCTTTCAGTGTTGCCAAAGATGCTGAGCGACTGAAGGGCCCCCTGCTGCTGAAATGCCCTGCGAGCCCTGGCCCAGTGGTGGTCCAGGTCTTCAGCAACGGGGAGCCTTTCTGTCATTCCGGGTCTTCGGTGGCATTTCAGCGGTGGGGGAGCCTTAAGCCACTCCGCGTCTTCGGCAGAACTGAAGGGCCCCCCTGCTGCCAAAATGCCATCGAAGACCCAAACCGCTGCCGGGTGAGTACAAGCACTGCAGCTCCCCCGCTTTGCCCCGGGCCCCCTGAATCCTCTGGACGGCCCTGCAGTAAACAATCTTTCGTAGGTAGCAGTGTCCCAGAGCAATGGTTCTATTCCGTCCCCCGACACACACCCCGCTCCTTTGGTCTATGAAATATTTTGTTTTGTTTTTAATTAAAAAGTGCTGCTCTTTCCAAGTATTTTATTCACACTTCTAGTTACATGTAAACAAAACAAACAAAAAAACCCCTAAAAGCTCTGACCGCAGCTTCGCCATTAGTGTTGATTGTGTTGAGCATGAGGCACTCCACTTCAGAAAGTCATCATCCGGCACTTTTTAAGCCAAATGTTGTGCACGATGGACAGAACAAACACAGACTACTTTCATCGTTCAAACACTGAAGCAGTATTGCAGATCCTGACATGAAAGGGCCTCCCTTGCTCTCTCGTCCACATAGGCCTGGAAATGGAGCTTGAAATGGCTAACAATGTTGGTAATAATAGGGGCCTGCCTGGCATCAAGAGTTGAGCTGAGAGACTTCAAAAGCTGGCGTGACCCTGGCTGCAAGAGCATTTGGTCAGGGATTCTGGCTCCAACTTTTATTCTCTTCCCTTTGAAGGGCTTACAATTGGGCGAGGGGGTTGGAAATCAAGCATTTTTTACATGAACTCTGCAATGGGAAATTATGAGAGATGAAAAGGAATGTGTCCTGATTATCCTGCTGGGTTTTTGGTTTTTTATTTTATTTTATTTTTAAAAGGCTGCAAAGCAAGGTAGCAGCAACACTATAATCATTGATCCTGAAAAGAGTCTTCAGAGATTAGTGCTCTCAGTGACAAAGTGTACCTCAAGGGTAGAGGCAAAGTGGAGGAAAGAGACCTTTAGGCACTATAAGAATGCAGGCTCTTAAAGGAACACTGCACGCCTGTAGAAGGCTGCATATGAAAAAAAAAATTCTTGGCCATAGCTTAACCCTAGACTCTGAAATAACAACAAGGGCTGGACTATGGAAGCCTGTTTACTTCACCCCATTCTGATTTCTTTTTGTAGTGTCAGATTCTGACCTCATTTTCACTAATATGAATCCAGAATTATTTCATTGACTCTACTGGTGTTACTGTTGATTTACACTGGTGGAAATAACTTTTATGAGTTCCTCAGTATTTAAACTAGTGTAACTAAAATTATAATCTGTGCCACAGTTTCATTCTCCTGGTTATTTTTAATAAGGTTTCATTATTCCAGGTGGTGCTGGTACCATCACCTATTATGAAGGTTGCCTGACACGTCCCATTACAAGATCCTGTTTTCAGCTGCTTATAATTTTGCCAAACTTTAATCACTTGGGCTGAAATTCTCCATACTGGGTGTCTTCCTTAGGCTGATTTTTTGGGGGGGCTGAGGGGAGGGGGATCCCCTGCCTGATTCAATGCACTGGATGGACCAACTCTGGGGATCAGTCATGGTTGTGTAGTGAAGGAGACTATCATCTGTAGGAGCTCTGCTTCCTTTGTTGCAGAAGCTGGAAAGTATGTACTTATAGTGGTTCAAGAAGATGGTGTCACTAAGACCACCCATAGCTAAAGGCCCTCCTCCTCAACTGAGAGAGAGGGACCGGTGAATACTGGGGACAACAAATGAATGAACAGGGATGTGAGTGAAGGTCATAGGGTGAAAATCAGGGAACTGGAAAAGCACACTGAGCAGAGAACCTCAAAAGTGTCAAGGGAGTCAGTGGATGCTGTCCAGTAGAACTCTGCTCTGAGATGTGACTTCACAAGGGAACAGAAAGAGGCCTCACAGTTACTGAATGACCCACCCCCCCCATCCAACTTCCTCCTCCTAGATAGCCATCTTGGCCAAAGGCAGGAGGAGGTTGGCAAGAAGGTCCCATGACTTTATGGGGCCATGGATAAGGTGTGCCAGGATCAGGAGGTGTGGGGGAGAAGTGCAGCCAGTACCTCAGGAGCTGGAAGAGGGACTGCAATCTGACACAATCTATGTAGATGTGCACCAGAAGGGGCAGGTGTGCGGGGAGCTCGTGAACCATGCTAGATATGGCACTCATGCTCTTGGCTCCGTGGAAGGACCCTTGGAAGGTGTGTAGTGAATGACTCAGAGGATTGCAGGAAGAATAGGGTGGTTTCATGGTTAAGACAGTTGAATGCTGCTCTAGAGAACTGGAATCTATCCTTGCCTCTGCCACAGAGTTCCTATGTGATAGTGTATAAATCACTTAAACCAAACTTTTTCAAGTGATCACTAATTGCGCGTTCCTGTTTCCTAGGTGTCTGACCTGAGACCCTTAGGTTTGACTTGCAGAAATGCTAAGTACTCGCAGCTGCAGCTAACATCAATGAGACCTATAAAGGGTTATATTTACAAAAAAATCAGAAAAATCAGGTCCAAGTCCTCTAGATTTGGGCATCCAAAATTAGTGGATACTTCTGACCTTACTCTCTCTGTGCCAAAGTTCCTCATCTTCAAAATGAGGATAATACCCACTCCTCTCAGAAAGATACTGTGAAAATCAAATTAATGTTTGTGAAGCACTCAGGTGAGCACCATAGAAAAACCCATGTGAAAATGAATAATTCCAGCTCTGGAGTAGGATGTGAATATTGTGCAGTAAATAAGGCACGAGGCCACACATAGAACAATAAGAAGAAAACAAAATATTGAATAACTGCTCATTAAGTGAGCACCATCCATTCTTTGCTCTGAATGAGTCAGATGGTCCTGTAGAAAAAAATAGTATGGGATCATCTAATTAAAGGTTATAAAATAATGCTTACTCACAAGGGGGCCAAATTAAGGTTGTACAAGCAACTTTAATTCTGGCATTTTCTAACTTTTGAATGCTTGACTTTGCGACCTTAATAATGTTCTTTTAATGTGTTTCTGTGTGTGTAATTTTATATTATTTCTCTGTAGTGTTTCCAGCATAAAAGGGACTACTTGATGTAATCACTTGCAGAAAGTGATTTCTCAGCATGTAGAAATTTCCTTTCTTGTATTTTTATTTTTTAGCTCTGGGATTAGACACAGATAGGTATACACCTGATCCAAAGCCCACTGAAATCAATGGGCATCTACCACTGATTTTATTGGGCTTTGGATCAGTCCCTAAGAGATCTGGTGCTAAAGAACAAGAGTGATCTGGGCTGGAAGCTTTCAGAAAACTATAGCTCTCATGTGCTGTTGCTAAACAACTGATGGCCAAACTCATTCCTAGTGTAACTGCACTGACTCCATGCCAAGAACTTGAAGGAGATGAATCTAGTATTGTTAATTACTGTTTGTGCCCATAGTACCATTGCCTACAGCATAGCTTGATGGATACCCATGGCCCTGGCCATGAAAAGAAAAATGTCAACAACTTCCATCTGGCAGAAAATTTTAGGACCATTATTTAGTCTATAAAATAGGGAATTCACTTTTCCAGGTATTTCAATTTGTTAACAATGTTACATAATTTATTTCCCCTACTTCCCCATAGCTGCCTCTCCCTTATGAATCCAAGCAGGAGGAAGTGGGTGGAGGGCAGCAGCCTGGAGTTTGTGAAACCCAAACTCCTGCCAATATGTGTTTAAATTGCATAAGAAATAAAAGTGTGATGTTCACTCCAGTCAGAAGGCCCTCTCAAGGTCCTATGTACCATCTAAATCCTATTTCAGTCCATAATGCACTAAGCCTTGGTAGAAGTGTTGGTTCTGAGGAGCTCCACAGGGGAATGGACTAAGTCTTCCTGGTCCCTGTGCTGCTTTGTATGGTAGGGGAAAGAAGACTACAAAAGATGTGTGTATACTCTGGCCACTCTAGACACTGTTGAATAAAGAACCAGGACAGGATATGAGGGAGCAAAACAGAATATGAAGATTATTACTCAATGTGGGGTGGGGAGACAATAACAGAAAATGTGGAAATGGCAGAAATGCTAAATGTCTTTTTTGTTTCAGTTTTCACCAAAAAGGTCAGTAGCAATTGGATGTCTAACACAGGGAACACCAGTGAAAAAATGAGGTAGGATCTGAGGCTAAAATAGAGAAAGAACAAGCTAAAAATTACTTGGACAAGTTAGATGTCTTCAAGTCACCTGGGCCTATTGAAAAGCATCCTAAAATAGTTAAGGTGCTGACTGAAAAGATAGCTGAGCCATTAGTGATTATCTTCAAAAACTCATAGAAGATGGTAGAAATTCCAGAGGACTGGAAAAGGGGAAATATCGTGCTAATCTATAAAAAGGGGAAAAGGACAACCAGGGAAATTACAGATTATTCATCTTAACTTCAGTACTTGGAAAGATAATGGAGCAAATAATCAAGCAATCAATTTGCAAACATTTAGAACAGCGTTATCCAAGCGGCACGAGCCGAAGGATGTGCCGGTTGCCGCTTCCTGCCACCCCCTTGGCCTGGGATGGTGAACCACGGCCAGTGGGAGCCATGATCAGCCGAACCTGCGGACAGGACAGATAAACAAACCAGCCCAGCCTGCCAGGGTGCTTACCCTGGCAAGCCATATGCCAAAGGTTGCCAACCCTTGATTTAGATAATGACATAGAAAGTGCACTTATAAAGTTTGTAGATGATACTGAGCTACGAGGGTTTGCAAGTGCTTTGGAGGATAGGATGAACATTCAAAATGATCTGGACAAACTGGAGAAATGGTCTGAAGTAAATAGGATGCAATTCAGTAAGGACAAATGCAAAGTACAGTACTCCGCTTAGGAAGGAACAATCAATTGCACACATACAAAATGGGAAATGATTGTCTGGGAAGGAGTACTGAAGAAAAGGATCTGGGGGTTATAGTGGATCACAAACTAAATATGAGTCAATAGTGTAACACTTCCACATCAAAAGCAAACATCATTCTGGGATGTATTAGAAGGAGTGTTGTAAGGAAGACATGAGAAATAGTTCCTCTGGTCTATTCTGCACTGATAAAGCCTTAGCTGGAGTATGGTGTCCAGTTCTGGGCCCCACATTTTAGGAAAGAGGTGGATAAATTGGAGAAAGTCCAGAGAAGAGCAAGAAAAATGATTAAAGGGCTAGAGAATATGACTTATGAAGGAGATTGAAAAAAAACTAGGTTTATTTAGTCTGGAGAAGAGAAGACCAAGGGGGGATGGGGGGCTTGATAACAGTTTTCACGTACATAAAAGTGTGTTACGAGGAGGAGAGTGAAAAATTTTTCTTGTTAGCCTCTGTGAACAGGACAAGAAGCAATTGGCTCAACTTGCAGCAAGGGAGGTTTAGGTTGGACATTAGGAAAACTTCCTAACTGTCAGGGTAGTTAAGTACTGGAACAAATTGCCTAGGGAGATTGTGGAATCTCCATCATTGGTGGTTTTTAAGAACAAGTCAGACAAACACCTGTAAGGAATGGCCTTGACTGCAGGGGACAAGACTAGAGGACCTATTGAGGTCCATTACTGTCCGACACTTCTAAGATTCTATACTCCTTCCCCTTCTGCAGCTGTCCATGGGCCCCCTACAGAGCTGGACTCTGAACCACTGCACACTATACCAGTTCTTCTGTCATCATGTTCTCCAAACCCAAAGAAGTAGAGCAAGTACTTTCCCTTAAGGTTTACTTGGGCAACAGAACCTTGTGTGGAGCCTTAAGGAGTATATCTGATCAACTTTTAAATATAATCCAAAAGTTCCCCATGGAGATTATTTCTCTCCCCCACCTACATATTTATGTTACATGAAAAAAAGTGTCAATAGAATAAATGTGATTGGACATTAAGTTTCAGAAAGAAGGAGGTCAGTGGCTGCAAGGAATGTTTAGGCCTTCATACTCCTTTGATATACCTGGGTTGTTGAGCATATATATGATCTGCTAACTTGTGTGCACCTGTGCACAAATCCAATTGTACAAAATGATGGTGCAATTCACATCAGAGTCCCTGAAGTGCAGTTGAGGTGTTTTGACCACTGCTGTGGTGTATCACTGAACAGTAAGTACAGTTCCTTCTTCATTTAGTTAAATATGTACCCAACTGGATCTCTCATTATAGGCCTGGTCCAAAGTCCATTGAAATCGTTGGAAAGGAATCACATTGACTTTGCCAACCTTTGGATCAGGTCCTTCATTAGTTAATTCCACCATGAATTACCATGAACTCACACCTAACTTACCCACATCCTTTTAGGACAGTGTCATTGTACTATCCTGTATCAATTTGATTTAATATTCACTATCAACGGTTCTCACATCATGCTCCCTAAAACACTTCCTGGTGGTCCTAAGAGAGCAAAAAGTTCAAGGGCTTGGCTACACTTGCAAGTTGCAGCGCTGGCGAGGGGGTTACAGCGCTGCAACTTAGCAGGTGTCTACACTTAAAAGCTCAGCCAGCACTGCAACTCCCTGTTTGCAGCGCTGGCTGTACACCTGGGTCTGCTTCCGGTGTAGCGAGACCAGCGCTGGTGATGCAGCGCTGGTCATCAGGTGTGGACACTCACCAGCGTTTTTATTGGCCTCCAGGGTATTAGGACTTATCCCAGCTTCCTTTCAGCCTCTCTAGTCATTGCTTCGCCACTCCACTGCCCTAGGCTCAGAGCCTGGAGAGGAGGGGAGGTTGTAGAGGAACCCGAGAGGGAGGCTACTGAGGTGTTGGAGACTCCCAGGAGTCATGCAGGCAGGAGCTATTTCCAGCCAGGAGAAGCTAGCCAGTTGCAGCTGCTGGACTTGGTAGTGAGGAACCAGCAGAGGAGCCTATTCCTGGTAAGAAGCTTTCATTATAAGGATGCAAATTGTTTTTGGGGCAGGGGGGCTATGGCTGCCTGCAACAGCTAGATGTGGAATAGCCCATTGATTCCCTGTAGCTGTTCTTTGCTTTCCACAAGCCACAGAAACCCATGGCTTCCAGAGTGAAGCAACCCCCCCACCCCACCCCTTCCAGGTGAGCTGCGTGGCAAGATGGCTCTGAGAGTAGCTGCTGGACAAGTGTGGGTGTAGGGTTCAGTGTTATTTCCTGCAGCTGCTCTTTGCTTTCCACAAGTCACAGAAACCCATGCTCCACAGTGAAGCAACCCCACCGCCACCCCTTCCAGGTGAGCCACGTGGCAGCCCCCCTTCCACTGTAGCCGCGTGTGGGGAAACTCACCATCTCTATCTGCAGCTGCAGCCTCTCTGTGCTATGCTCAGAATGTGTAAATGATGCTACAAAAAACTCATAAAAACAATGCAGGCTCTGTATTAACAGTTTATCTCTGTGTTTTTTTAAAGTGACCTTGATACTGCTCCATCAGTGCAGACTTCTGAAAGACTGCAAAGCTTAAGAAAAAAACCAGGAAGACTAAGAAGAGATGGTGAAAGCAGTTATGAATCGTGTATTCCACAGAAAAATAAAAGTTGCAGACATGGAGGGATAAGGAAACCATGAAAGGAACAGGCTACCAAGATAAAGGAGAAGACTGCAAGAGAGAGGAATTGACTACCAAGAGAAGCACAGATCGGCAGGTGACTGATAAAAAAAAGCCTCTCACTTCTTTCATGTATTTTACTTTCCATAACTATATGAATAATAAAAATTATATACATTGACAATATGCTGTTGATTGGTTATAATGACTGCTGTTTCACATGTGTGGGTCCCCGCCACTCCCTGGGGGTGTGCACATGTGTTGGTTCCAGCTGCTCCCTGCAGGGTTAATGCCCTGTAAACTGCGGGCAGCAGTGGACATGGGCTGGCTGAAGGCAGGGCAGAGGCTGACTGGAGGCAGGGGCTGGCTGCAGGCAGGGCAAGGGATGTGGGGTGGTTGGAGACAAGGGTGTGCGGGCTTGGCTTCAGGCAGTGGGGTGCAGCAGGGTTGACTGGAACAGGGCAGGGGTGCGGGCTGGCGAGAGTGTGCAGCTGGTGCGGGGCCGCAGTGTGTGGGGCTGGCTGGTCTTGGGCAGGGCTGCAGGGGTGTGTGGCAGGGGTTGGCTGGAGACAGGACAAGGTGTTTGGCAGAGGTGGCTGTGGGCACGGGTCAGAGCTGTGCAGGCGGAGGGGGGCCGGACTGGTGTGGGCAGGTCATGGGGTGCAGCAGAGGCAGCTGGAACCCAGCCTTTAAGTAGCCCAAACCCTTCTACTCCGGGGACCTTTTAAAAGCTGCGGGAGCGCTGGGGAATGCAAGAGGGAGGCGGGGCTCCGGCGGCTATTTGAAGGACCGGGGTGGCAGAGGCAGCTGAGCCCCAGGACTTTTAAATACCCCCTCGCTGCCCAGGGCTCAGGGGCGTATTTAAGGCCCAGAGCTCCAGCCGGGGTCGCGGGGCTTGCCGCACTCTGGCCGGAGCTCCAGACGGGAGAGCGGGCTTGCCGCGCTCCGGCCGGAGCCACTGGCCTTGCCGCTCTCCCGGCTGGAGCCCCGGTCAGAGTGCGCGCAAGCTCCGCGACTCCGCTCTCCTGGCGGAGCCGACAAGCCCCGCCACCCTATCTCATGCTGGAGCCCGGCCAGAGCGCCGCAAAGCCCCGCAGCCCGGCTGGAGCTCTAGCTGGAGAGCGGGGCCATGCCGCGCTCCCGCTGGCGCTTCACTCAAAGGATGGGACCATGGAGCAGAGCGCAGCTGGGGACGGGGTAAGTTTAAAAAAAAAAAAAAATTAAAAAGGTGCCTAAGGTGCGGGGCCCTCTTAGCGCAGGGTCCGATTCCTGGGGCAGCCGGTCGTTGGAACAGGAAGCGGAATGACCCACACCCTTCCGTCCCCTTCCCACAACCCCACAGCAACAAAATGGGACGAGGTGCTCTGTTTGGATAGCTGCCCACAATGCACCACTCACAACAGCGCTGCAACTGGTGCAAGTGTGGACACACTGCAGTGCTGGTCGCTGTCAGTGTGGACACACTGCAGCGCTGGCTGTACACAGCTGTACGACCACAGCTGTAACTGCCAGCGCTGCAAAATTGTAAGTGTAGACAAAGCCCAAGTATTGGTTACACCTCATCTTTCATTCTAGCTAGTATTCACATTATAAGGCTGCTGCAAATACATGAAATACTTGCCTAAATTCTCCATGTGAGTAATTGCTATAGTTGCCACAGGGATGTTTTGTGATTGTGAATGGAAATGGAGGTGGTTCTTGTGATAATTAATTAGAGGAGAGTTGTCCATGAGACGATCTCTTCATTAAGTTGTGATCCAGAACTATAAGAGAACCTGAGAATGCCTGTTCTGCATTATACTGCTTCACTCTCATGGCCAATATCTCCATGAAAATGAGATTGTGTCCTTAAAATCTTTTAAATATTAAAAGTCCAGATATGTTTATGAAAATTTATGTAGCAAGGCTTTAAAATGTTGCTTTGTGAAAAGGTGTCCTATGGCAATATGACTTAAAAATGAATGTATCCCCTTCTAAAGTAACATTTGCTTTCACGAGTCAAATTACAATCACATGAAACCTCATTGTTAAAGTATAAAATTTAAACTTAGCCTATAAGATTTCAAACCAATATCTGAAATCAGTCTTTCAGTTCCCTTTTTCCAACCTCTTTTTCAAATGCAATGAAAAGCTGCTTAGCATTTCTAAAGCCAAATTGCCAAAATCTTTTACTGTTATTAAAGTTTGTGTGTTAAAGCTTTGAATCAATACTACGAATTGTTAAGTAGTGAAATCTTGAACTTGGGAGGGGGAGTAGTGGGGGAGAAGAAAACAAAGTCCCTGAACTACAGGTAGGAGGTAAAGCTACTGTGTTTCTAATGTACTGCTAAATCTGAGCACTTAAAACTAACAACTGAAGACTAGTCTAAACTAATATCTGCAATCAAAATCTATAAAATTACTGCAAGGACAAGGAAGAGGGCAACCCATAATTTTATTACTAAATTTAAGAAATTTGCAAAGAACCAAAGCATGAGGGAATCGAGCAATAATTCCCAGGGTTCCCAACTCACTCTCCAGCTTACTTGATGAATCTCTTTGACCTAGTATTGACATCTCATCAGATTTCATGCACTGTTTTGCCCACTTGCCAAAGCCAACTTCCCAAAAGTAAAAACGTGTGTCCCTTTCCTTGGGGTAATTTGAAACATTGACATGAAACAGACCTCTCACTCTTCCTCTGCTGTGGTTTGCCTTTCTAGTAGTTCCCCTGCTAGTGTCTCCTTAAAAACACTCAGAGGTCAAAGCAGGATTCAGATTGCAGTGTTCTAATCTATTGTGAGTAATACAATGATTAGGTGTTAAATGTATGAATACCAAGAAAAGAAAAGAGAGAATACATAAGTTGATTTGGGAGCCTGGGATTTGCATTCATCCAATATTTTTTAAATACCTTTACAAAAATGTTGGGCTTTATTAACCATTTTTTAGCTACTTGAAGAATCCTGGCCATTGACTCTTTGTTCAATGCTGCATAGACTTCGCAAGACAGAAAGAAATGGAAAACACCCAATACCTTACAATAATGCTGTCGTATAAAAGTGACACAACTGAAAAACTTTCTTGACCCCTCTGGAAAATTATTTGCAAGGATGGCCTCAAGCATAAGCTAAGATGGTGGATGCTTAGGGTAGCAGATCTAATGGGACACCAGAATAGCACAGGTATCATTTTGGACCATCCCCAGGTGACCATTGCAGAACCATTTTGTTCTGCCTGTGAAGTTTTTCAAGCACTCTGTGCCTCCTGTACTGTAAGGTAATGGTGCCTCCATTTGCCAGGAGTCATGTGCACTGGGCATATTTGGATCCCAGATGTGCCCCACAAGACTGCTGAGGTCCTGTCTTGGAAGCATTGGAAAATAATTCATCGGAAGCATTTTGGAGCAAAGATGAGCTGCCGCAGCTCAAAACAGAAGCAGGGACTTCCATTTTGAGCAAGATATGGCACATGCATTGGAGCAGGTGTGGGCTGGTGTGCAGCAGGTGACTGGGGTGGCAGATCATGGATGTGCTAAGTCCTGTCTTTGGCTAGGGCATCAGTGCATCTAGGTGCACCTTTTTTGCAGTCCTGGATTAGCCCATCATTGGGCCTCAGAAAAACATACATGCATTCAACAGGCTCCTAATTAATCATCTCCTTTCCAGGTCAGTCAGTGACTGGCTCCTGCTGAGACACTGCTCTATTAAATCCCTGTTGTCAGCGCCCCGCCATCCTTCTCCTGGCCAGATCCCCCATGTTGGCACTCACCACAGCTCCCCATCTGGCACCTGGATGATGGTAGTGAAGCTCCAGCTGTTCTGATTCAGGTACCTGTGCTGGAGCTGGTCCCACAGCAGCAGCAAGGGGAATCGGCGCTGACCTTCTCACTCAGGTTGGCCCCAATGCACCTCTGTCATGAGGGGGCCACATATGAGTAGGTGACATTGAGACCTGGTGGACAGGGCACAGCTTAGCTCATATTCCCACTCACCCACCCCCCGCCCCATGAATTATGCCATAGGCATGTGCCCAGATTGCATATGCCTTAATGCAGGCCTCCTTACTTGCCTGTTCATGCTTCTGACTTGTTTGATTGTCACCACTCCATCTAATGAGAAAAAAAAGCTCAGAAAAAGGAATTCCATTGCTTTCGTAAAGTTACAGTGCTAGTGCGGAGGGAACCTTTCCTTTGCCAAATGGACAGCAATGAATCTTAAATTCAAGAGGCATGGGTCTGAGGAGGAGAAAAATAACTCTTTTATCAGGGCCAGGAGAAACAGCATCGAGGTAACGTGAAATATTAGAAGGTGCAGTTCAGTGAGCACCTCTCTCTGTGCATTTTAATTGTCTTTGTGAACTAGAACTATTGTGAGGCTTTTAGTAAAGCTCTACTGAGCTCTACTGGCTCACCAAGTTCAAAGCTACATTGTAAGTCGTTTTTATTTAGCGCCTGCTGACAGCAAGTACTGTAGGTAGAGAAATATTAAGTACCACTTAAATCCATTCCTGAACGTCATGTTAGAAATATACTGGAATGATACTTGCTCTGACTTCATTGAAGTCCATTATAAACTCCCCTTTGGCCTTTTCTAACACACTCCTTGCTACAACATGGAGAATCTTCAGCTTTTAAGTGGGTGAATTCTAATTCTCTCACCCAGTGTTCAGCAGTTAGTGCTCAAACCCGAAATCAACTTGCTACAAAGTCAGTATTACCATACTATCGATTCTGTACTCTTGACCCCACTGTTACCGAACTCAAGGTGATGCTGACTAGAAAACAGAGAGGGAGCCTCTAAAAAAAAGCCACTAGAATCATACATGGCTCTACAGTCTGGCATGCTGTCTGATGGAAAATCTCAGCTACAATGGAGAGAGCTACTCAAAAGGTTGCAAGGCGTGCCACAAGAAATTGAACCCCAGAGGATCCAGCTCTTATTGAAGTCAACTGGAGTTTGGCCATCAGCTTTAATGGAAGAAGGCCCAAGACATAAAAAGGTATTAAAGACTTGGCTTTCTCCGCTGAATCTGTACCATGCAACCGCAAGAGGAGATGATAGACATCAGCAGCACCCTTCATGAAACCAAGGTAGAGTGCCATTAGAACCACTCAGAGATGCTCTTTGTGTGCTGATAATACAGTGAAAGGTGGCAGAAGTCATTGGTTTTAAGGTGACTACCAAATCAGGCAGCAGCGCTCTGCCACTTATTATAAAGTGTGTCCATGTAAATGAAAATGAGCACTCCAGGGGTCTCTTCCCTTCTTAATGGACGGGGAGCCAGATGCTGAAGTATTGTTTTCTATACCATTAACACCAGAGGGGTTTTTTGGTTCATTTTTTGGTGTTTTTTAATTTGTTTGAAGAAGTCACAGACCCAAGTCATTTGAACATGGACCCCTCCTCCAGCAAAGTCTATATGCTCCCTGCCAGTCAGAATGGCAAATCCTAGTGTTATTCTCAGATGCCTTTATTTTTCCCTCTGCCCCAGCAGAAAGCCATCCTCTGCTGTCATACCAGCTGCATTTTCTCTGCATGAAGACGGCACTCACCCTTTTGGTGAGCAGTGGCAAGCTGGAATGTCTGGCTAGCAAAGTCTATCATAAACCTCTGCTTCCTGTTATGACAGTCATGTGTCTAAACATGCTGATTTATTTGGGTCAAACTGACTAACCTGCATGGATGAGACTGGAATCAGCAGGTACTAAGTCATGTAACAGTGGAAAAGACCAAAACGTGACTTAGGTTTTCAAAGGAATTTCAATTGACTTTTATTCTTTTTTTTAAAATTGAACACACTGTACAGAAGTGCCTTCCGCAATCTTAGACCACTCTGAATTTCTGACTTGCCTTGCATTTTTACACCAGTGCATTTCCCTGCAGAGCAAAGGGGAAGTTTAGGAAATTGCAAATACTGAACCTGGGTCATGGAGAATAAAAGGAGGTGTAAGGGACTGCGGAAGATTTTGTTACGGTTTAGCTAAGGCTGTTCGCCTTCTCAAGGACAGGTTATTAAAGGTTGCTGTATACTAGCATATGCTGTTTGTAGCCAGTTGGAACCGCTTAGCCTAGGAAGCCTGGCGTGTTTGGAAAAGCCTGACCCTTTGCCATAAGAGATAGCCCAGTTGTGGGAAAGCTCCCACATGCCTATGTATGAGCTGCTTTACATGCTATTAGCATAAAGTTATATTTATCAGAATTTGTTTTGCTGCTTTGGACTCGCTCCCCGCTTTGAGTTAGCAACGTGCAGAGTCCCCGTTGCGGGTGTGTTTTCTTTACCTTCATTAAAAGCCATATCACTCACTGTGTGTGTGTGTGTGTCTCGTCCCTGCAGAGCACTTAGGCACGAAACAGGGGGAGAGGATCGTATTTTGATTTTGATGAGGGAAATCTTTGTTTATAGAAGAGCAATGTTGTCTAGAGGTTAGAGAAGGAGACAGAGACAATGGAGACCCCTAAGTTCTATTCCTGGCTCTATCATTCAGTTAGCCCCTGTGCTTCAGTTTACCTATAGGTTTACCAGTGTGTCTAATACCACCTAACTAACTGGTAAGTGTGTTGTGAAGTCTAATTAATTTATGTGACTAAAGTGATTTGAACAGAGGACACCCAATATAAAATATTTAAGGCCTGATTTTCAGAGGTACCAAAAGCACCTCCACTTCCTATTGACTTAAATTGGAGTTGATACTTCTGTTCTGTATACGTACATTTTTATACCACTTGAAATCAGGATGAACAA
The DNA here is from genome assembly GCF_003597395.2 of Chelonoidis abingdonii. Lineage (NCBI taxonomy): Eukaryota > Metazoa > Chordata > Testudines > Testudinidae > Chelonoidis > Chelonoidis abingdonii. The sequence goes on from NC_133777.1 coordinate 76,413,133, forward strand.
GTGCAAAACATTGTTAGAAAGTGTATGTGAGTGGGGGGAGGGTGAATTGCATCTGTATACCTTTAATAATAATAATACCTAGCTGCTATATAGCAGGTCTCATTAGACAATTTCTTTTGTATATATGGACACAAGTGAGAGAGATGATGCTCTTCCCAAATAATCTGGAAGATCTCTGGGACTTCACAGGAGGTGTACGTTACTTTTATTTGAAGAGAGGAGTTATGCAAAAAGTTTGTGTGCAATCAAAGTCTTCCCAGTTCTAATTAATATATATAAACATATGAAGTATAAACAGCTCATGAAATATTTTGTAGTGAAGTGTCCTATGTTGATGCTAATGAAAAAGTAATGCCTGGTATATTTTACATTGGAGAGCCTGGGGATACAGATCCATGGAAAAGCAATTCATACTAAACTGCTTTACAAGCACAAAAATTCTGTTAGCCTAAAGCTACAACTCTGCATAATTGTACAGTGGGGAGGGGAAGAAAAAAAAAAACCCTCCTCTGCCCCGTGTTTGCAGTGCAGTCATTTATTTTTCAACTCTGGTAATAGGTCATTCTCTCCAAGTTGATGACATCCATATTGCAGCAAAGAGGAGTCTTAATCTACTGTATTCACAGCCAATCCTGATGATTTCTTGTCATCTAACCAAACTGTATGTCATTCCTATTCATTTTCAGTATTTTAGCATTGCAAATGGAGGCAAGGAAATGTATGAAGGCCATGGGGGGGCGGGGAGGAAGCGAACCTGGAGATTGGTTTCATAATTATAATAGCCTATTTAATCATTGTAATTGTTTAATATATTATAAACACAGAGAAATAAGGATAGAAATTTTGCTTTAGCTGTCAGTCTTTTGTTATCATCTAAGTTTATTGGCGATTCAGCAGTATATAGTCCCGATACTTTGCTCACATATAAAGTGGCCCTAATTATGTGGGCAGCTAGAATCCCCCTTGAGAGAGAGGGATGGATAACAAAACAGCAGGTAAGAAATGCCTGCCCCTTACTTCTTTGTTTCTTCTCAGTTCCCCTATACCTAAAGCCTGCATATGTGGCTGTCTCCATCTTTGTGACACTTAAAATGTGAAACAAGTAATTTAGTTGAAAATTTTCTGGTATTTTTTTACATGCTTCATATGTTGGGTTAAAATCCATTAGCATACAACAAAAATCTGAGCAGATGCAGTGCAACAGATTCCTTAAGGGAGTCCATATTTTTACATATTTTGTAATAAGGAAACTGTCACTCCCAGATGGTATCTAGCTAATAGTGGTGGTTTGCTTGCTGATAACACACTAAAAAATAAAATTAATTGTATTCTATTTGATGACAATGAAGCCATTATCATATATAATGTACTCTTAAAGGAAACATATCCAAAAGATGGCCTCTCTGAATAACCAAGTTTAGTTAGTTTCTAAGCCTGTCCCTTTTCTTCCCCTCCATCACAAAAAAAAATCCTTTGGAATTCCTTGCAATGGAAACTTCCAGCTGCAAAGTGCAATAGACTATAGTTAATGCAACTAAAGAGCAATGATAATTTGTGTCATGAGTTTGGGTTGGCAGGTCTTCGGTACTATGATTATAGTGGTTACCACTAAACATCAACGTATAACAACCATTTCCAGACAGCATTATTTGAGATACCACAGTTATGTATTAGAGTGTGGAGAAACAACTACAAAATCTCCACTGTCAATGAGTGGTAGCTGTGGGTAATCGTTGACATTTTAATAGCAACCAGTGTAAGATATTTCAGCTATTGTATCTACTAGGGGTCAGTGCCTAGGTTACAGGACTGATATTTAGTAGCCAAAGGATATCATGGCAACCTTTTAAATTAAAATTTTTATATAACCATGCTGAGATCTCTATGCTGTAGAGATTTTTCAATGTAATATTTTAAAAAAACAAATATAACACTTGCCTTTTCAAAGAACTTTTGTTAGCATGCAGTGTTTGGCACACAAAAAAATGATACCTCAGCTGAAATTCCATTCTTTGGATGTCTTTGAAAAATTCCAGACAGTAATTTTTTAAGTTGAGGTTGGTTATATCATAGTGGAAGTTAAATGGTCAAAGTCACATAGGGCCAAGATTTTCAAAAGTGACTACTGATGTTGGGTATCCATCTTGAGGGACTTTCATGAGGCCTGATTTTCAGAAAACAGTGAAAACACCCACATTTTTAAGATCTCTCAAGTTGGATATCCGAAATCTGAGGAAATGTTTGAGTGTTGTTTGTCTTTCTAAAACCATACTGGGCTGAATGACCCCACCCAGGAGGTGGTGTTAGCCTGCAATTATCCAAACCATATTGGGTCTTCCCATTTATCAATGATAATATATAGCTTTTATGGAACACTTTTCATGTGTAGCTCAAAAGATGGCAGCACCAAGACCCACAGGTCTTGAACCCTGGCTTACAGGATCTTGACAGACCCAACCTTCCACACACTGATCTACTAGCAGCTGCTTGAATAGCAACTGAGTTCTGACAGAGGACTCCAGTCTTGGGCTCTGATTGGTGGAAAACTGGGGGGTTCTGATTGGTCCCCAGCCTCTATTTAACCCAAGCACAAGAGCAGGAAGTGTTCCATGCAGCTATGTTTTCTATAATCAGTACTGCTTCCTTTGTGATACCTGCTCCTAATGAATTCCTGACTCTATCTGCCCTCTGGCCTGTTTTGGACTCTGGCCTCCTGGTAGCCTCGCTCCTGCTCTGACCAATAGCTCAGACTGCCCATGCCCCAGTTGTGACAGTAAGTATCCTTAGACCTATCCTCTATATGGAGGAATCAAGAAAAGAGTGGTGAAGTGATTTGCCCCAGCTCTGACTACACAAGGAATAGAACTCAAGGCTTTGGGCTCCTGGTGATCCACAGATCACTCTACCTCAGCACAAAGCTGGGAAGATGTATTGTTATGGGAAGATCCTGTTTCATGGCCTATTGAGTGGATGGACATTTTGTGGGAATTCTAGAATGTGGGGCTTTGTGTGGGGGAAAGAGAGGGGCTCACTTAATTTTTCTAACTATTCAGCCAGATTTTTTAAAGGTTCCTCATCAGTAGAGGGATGTAGTTTTGTTGGTTTGTAGTTCAGCTGTGTGAATTCTGGTTTTCGAATGTTTGTTTATTTCAGTCTCCTTCTTGAATAGAGCAAAAATGATGTAAAGAGAAAAAGGAGATTCTCAGTTAAGCAGAACACTACTGTAGTCCTCTCTGTTGAAGGTAGCTCAGTGCAGTGCTGTGGGGGAGGGAAGAATATGTGAGGTACCTGCTCCCAGATGCATATTTTGAGCCTGCGTTCACTGCAATGTGTAACTGTCTTTCCGAATGTGCAATTCAGTTGCTGTAATGTTCGGTTACAGCTTCTCAGCAAGTGAGAGGATCCTGGTTGGGATGCAGGCCTGATGATTACTCTGTCTGTGGCTGCCAGAGTTTCTTATTGTATGTTTGTTGGACCATCGGTCCTGTGATTGTTTGCATGCATCACACAGGACATAAGGACCCAGCGCACTCTAAGGATACTCTGAGATCCTGTCGGGAGACGGCCTGGTTTATCTTTCACAGCAGCTGAAGCTTCTGTCCAGTGAGTGATGTGATCTCTGAGTCAGACCTGCCTGGCCCTTGACTCTTGGCTTGAGGCTCTGGCTTCTAAATCCGTTCTCCATTTTCCCACCTGCATTTCTAACTCTTAGTGAGCTGCCAGCATGGGTGGGATCTGTGGCTGAAACTGCTTGCCCTGCCAGCCTCCTTGACTTCAGCTCCTCTCCCTTCCTCCAGTGAGAGACCCAGAGGGAGCCAGAGAAGGAACCCAAGACAGGGCTTGTGAGTAGTTTGCAGGGTTAGGGGAGAGAGTGCTATTGCAGCTATTGAGCAGAGATGCCAGCTTGCCCAACCCAACGTGTGTGTGTGTTGTTCTAAGAGGTGTGGGAGACAAAGAACCAGGGAGGAAAGGACTGAGTGAGGGGTGGAGGGAGATTGAGGGAGAAGAAAAAAACTAAGAGGTTTGGGAACAAGAGAAAACTGTGGGATAAGAAGCAGGATTTGCAGACTCCAGGCTATATGGGGAGGGCCAGACCAGTGCCCAGCTGTCCTGGGATTGGAGGTGGATGGAAAAGGAAGAGACTCAAAAGTGACTTAAAGCCACCTTTACATTCCCCCTCCTAAGCTGCACTGTGTGCTCTTTGCCTGAGGCTACACAATCACACATCCCATAGTGCCAATTGGAGTTACTGGCATGCACCGCTATGAAAATAGAGCTCTGAATTTACATGAAATAACTAGTTATGGAATCAAAAGATGAAATATTAAAAATACACTGATCGAGGCTTAAATGACTCTTTGCGTGACACTTTCATGCCTCGGTTAAAATGTTAATGATCAACAAGTGTTTGGTTTGGTTTGGTTTTTAGCTCTAGAAATGGGACAAATCTGGAACCTTGAACCTTACCCTTCTTGAATTTCAGGGGGATCCCATTGAATCCCTAAATCTGAACTGCTGCTGCTTGCAGTTGCAGTTCAGATTCAGAAAGAAAAGATGCTCATTTCTTCATCTTGCTATAGCTAAAATCTCATGGGAATGGTCATTCTCATAAGATTGCGGCTCAAAATGGCAGAAATCTCACAAAAATAATTGCTCTTGTAATACTGACAGACCCTAATTGTCAGTGAGTGAGATGAAACCTGGGACCTCTGGAGCATAGTGTATGAGCCTCTACCACAGGAGCTTCCATTTTGAATGGCGGAACTCACTAGAGATGGCCTATATTCATGAGATTTCTGCCACTGGCAGCCCAGAAGTTAGAAAAACAGCTTTCAAGATTTTAAAACCACTTAGCCGAAATCTTAATTTATAGCTGATCCAGAAACAAACACCTGGCCCCATTTCTTATTCATTAAGCACAAAATGGCTACAATATTTTATTCAACATGAGTTGCAGTAAATCTTATCACACAATTTTGTCCTTACTATTATATAATTGATTTAGTCAGTGCTCAGTTCTTAATATCCAGCTAACATAGTCAATGACATGCACATATATTTGGGATCCTCAAGTAATCCCTGATATCACTCTGCTTCCTGACATTATGGAGGCCTTCAGGGCAACACAGCTGATGTGTTCTCGCCTCAGTATTTTAATATTCTAGCAAAGGGTGTATTTTATGCATGATTCAGAAGGAAACCTGTTGAATGGGAAGGAATTTGGGCATCATTAAAACAACATGAAATTCCACAGTAAGCATAGGGAAAGAGCTATTTCTTCCTAGCAATGTAAAGCATCTGCTTAAATTCTCAAGCATGGAATGTACAGAGTTGTTAGGCAAGATTTTTGACAGACGGTTTGGCACTGGGTAGAATTATCCCAAAAACCTGGCAGTGGAAAGAGTTTAAATAATAATGTGTCAAACACTCATCAAGAGAAATGGTAATTGATGCCTCCTCAGAACCTGACTGTGCACAATGCCGGAAAGGGACTGAGTGCTTCCTGTGTCTTTCCTGTTGAATGAAAGTAGACTTGACAGGACATACTTGGCTCTGGTCATTGTACCAGCTTTCAGAGAAATTCCTTCAGCGCTCCAGATGCAATGAACCTCCTGCCATATAGGTCTATACTCCTAACTTAAATCAGTTTATGGTGAGCACACGTGATGTACAGTGGCATATTTTCCGGGTAATGATAAAGAAGTTGGTTCACAAACACAGATTATATTTTTAGTGTCAATATTGAGAGAGGTCCTTTTTCCATTTGTCACTTTGACCCCCACACTCCCCTTCCCATCACATCTTTTCTTAGTTCCCCTTAAGTGTCTGGGTTCTGACCTCCTATATAAGTGAAATGCCCAAGCATTTGGAGAAAAAAATAAATTAATACGGGAATGGAACCCAGTCAAAGTATTAGAACAGTATTGCACAGGTGCGATGTGAGGACAGACCATGGCTGCTTGCAATAATGGAGAGCCCAGATATTTCAGGTGTTAGGGACCAGCTTTGAAATTCAGATTCAGTTCTGATTGCAGGTTCCAATCTCTGGAACAGATTGAATGCTCCAAAACGCTGTATCCAAACTTTAGGGAGGAGAATGGAAAAAAATCCAAACTTAAAGCCAAACTTGTTAAAGGATCTGAATGAAAACCAATACTTGACCCTTTCATAGTCTCTTTCATCTGAAGATCTTCAAAGTGCTTTACAGAGTTAATCACGTCTCACAATCAGACTTGCACAAACAGGTTGGCTGGAATCCAGAATGCACCAGAAATCAGGGATGAGTTTGGATTCCTGCTGAATCTGTGCAACTTCAACCCAGTCTATTGATATTTGAGGTAAACTAATGATGTTCACACAACCCTGTTACCCTCCCCACGCTCTGAAAGTGACCCAAAGACACAACTGGATGAATGTGCCAGGGCTTGTTCTGTCCTGGGACTCAGTGCCCTCCCACCAGGTCTTCAATGGACACTGAGCAGTTGCTTTTCATTGGGTCCAGGGGTGTTGGAACTAGCAGTATTGGGGGTGTGGCAGCACCCCATGGCTTGAAGTAGTTTCCATCATATACAAAGTTCAGTTTTGATCAATAGTTTTCAGCACCCACACTATACAAATTGTTCCAACACTATTGATTAGGTCTTTCCCACCAAGACTCCTTTCAGGAGTGGAGGGGGCAATAAACATCTGGTCCTTTCTATGCAGAAGGGTCAGGGCAGAGACAGTGCTATTGCTATGGCACAGCGGCTGCCACAGTACTATGCCATGCACTTGCAACGCTGGTAAGCCTTTGGGGTTGAGGCTGTAGTGAATCTTCTTTGCTGTTTCAGTGACTGCAGCAGCAGGTTTGAATGACTTGATTAAGGCTACAAAGCAAGTCAGAGCTGGGACTAGTGCCTAGAACTCATAACTCCCCGGGCTCCTAAACTACCTCCCCTGTCGAAGTCCTGATGTGCCTTTACACCGAGAATAGGATTATTTAGAATCAAAAGTACAGTAACAGGTACAGGCCATCCTCACTCATGAGAAATAATGTCATTAGTGAGAAATAATAGTATTCTTTAGTATCAGTGATATTATAATGAGTGCAGGCAAAGTCTTATGCTGTGAGGGAGTTATCTGGTGAAGTGAATTATGGAATTTTACTATCTTAGTACAAGGACGGATATAAATGATCGGCTCAGTGGCATTGAATTGGTTTTAAAAAGGCTCCACAAGAACTTGCTTAATGCCCATAAATTCTCATTAAATGTGAGATGGGTTATCTAATCACACACTTTCAGGCAAATTCCTTTTCAATATGTATGTACACTGCTGATAGAAAAATGAGGCATGTTACAGAGGAGAGATTTCCTGCCATAAACAGTTACATGGATAACTCTAAACAGACTTCCCAGTTTCTGTCCGAGTCAGAAGGAGTTTCTCACTTTTTTACTGAAATTCACGCATGGGAAATAGGTAAAAGTCATTTTCAGCATTGGCTTTTACCAGGCATAAGCCATCCAGTTCAGAGTTAAACTGGAATTTCATCAGTCATCTATCTTGCAATGCAGGGCTGTTCTTCAGTAAAATGGTGCCCTGGGCAGATTTTTCTTTGGCACCCTTTAAGTATTGCTCCCAAGCAGTGGGCAGCCACTCAGCAGGTGGCGTGGCAGCAGCGCTGCAGGTGTCATGTTACCAGGAGGGTGGAGAGGGGGTCCGTGTGAGTACCTGGTTCCCACCCTGCAGCTCCCTTCATTCTCCTCCCCACCTCCCGGGTGGGCACAGCCCTTCTGCAGCCTCTTGACCACAGTGCCCCCCAGCCCCAACCATGGCACCCTGGGTGGTTGCCCATGTTACCCATCTGTAAGGTTGGCCCCATTGCAGTGCCATGGCAATAGGGTTACTTTTTTTCAGGTAAAAATGAGTTTGACCCAGTGAGATTCCAAGCAGCTCTTGAAAGACACTGAGCACCCAGGAACATCTGTGGCAGCTCCACAGCAGCCCTCGGCTCAGAGGGGAGGAAAAAAGTGGGCCAGATGCAGGGTCTGGGAAGGGATGAGATGAACTGGGGACTTGACTGGAGTAGACCTGCACCCCAGTAATAAAGCCCCAGAGGGCTGAACTGAAACAAGGGTTCCTTTTAGAGCAGTTCTCTGAGCATCTCAGATCCATACAGACCACTGCAGGACTTGAATAAGGTGGGCACAAGCCACCTCACCTCTGTCTCTGCGCTGGCACAGCTCTGCCAATATGTGTTTAATGAGAGAGGTTTACATCTCTATCCTGATTAGCTTGCCTCATTTGCGTGAGTTGAATCTCTGGCAAGCAATGCACCGGAACTCTAGATTAAATATGAGGCTGTTTTGTGGTACACATTGCTGATCCCTGGACAATCCCACACTGGGAGAGGTAAAAATCAGCTGAATGCAATATTCTGAACTATCAACAATGACATTTGTGGTATTGAGATTCAAAAGATCCTTTTCTCAAACTGACAGTGGAGGTACGTGATACCAAACTGCTTCCACCTGTTTGAGTGGCTTGCATTTTAAGCAGGGTTAACTACGGAGCACCATTTGGAAATAGTTTTGTAGAAATACTTGAATCCTCTTGGGACAGTTGCTTTATACACCTTGTGGTTGCTGAGTGTTTCAGGGTTTAAACTTTATCTCTAAGTCAATCAACTGGGGATCAGGCAAGAAGACTGGATAACAGTTTTACTGATCAAAACAATTTTTGAACACTATTGAGCTCCGAAGAGTTTTCCTTGCCATTTGAAATCACAGCCAAAAGACGCTGAGAGCAGAATTATAAAATGTGCTTTTTAAGTTATGTTGCACATGGAATTTGATTTCCTTGACTTTATAGTGAGCAATAATAAATTATTTTTGATTAAACTGAGGAGGAGAACTCAGAGCCCAACCAGGAAAGTCTTTCAAAAAGAGCCAAAAAAAAAAGTTTGGGTCTTACAACTGATGTACATCAGGAGAACTTTGTTAGGTTTTGTAGGATTCAGCTTTGGGGAGAAAAAATAGGACCATATTTCATACTGTGGTGAAACAAAATAAGCTTTACTTTACCTTTTTTCATGGAATGTCTTCGAGAAGTGAACTGGAGTTTGCTGTGTTATGATGGAACAACAAGTTCGCTGCTTCAGCTAATCAAACCACAGCAAAGTGTGGATCTAGATCTGAACTTCTTCTAAGATCAAGGAGATTTTGATCTGAATTTCTATTGAACCCATTTTGAGCTTTATTAGGGGTTCTTTAGTGTAACTGGGAAGAATGTTTCTTGTTGAATCTCTTCCGAAGATTGTGGGTCAACAGTGAGGTTTAATCACTGATCAGATTTGACACACTGCTTTAAGGTCACATAATCTGAGCAAATATGCAGAAAAAGAGACCATGATGTAGGGTAGCAGGAGATCATTTCCACTTGGGTTTTGATTTATCTGGTGGCAAGAAGATAATACAATATTACATTAAAAAGACAACGAAGCACTAAGTAGGCATTATTGTTGCCCCTTTGGAAATAATATCTAGAAGGAGGTTAACTTTTGGACAGCACTGCTTCAAAGAGGAGAAAATGCACCAGTAATATTAGGATTCCACTCCCATATCAGGGGAGGAATGTTCTCACCTTCCCTTTACTTTTTAAAGGGCATATGTTTATCCACAGTAGTGCCATATAAGGAGCTCTCATTCATACTCACACAGAACAACCAAGACAGCTGCAGAGCTTCAGTTATCAAGACTAGTCCTTTCTCTTTCCCACCCTACCCACTCTCCATGTCAGACTCATGGAAGGCAGGACTTCCAGCAGGGGTGTGAAATGAAGGGCAGCCCTCTATTTTTGTAACTAAGTCATGGAATAGGCAGGAAAATATTTTCCTCAGCCACAGAAGTACATCTGAGGCTCAAGCAAGCTCAAAATCCCTGCTTAATGGTGGGTTTTGCCAGTACTTCAGTAACAAGAGCCCCACAAAATATTTCCCCGTTAGCCTGCAATAAACCTCTGGCACTATGGCAGCTGGCAGAAAGAAGGGTCAATGTACTGTGAAATCTATGCATATATCTTCCTAGTTAAAGAATGTTAAATGAGAGGCAAACCTACTTCGCAGCAATCTTACAGTAAGTGCCCTTCACTAGAAATGTTTATACAAATTGTGGCTGGAAAATGTATCCGAGTCAGATCCGCAACTGGTGTCAACTGACATAATTCCACTCAAGTTAATGGAGCTCTATCAAGGTACCCCAGCTAAGGGGGTCTGCCCTAAGTACTGTGCAAAGTTCTGTGTAATTTGGGATGGGATGAAGATCCTTTTGAGAGGGATTTGCAAGGGCTGACTTCTTCCCCATGTATTGAAAATACTTCATGCTGGTCACAATCCAGACACTCCAAAAATTGTTTTCTTTTCAGTGGAAATTCTTACCAGCCCCAGAGATAAAAGTATCTCTGGCAGGAATGATTTAGCAAAGTTGGGATGCACTCCATCGGAGACAGGGTGAATGCATTCAAAATGTCCTGTCCACTTGGTGACTTATTTTTAACAAGGTGCTCCCCAGAGCCTCACTAGTATGTACAGGCCAGCTGAACAACTTTGTATTTCTCTTAGTGGTGGTCAGGCAAGTGTAAGTTCTCCGCTCTAGGAGCTTATCAATTTCTTGTGCAAACTGTGTCATTCTTGCTTAGCTTAGCAGTACATTCCTTCAAAAAGTGAAATAATTTGAACAACTTCAGTACAGAAATATTTCAATAACCGATTCAATCTTGTCTACCAAAACAATTAAGAAGAACAAGTACCAGCAAACTGGGGGGCACATGGGCAACTTCCCTTTCCAGTCAGTGTTCATAACAAGCCTTTCTTGGGTTGAGTCTCATTCCTTGGAGACCTTTGTGACTCATGATAAATGTGGAAACAGGCTTTAATTATCCTTGGCAGTATTTTATTCACACACAAACAAGGAAAAATGACACATCTTCACAATTGCTGCTTGTTGAGTCACCTGTACAAACAAGAGAACAAAAGCCTCTTCATGAAAATAAATGGATAACTGTGTCAGTTCAACTCATTGGTGTGGCAGCTTGTTATATCTCACTTATGCTGTCTGTTAAAATTCCTTACCCTTCTTCCTACTCCTACTACATCTGTCCTGTGCCCACAGAACTCAAACTCTTGTAGATTCCATAGGGACAGGATTGTCTCTTCAGTTTTTGTAATTCCTCACAATTTGCTTTCTGGAAACCGAATATTCGTGTGTTCCATTTTGATGTTTGCTTACTGTGCAGAATTGAAGTAGCTCAAGGTCAATGGCACCAAGCTCTGTTTTAGTCTCAGCTAGTCTCCTTTGCCAGTAAGAAGCAGATCCAGGATAGTATTTCCTCTAGATGACATCTTAGCCAATTCCTGTATTTTATGTGTGGCTTAGGAACCTATCCAATCATATGCCGCTGGCTCTAGGTAGTTAAAATTTCCCATTAACTGTGAGGTCCTGCTCACCCAACTCTAAGAGTTGGGCTAAGAACTCATCATCCTCACTCTTCCAGTATTCATGCTCTATCCTACACTTTTTATTTCTTTTTGGTTTTTTCCCACTTTTCTATCCCTAGCCAAAAAAATGTTACCAGCACTTTCTTATTTTTCATCTTGCAGCTCTATGGCACTGTATCTACTTCTGACACATGACACCATCTTTCCACCTCCTCCCCCCTTCCCGCCCCCCACTATGTAGAAATAAAAGAAAGATGCCACTGCAACCAGAAGACCATAGTCTATGTCAGTTAGTATCACTTCACTGCATCCCATTCATGGGCAGGGGGGTCTACAGGCAAGTATGAGCTCAGACTAAGACACTATGTTTAGAGACAGTTTTGAACTCAAATTTCACCTACTTCAGTACTAGAAATTATCAATATAGTTTCCTTCTCTAGTTCTGTGGCAGGAGGCCAACAATTCTACCCAAAAGCGTTCCCCTGCATCTTCATGAAACACAATGTTGCAGCGTGGAATACATTCAGATACCATGTATTCAGAGTTAGTTTTCTATTTATATTAATGCAGGAAGACTCATGCAATATTGACTCCGTTTTGCAGCAATTAAAAATGGGAATAAATGTTGGTATAATCCAAGCCTGATCAGCAATCAGAAACAATACTCCAAAAATGCAAAAATCTACTCTTTAAACGCTCTCTTTCTTTCTAGATATAGATATATAAATTTTCCTTGTTGAGAAGTTTGGATCTGAAATCAGAACCAAATGTTGCCAAAGTTTCAGATCCAGTGTTTGTGCCCATATCTAGTTTTTTTTTTGTCTGTTTTTACACAAATTTTAGTTGTGACCAAATCATGTGTAATAGTTCCATTTTTCTATGGAGAAGACTGACTCAGAGGTCCAAGTGCAAAAAAAATTGTAGATGCAAAGTTGTTCATCTCTACTCAGTATTTTTTTTTCTGTATGCAGACCATCTGACCAATGAAAATTGTGGTGCATAAGCAAGCCTCCCATCCAATCAGGGCTGACCTAATAGTTTCTTATAAATGCTATTGATGCACTCCTTTGAGAATCAGAAGAATGCAAGTATTGCAATTTATGGGGGCTGTAGTGTCTCTGGAGAGAAAGTGACGTCACTCAATGAAAAAAGAGTTGCTAGAAATTTGTATCTGGAACCCTCAGCAGCTCAATGTAGAGAAATAACTTCCACTATCCCATGAGACTTTGACTTTCTTGGCTCTAACAGGATGGCAAAGTTAAGTAGTATGAGTCCCATTTATTGCGGAACATGCCCAAAGCAAACAACTGCATAGATTTGTTCAGTGGACACCCAAAACCTTTACAGGCACTAGAAGTGGATGGAATGTTTTTGAACAAAGATTTTTTTCATCAAAAGAGCCTTTTTCAAAAATGTGTTTCAAAATTTTTTGACTTTACTGAATTTTTTAGATTTTTTTCACAGGTTTAGTCCCTTATTTTTTTTTAAAAAATTGAAATAGTTATCAATTTTTCATTTATCAGTAAATGAAAAAATGAACCATTTTGAAAACATTTTCAGTAATGTTTTTTGGCACAATTTAGGGTGTGGGGAATTGAAAATTTTAGGGGGAAAACCCCTAAAAATTGGTCCATTTCAAACACTGAAATTTGAATTTAACTTCTAAATTTGAAGTCAATATGGCTACTCACTGTGCATAAAAGTTAAGCAAGCTCCTAAAGCTTTGCTTCATTCTGCAAACACTTCCATAGGTGCATAATTTTACCCTCACCAGTAGTGCAGTTGGCTTCAGTGAGACTATTCATCTGAGTAAAATTACTTTCATATGAGTGTTTGCAGGATCAGGCCTGGTAAAGACATGACTAGAAAAGGAAGCAGGTGGTGGGGGATCAGGAACAAGGGCTACAGTAACAAGATGAGTTAATTTAGTGTTACTGAACATGTGGGTTTTTAATGTGTTTCACCTTCATTAAACTGAATGCTTTCCAGTTGTTTTGTTTTTACACATGTATGTATTTGAGCATACACAGCATATGGTTTGTTCCTGCATTACCTGATAGGGACTTGACTTATTTAGAAAGACTTTTTATATTGTAACTAATATTAGTCATGTTAAACTTGTATACATACACAAGGAGTCTTCAATATTTACTATGAATATTGGTCTCCCTTTTAAAAATGCATGCTCACTCATCATGAGTTTTAAACATATTTGTTGACCTCTTACACTTAAATGCTGTGCATGTTATTTTTAATATATATTCAGTATTTGATATAGTTATCACATGTCTATTGCTTGTAATATTTTGCTTTGTGGTTTGTAATCACTGAAGAAGTCAGAATCCTATCCAAATGAGTCCGTGCAATATCGTACATACAGTGCTATGCCACCATACAGCAACACTGAACTTTGCAAACCTTTTAATGCCACAGATTTCATCTTAATGATGGGTTACACATTTGTCTTTTTAAAATATCATTTCCCTCAATTCACTGCTTTTTATACATTCGATAGAAAATGCTATTTATTGTTCACTTTCTCTCTCATACATTGTTTGTTTGTATTTATAATTGAAACTTAAAAGCTAAGAGCTAGGATAATTCAATTAGAAAGCATGTTGTTTTTACTGTTCTCCATATGAATTCAAATGATCGCATTATTGTGATGTTATAACCATCAGAATATATTTATCTTTACTTGTACAGTCGTAGTAGACTTTTTTCAGGGGAGGGGTGGGGGAGCTGATATTTATTCACATTGTGTCCTCTGGTCTAACTTAAGCAAATGAGATATCTTGTCCCCTCCAGCAAGCGCCTGGTTTGTTGCTAAGACTCTTTCTATCAGTGCTGCTGCATGCACTGAGACTGCCCCTAAGGCTGAGTGTGATCATGTCGGGTAGGAAACTCATAACCTCCTCATTTGAAGGCACCTCAGTTACTGAGTGTGTCACTGATACTACGCTCTTGGCTGTTAGATGTCAGCTCAGTAAGGTAGAGAGAGAAAGCATCCCTGCTTTCTCTCCTACAAAATGCCTTGTGGAATTACAAAAAGAGAATAGTGCTGTGAAAGCTCCATTGATACCGTTAGTCACCTTTTCACCTTAAAATTAGCTAGTTTCCTGTAGAACAAATTGAGGTTCATATGTTTTCTGGTCGGTGTGAATTTTTTTGATGTAAAATGAAACCAAATATAAAACAGTTTCAATAGATTACGGGCTGTAAATATATATTTAGAGTCATTTATAAATACATCAAAGGGAGAACATTAGAGGTGAACTAAAGTAATAAGTCATATCTAGGATTAGCTCCATATATTTTACCCAAACTGGACTAAATGAGATTTTTTTTTAAACTGCAAAATGTGTAATATTTCATGAAGCAACATGGCTAAAAAGAGAAGTGTTGCCCGTTGTTATAGTGATGTAAATGCATTGATTTTTAGTGGCTTTATAGTCCCTATGATTTTATAGTGATTTAAATGCAGAAGTAGGCCCAAGGAAAAAAATTACCTTAAGAAAACTGTCCTAACTCCAGAAAATATGACTCAAATTTTCTGACTTCTGTAGATATGATACATCCTAAAATATATTTCAGCATAAATGAATCTACATGAGCAACCAAACGCTTAGCCAGACTTCTGTAGTATGTCCTGTAAGTAGTGAGAACCTGAGCATCTTTCTTTCTGTGCTTACCAAGCTTAAAACCAGGAAATCAATCATTCCACTTGAAAACAAAAAGCCCCTTGTACTTAGTTAAAATAACAGAGCTAGAAGTGCAGTTTGTTAATGATGCACAATATATTTTTGGCCCATGTATGCTCCCGATTCATTATCCTATTTCTCCTCCTCTTCTCCCACCCCACCCCCAGCAAGCTTTTATTTGGAAATGCATCTATCTCACTTTATAAGACATGGTGTGTGAGGAAATAGCATGATTTACTGAACTCAAGAATTTCAGTAAGACCTGAATGACAGTGCCTGAGAAATGCCTCTTACGTGATCAGATCTGATCTTGAGGGGGTAACTCTAGGAGTTACCTGCCAAGAAAAAGCACAATAATAAAACTTCCACAAAACTATTTGCTGTTTCCTGGCTATCACTGAGATTAAGCTTTCCCCATGCCTCTCCCCCCCCCCCAGTATTGCACAAATGGGGAGGTACTAGTATCTCCCAACTGGTTGCCTTGTGAGGTAAAATGAAGAAAGCCTTAAACTTCACAATTGCCAATAATGAGCAATCATTACTCAAATTACACCAAGCACTGATTAGGTTTAAAGTAATGAAGAAAACAACACGATCAATCATCATCAACCCAAAGGAAGTCAATCTGTGCTAGAGATGCAGCAAGATCTTAGTTCAGGGCTCCATCTACAGGGTTCTGAAGAGGAGAGAGAGAAAATCTGTAGCACCACTGGTCTGAAAAGGGTTTCCCAGGCTCAGACTCAGAGTTTCTTCCTAATTTCAAAAAGACATTCAATATTTTAAAAATCTGTCAAATGCAGGGGGCCTGTTCAAAAAACAAAAGCAAAAAGCTTTTAACAGTGACATTGTCAGTTGTGCAGCTGTGGCACTTGGAATGCCAGTTTAATAAAAACCCCACAAGTGTTAAACACAAATCTTTCAAATGGCAAGTAAAAATTATAATGAAAGCTCTGACTGTGCTAACAGAGTCAATGGAAGCTGAGGTTTTTAATGCAATTTATATTAATAGTCTTAGCAGCAGAAGTAACACTGGAAATTCACAAATTGCCTGGGAAATTCATGTATGTCAGTGTTGATCAGCCGCTAAATGGCAATTTACAAATTAATGTGAAGTTTATTTTGAAAATCAAGAAGGAATTCCCCCAGCACCACATCATTCAGTCCCAGAATAAGATTTGAATTTTTGGCTAGAGCATGAATCAAGTAAAGTAAAGAGCGCTTTGAATCAGGCACTTAACGTAACATATAAGATACAAAAGAAATCAAGTAAAATGGCATCATTGAAAAGGAATTAAAATCAAAAGATGTAGCAAGTCAAAGACTGGCTTACGTTAAAGTGTATCTTATGGAACAGTCTTATACAATTTAGTAGAAAATTATAACCTTTCCATAATTAGCTTTGAATCATGCCATAGAATGTAATGAAGAATTATATCCCTACTGTAGAATTCTATGGGATGGTCCAAAGAATGTAGACATGATCTCTTTTTAATAGTAAAAAAAAGTATAAGTGTTTGAAGTCATTTTCAATAGAACTTATTAAAGTCCTATTCAGCAGTACATTTAACATATGCTTAACTTTCAGCACATATTTCGGTCCCTCTGTACTCAGCAAAGTACAACAAAGTGAAGACTTAGGCACATACCTAAGCATACTGAAGTCAATGAGACTTAAGCACATAACTTTAGGTATATTTTTATGTGCTTTGCTGAATTAGGGGTGAATTTACTTGCATGCTTAAGTCCTATTTTGGATATTTTTGAAGACTTTATAGGAGTATATTTGTTTCATTCCTGGTAAACTCCATAAGACTTTTCAGGAAGGACCGAGGGACAGTCTTTGATATTTTTGGTGCTGAAATTTAGTGAAGATGAAACAATAATTTGGAAGCCTGTCCTTTTATAGCAGCAGAGGACACTGCCAGGAGCAGAACCAATAGACTACTCTGAGTTGGGATGGGAACAGGATATGGGTGGCTGTTAGCTACTGGACACAGTTAGGCAGGGGTTTCCTATGCACCCCCAAGTAGAATGATTTTGCCCTTATAAAAGGGCCTTATAAAACGTATCCTGGAGAAATGAAACCATTTGTGTTCTAAAGAATTACTCTGAAACTTGCAGAATTTAATAGAATCTGGTTTGTCTCTAGGCTTTTTTACTCTTATGGAACTCTATAGCAGGAATATAATTCTCAATTAAATTCTTTAGGATGGTTATAAAAAAAAGAGAACAATAGCAAGAGTATTGTAATTTATTCTCCTCAGTGGTCAAGTAGGTGAGCCTGGAGTAATAGAGCCATTATGTGGCTTTGAGGTAGAGTCCACCACCCTAATCCTGCAAACTGCTTGATGTGGGCACATCTCCATTGACTTCTGTGGGGTTCCATGCAGGCACAGGGATTCTCCCACATGGAGAAACTTGTGGGATCAGTGTCCAAATACTGGTTGGATTGGGCTCTCATACTGCAAAATCCCTGGGGCAGGGACCATGTAGAGACATTCAGAGGTACAAAGAGATTAAAGTGTCCAACTCCCTTTGAAAGTTAGTATCACATTGGCTTTAAATGGGAGCAGGGCCGCCCAAAGGATTCAGGGGGTCGGGGGTCTTCAGTGGCAGGTCCTGGGGCAGAGGGACCCCCCACCATGGGTCTTCAGGACACTTCGGTGGTGGGTCCCGGAGCAGAAGGACCCCACCACCACCAAATTGCCGCCGAAGATCCAGCACTTCATCGTCGGGTCCTGGGGCAGAAGGATCCCCTGCTCCAGGGGCCCTGAAAAACTCTTGTGGGGGCCCCTGTGGGGTCTGGGGCAAATTGCTCCATTCCACCCCCCCCCCCAGGCATCCCTGAAAGGGAGACAAGTGTCTAATAACCACTTTGGGCCCCCCCTGCCCAGCCAGAGCCCCCCCACCCCCGCCATGTTCCGATAACCCCAATCCTGAAAAGTCTTACATGCTTAATGTAGCACAAGTAGTCCTGTTGAATGCATGTAAATCTTTGCAGGATCAGAGCCTATTTGGGCACAATACAAATCTGGAATAGTAAATCCCATTGCTTTGCTTTTTATTTTGTTGAAAAAAATTATAATCAAATCAATTATTAAAAAGGCAGATTTGATTAGGGTTGGTTCCCTTCCCCTGATACACTTACTTTGATAAAAATGTCACATCCACCATAACAGCTTGAGTAAGATTCTGTGTTCTACTGAAAACTTTCCAATACAGGTTTTCTTTTTTGCTAGGTGTGCTAAAAATAACATTTTCTTGTATCAGTGCTAATTTAGTTCCTGTATTCTGGTATGAAAACTGCTTATTTAAATAAAATCTTGTTGGAAGAAGTAGACGGCTACAAGCTTGTTTTGCAAAATTTCTGCATAATCCTTGTTTAAATGTACTTGGACTGTCCATCCTTGATGATGATAATAAACTACTTCCATGGAAACTCGAAATAGGGAGGAAAAAACAGAAACATCACATCAGCATGGCAGTGTAGGTAACAACATTGACTACAGAGGAAATAACTTGTCAATGCAAGATAAAGAAAACCAACTGATAATGTATTAAAACAAAAATAAATGTATTGGCTGTGATTGGTTGTTTTCAAACCTGTTAGCACTTGTAAGAAGTAGAGACAAAATGATGACTCCAATAAAATTAAGGACTACTGAGCCACATCCTGCAGTCTTTACTCAGGCATCACTCATACTGAAAATCCTGAATCCCAATAAAAGGGCATGGGAGGTTTGCCTAATTGAAGAGTGCAGGATTTGGTCCATCAACAAAAATATCCCATGTGAGAATTGTGCATCTGAACCTTCAATGCAGCTAAGGGTTAGATTGTTGCTGTTGCACAAATCCTGAGTAAAGGGTAATAAGTGTGCTGATTCTGGAGCAGACCAGAGACTATATTTAAGGGGTGGCTCGATTACTGTCTGTAAGAATCTACCTGGGGAATGACTGTTTAATGATGGGCTCCTCAATCTAACAGAGAAAGGTCTAATACAGTGGGTGGAAAGTGAAGCTGGACAAATTCAAACCGGAAGTAAGGTGCACATTTTTAACAGTGAGGGTAATGAACCACTGGAACAATTTCCCAAGGTTTGTGGTGGCTTCTCCATCACTGACAACTTTTAAATCAAGATGGGATTTTTTTAAAATAGACTTTAGGAATTATTTTGAGGAAGTCATATGGGCTGTGTTATACTAGAGGTCAGACTAGATGATCACAATGGTCCCTTCTGGCCTTGGAATCTGAGACCCTAGCTCCCTTCTTCTTCCAAAGGGTAAGTAATCTGCACCTGCCCTACACTGGCACAGATTACTTCCTTGTCCATATTGGCACAGCTGTACAGGCTGGTCCATTGTGGGCCAGGAGTCTAGGCTCTGACCCTCATTCCTTGCTCACCTGTAGGACTGTGAAGTGTAGAACCAGCTTCACAGAAACTGATATTCCCCCTCTTCCTCCCTGACACACAGTGTAAGTAGTTAAGTCAAAGGATCAAGGGGTAGATTACATCCCTTGAATTCCCTGCCTGGATGCATAACACAGGTCAGACTGCTGCCCTAATGTTCATACTACTGAACCTGAAAGAAAAAATCAGTTAAGGTAACAAATTTAGTTTTGCTTTTGTTTATATTTTTCTTTAAAGGAGAACTGAGGTCTGGTCTGATTTTTTTTTTTTTTAATCAGAAAATATACCCTGTACTTCAGCCATCTTTATACCATGGGAGTATAAAAAGATGATAAAAAATGCTATTGATTTAGAGACTAAATTGAGTCTGGGAATTAATATTGTTACTATTATTGGGTCCTCATTATTGTTATCAAGGAAGATTCTCACAGTTAGGAGCCTAGTGTTTAGGGAACTCAGCTGGGATGTGGGAGATCCAGATTCAAATTCCTGCTCAGCCAGATTCAGAATTCTACCCACGAGGCTATTGGCTATCTGAGCCCCAGCTGCATCTAGCTTGTGTATAAGAGCCCCGTTGACTGCAGCAGGCCTCTGCGTAGGTGCAAGGAGCCTCCTGCAAAAAAAAAGGCCTTAATATTAAAAAAAAAATAATCAATGGGTGATATTCACCCTGTAGTCTGCATAAGGCTTCATGCCACGTTCGCCCTGCAGTGGGTATTGGTAGAACACGGAATCGTGTTGCTGAGGCAGTCCCTGCATCTGCCTCTTCTAGGATGAGATGAAGGAAGGTATGGGGGGTGATCACAACATCTGATTACCCAGGTATGGCAGCTATGCCAACCCCTGCAATGGCTGTGCAGAGGATTTTGAGGTGGGAGGGATGGGGTTCGAAAGCTTTGAATTTCATTTCAACTTCTCACTGCACTTAAGTCATTGTGAATTTCATCATTCTCTAAAGATCAGTGACAACCCAATCTCCTTTTAGGACTTCTCTGCAAACCCACGAGTCTTGTGTCTGAGAACCAGAAAGTTAAACTGACTTTAAATCAGAAGGGAAACTGATTCAAATATTTGAAGAAGGAACCATTGTGATCCTCTAATCCAAGGATTGACAGTCTTTGGCCCACAGTCTGCCAAGGTAAGCCCCCGGCGGGCCAGGCTAGTTTGTTTACCTGCTGTGTCCGCAGGTTCAGCCGATCGCTGCTCCCACTGGCCACAGTTCGCCAGTCCAGGACAATGGAGGCTGCAGGAAGCAGCGGCCAGCACATCCTTCAGCCTGTGCTGCTTCCCATAGCCCCCATTGTGCCTATCTATTGACTATTCATTCCAATGTGGTGATATCTAAGTATGCTGTTCCCTGCCACAAACAGACTAGATCTGCTTAGGTACTTTTTGTCAGTCCCAGAATTAATGGTCAGTCTGGTAGAAACTGACAAGAGAAACTGTCCGTAAGCCTTCATTATAGTCTTGAATGACAATTAGTTTGACTCATTTTTGCAGCACAATCTCTAATCTTTAAAATCTCAAACAAATCTGCACAGCCCTGCCTGACTTCAGTGTTGGGATTCAACATGTTATTCTACACCACTCAGAGATGAATGGGCATTTTCCTGGTTTCACAATCTTCAGATTTCATTGGCATAGAATCTTCAAGTGAGGAGTCTTTCCATCGACATGGAAAGGGAGCATATGGGAGATCCACATTGCCTCTGTGGTACCCATCACACCTTGCCTGCCCCTAGTCCAGACCTCAGAGTTTAGTGCCCTTGGTTGATCTGGAAATCCTCCTCCTTCCAGGAATTGACAGAAAAGTTGATATTCCAGGGCTGTATTAATTTTTAAGGAGACCTCAACACTGTGACATTGACCATAAATGGAGAGCTGAGGAGTTTCTGCCTACTGGGCCTCCAACCAATCACCCTAGATTCTGAGCCAACCCCCTGCTTCTTCTGGGAGGGCAATCCGTGGCCTACCTTTGTCCAACAGGAGAATTCAAAGGAAACTCCTCAAGGACAGTCCACCCTCATGGGTTTTTCTTGAGGGAGGGCATGATCTAGGCCACCAATACAAAATATAAGGAATGAGTAGACACACTTACTGTCTCAGATTGAGAACATTTGGGCAGAAAGATTAACCGTGTGCTTTAGTCAATGAAAAGGGATAGAAAAGATGTGGGTTTAACATCCAGCTCTTACCTTAAGTAAAACACTAAATCTTGGCTTTCCCATCTGTAAAATGGGGATAAAATATTCCTTTATCTTTAGATTGTGAGCTCTTTGAGACAGAACTGTTTTCTACATGTGTATGTAGAGTCCATAGCACCACAGGATTCTGATCTTCATCAGGACCCTATGACACTACTGTAATATAACCAGAGAAAGACAACAATGACCTTGTTGTGTATCTTCCTTCCTGAGGATTGCAAAGTATTTTACAAACAGTGATGAATTAGGTAGTAATGTTCCCAATTTACAGATGGGAAAACTAAAGCATAGACCTCTTAAGAGTCTTGCCCAAGGTCAATCAGTGAGTCTGTGCTCATAGAAAGCTGACTCCCAGTTCTCTACTTTAATCTTAAGAAGCTACAGAGGAAGACCCCTTAACGCAGCCCCCACATCTACAATCATGGTATCGACACAGAACCCGTCATGATGCTGGTGTGAAAAATGATGGTGACTCTAGAGGTAGTATACTATTTTCCTATCTCTATTAATTGTATAAGTGTGGCAATGAATTTAATTTACATGCAGTATTTGAGAGATGACCTAGACAGCACCTTAACAAGTGGATGTCTCTAAAGATACATGAGAAGAAAATGGATCATCTTCATTTCACAACAGTAGGAAGTAAAATTCAAGCTGCTCTGGCTTAAATTTAAATGCCTTTAATAATGTAGTGGTGGTCTAGAATGGTGCTTTAAAGTAAAACTGACTGCTTATAAAGATCAGTTATTAGATAATTGAAGAGGTGTTAAGAAAAATATAGCCAGCAAAACACATGTTAATTATAAAGACTAATTATATTGTGAGTATGAGAAAATCATTACGTTAGTAACAAGAAAACATGAGCACATTATGGTTTCAGGTGGAGAAGGGAATTCTACTGATCAGCATGGCGGTCCTAGGGGTAGGCAACATCCATAAGCAACTGCCCAAGGCAACAACATTCTTTATTAGATTGTTCATACACCAGGTTTACTTATTGTAGTTAGTAATGGATGACAGATCCCTGCTTTGCCCATGGTAACAAGAACCAGCAGTGATGAAATAAGTGTTACTCTCTGCATTGGTCCTGCTAGTTTTATGGAATTTTCACACCTACACTGTTTAAATACGGAAACATCAGCACCAATAATAGCAGTCACCAAGAGCGTTCTGCTGCTGCTAATGTGCCAAGTAATTCGTTTGAGAGAAACATTGGATGCTACTCTCTCGCTTTTCTAGTAAGTGATCTCATCATTCCTTCAACCTAAAATCAAGAGGTGGGCAAATTGGATTGGATCTAAAGATCTTTGCTTCTGCTGTACCATACAAATAACTCCCACTGTATTGCAGTAGCTTCCAATGGCTTCATCTGGGAGCTACTCTTACCTGGTATGGGGTGATTTGGTGAGACAGAATCAACCTCCCGCAAACATTTGCCCAGAACTTGATCCGAACTGAACTCAAAATTCTTTTAGTTATATTCTTGCACTTCTTTCTGAAAGATCTGCTTCAGGTGTAGCCACCTGAGTAGAAATGTTTTATATTAGTAGAGGGGTTTCTGGAAGGAGAAAAAGAGGTACCAAATAATGCATGTCTTGATCTGTTTTTAATGGTGGGGTGGGGGGAAATGATTTACCTGTAAATCAATAGTAAAAATCCACATTCCTAG
Organism: Chelonoidis abingdonii; assembly: GCF_003597395.2. Taxonomy (NCBI): domain Eukaryota; kingdom Metazoa; phylum Chordata; order Testudines; family Testudinidae; genus Chelonoidis; species Chelonoidis abingdonii. The sequence goes on from NC_133777.1 coordinate 76,436,589, forward strand.
CCATGGAAGGGTCACAATAACTTCATCAGTGCAGTCTCTCATAACTGTCATAATGGATTAATTCCACTGAACTAAGACACATACAAGGCAATTGAAAGCGCTATGAGACTTCCCATTGAATTCAGTGGGCTCTGAATTGCAGCCGTAGCCTTAAAAACTCTTGTTTTTAAAGGTTTTGTTTGAAACGTTCAGAGTTAGGGCTTGTCTACACATGCAGCGCTGTAACCCCAACCCCTCCCAACAGCTGAAATGAGACCAGACTGGTATGTGCCAGACAGAATAGGAGGGACTGAGTTACACCAATCTGCAAAAATCAGTCTGGAAAGAGTTATGAATAGAGCTAACCATGAACTGCATGGCACCCCTCTTGAATCAAAGCAACAGTCAGCAACTGTCACAAGCACAATCATATACATACGATTATAGAACTTTAACACCCTTATTTTTAATGGGAGTTGGGGGTGTTCATCACCTCTCAGGATTGGGTCAAAGGCTGATGAACTCCCTTGGACACTTGTAAGTGCTAGATGTGATACCCTGGCACCCCAGTATTCAGCACTGTCAGGTAATTAAGATATATTTTGTACAAAGTATGCCTTGTGACATATCATTCTAAAAACCTTGATTTGCTAGACCAGGGGTCAGCAACTTTTGGCCTGAGACCAGCCAGGGTAAGGAACCTGGTGGGCCGGGCCAGTTTGTTTACCTGTCACATCTGCAGGTTTGCCGATCGCAGCTCCCACTGGCCACGGTTCAGTGCTCCAGGCCAATGGGGGCTGCGGGAAGTGGTGGCCAATACGCCCCTTGACCTGCACAGCTTCCCGCAGCCCGTTATTTGTATTTTATTTTTTTTAATTGGTGTTACATTAGCTATCCTCCAGTCATCTGGTACAGAAGCTGAATTAAAAGAGAGGTTATGTACCACAGTTAGTAATTCTACAATTTCATATTTTAGTTCCTTCAGGCCTCCTGGGTTAATACCGTGTGGTCCTGGTGACTCATTACTGTGTAATTTATCAATTGTTCCAAAACCTCCTGTATTGACACCTCAGTTTGGGACAGTTCCTCAGAGTTTTTACAGGAACAGAACAGCTCAGGTGTGGGAATCGCCTTCACATTCTCTGCAGTGAATCCATTTAGCTTCTTTGGAATGGCTTTGTCTTTCTTGAGTGCTCCTTTAGCATCTTTATTTCCAGTGGCCCCACTGATCTGACAGGCAGGCTTCCTGCTTCTAATGTACTTAAATTGTTTGCTGTTAGTTTTTGAGTCTTTTGCTAGTTAATTTTCAAATTGTTTTTTGGCCTGCCTAATTATACTTTTATTTGACTAACCAGAGATTATGCTCCATTCTATTTTCCTCAGTATGATTTGACTTCCAATTTTTAAAGGATGTGTGTGCTGCTTTTTTTCCCCCCCAGCTACTACTTTTACTCTGTTTAGCCAGGATGGCATTTTTAATCCTCTTATTATTCTTTTTAATACATTTAATTTGAGCTTCTATTCTGGTGTTTTTAAAGTTTCCATGCAGCTTGCAGGCATTTTGCTCTTGTGACTGTTGCATCTCATTTCTGTTTAACTAGCTTCCTCATTTTTGTGTTGTTCCCATTTCTGAAGTTAAATCAGGGATCGATGACCTTTGGCACACAGCGAGTGGGGCTGGTTTGTTTACCTGCCGCTTCCACAGGTTCACCACTCCAGGCCAATGGGGAACTATTACCAAACTGTTCACTGGTATTCACCTCATGGACCAGAATCTGTGCTCCACTTAGAACTAAATCAAGAATTGCCTCTCCCCTTCTGCCATGCCTCCATAGTGATAGATACTCTATATAGAATTAATCTAGTGATGCACACAGAAGATCATTTAAGAACACAGAGGAGCACATGCTTATGTAACTGATAATAGGGGGAAGAGCATAAACACTCAATATTTACATTTTACTAAATCTATACATATGCATCTGTACTGCTATTTTCTTAATGGCAGAGTCCGAACCTCGGATGTTTCACAGATTTGCACCCATAACACACATCCTAATTCTCCATTTTCCTCAGAGAAACAAAGAAGGGAACCTCTTAGCTCACTTACCTGTTGTCAATTAACAATGCCTCATTACACACACCATTCAGAAAACTGATGAGGTTTTATCTAACACAGAGGCCAGGTCAATCAATTGTCATCAGACCTGTGGATCTTCAATGGACATTGAAAGGTTAACTTAGTTCTCCGAGGCCTCCATTGTGTCTGCAAAATTAGCAAGAAGGTGGCCAAGTTGTCAATAGAGCTCAGAGACAATTAGTTAATGATTAGAATGCTAGCACTTGGGGAATCGGTATTAAAATGAGCCATCTTGGGTAAATTTGCATGAGTTTAGAAAATCTATAAAGGCTGGCGGAGGGTGATGAAGTCAGTTAGGATACTGCAATAAATGCCATCAAGCAGAATTATGTATGTGTAAGGGATATACACTAGAGTTTGCCTTGCCAAATTAAGTCTTGTATTAAAAACCTGTACATTTCAGCTTATGAGATTCGGGTACTTGGTTGTCCTATTATACTTAGTAGCCAGCATTAGCAATGACTCTGCTACCCTGTCATCATAACCCCATTTTCATCTAAATGCTTAAGGATTTGATATGTTTTACAGTAAGAGCTGGGCATACTGGATAAACCTACAGCTTGCTACCTAAACTTAAAACAATGTTACCACTTTAAGATTGTTTTATTTCATATTGTTGTTTTACTCCTCCTATATTTTTGTAAGGCTCAAACTTATGTTATGATGATAATCATGTGCTTAGCACTATGTATTTATATACACCTTGACTAAATAGAGAATAATCAGTCTATATTCATTTTCAAACTTCATTGTAAGTTAGGTTCAGGCATCCTAACCCATTTTATCATGAAAAATAAATGTTAGGAATTGTACAATCTAATTACAATGATAGCTGGTTTGTGTTAGTCTAGAGATTTCCTTTGCCTTTGCCCTCTTTTCTAGGTTCAGAAATATTCTCAAATGTTTTATGATCGGTATTGTAGAGATTTTATTTTAGGCTCTTGGGTTTCTCTCTACCTTTGATGGAAGATTACTGTAGGCTCTGGCTCTGTTGCTTGGTCCACCATTATAAATATCCCCTTGATAAGAGGCATCCACTTCAGTGTGTAAAAAGAGAATTCATTGGCTTCCAAGAACAGCCTTAAGATGTATCATATATACTATAGGTTCTTGTGACCCCGGTGCATTCCTATTGATGTGCAGATACTTGGCTTTCTGTGTCTGAGTGCTTTGACATACAAGTAGCCAATTATATTCAGTTCAAGTACCAAAGACCTTCACTTTTATTTAGCGACCATGGATTTCATAAGTTTTAAAGGGAAATGTCATAAAGGAATGGGGAAGATTTTAGATGTAGGACTCTGCTTTTATGTTCTTCCTACCTATACCCTTCCCAAAACCATAGCAATTTAAGTTAGGACCATGTTGAGATGACATGTGGTGACAAGGCCCAGTGATGACCAACTGGTGCCTTCTGCAACCGAAAGAGTAAGATGCTTTGCCTTCTACTAAATTTTCATACACTTTTCAGCCCCATACTTTAAAACTATAAAAGTTTCTGTTCTTCCTACTTTGAGTAACACCAGAGGAAGGAGGAACAAGGTGCTTTAAAGATGTCAGTGCTTTAACTGTCCTATTTGGAGCAGATGGCCTAATTGTCCAGAATATTAGTTCTCCATGCTATTGTGGTGGGCCTCTAAGAGTATGTTCCTTAAAGTATGTTGAAAAATTCAAGTGTGCTTAAAATGGAGTATTAATGGTTCTCTCTACAGGTTGATATTACCATCACAGAAGTGTTTTAGTGATTTACAGCTATAACTTCCAATGCAATTTCACACAGTAAATCTTTGCAGGTGAGGAGAAAATAAAAAATATCATGCCCACTAAACAATTTTTTCTTAACAAACTCTCACTCAGAGCTGCTGTGTTTCAACCATAATCATGTTGTACCTTCTCAAGTCTTGCATTATCATAGTTTAAAATCCAAGTTTATCCCCCATCCTGTAAATCCAAATGTCCAGGTTTAAATTCAATGGACCCAATTCCACTTCAGGTTACACTGTGTAAATCTGGAGCTATTCCACTGAAGTCAGTTGAGTTACTATGAATTTATACCAACTTAACTAAGAACAGAATTTGGCCCAATAGCATTATATGGACAACCACCAAAATCTCAAAGGGCTTTTATCTTTTTGTGTAATATTGGTGCTTCCCCTCTGTCTTTTTCAAAAATTAATCATATTTCAGGCTTGGGGGCCCAGTTCCATGATTTCTCTTCACTTATTCTCACTGGCTACAGAGGGGATCCTCTTCCTTCCTCCAGGAACTAATAACATTGCCTTCTTGACCCACAAGTTAACTGAACTTGGCTGAATTTCTTTGGTGAGCAATTTTTCTTTTTGGTTTTTCATTGAAAAGCTGCTATCATTTTAAAGATTCTATAAATTTTAAAGATTTCTTATTCCTTAGGACTGTGGTTCCAAAACTTGTTCCTCCACTTGTGCAGGGAAAGCCCCTGGCAGGGCGGGCTGGTTTGTTTACCTGCTGCGTCCGTCCGCAGGTTCAGCTGATCGCGGCTCCTAGTGGCTGCGGTTTTCTGCTCCAGACCAATGGGAGGTGCTGGAAGTGGCAGACAATTCGTCCCTCGGCCCACGCCGCTTCCAGCAGCTCCCATTGGCCTAGAGCAGCAAACCACGGCCACTGGGAGCTGCGATCGGCTGAACCTGTTGACATGACAGGTAAACAAACCGGCCCAGCCCACCAGGGGCTTTCCCTGCACAAGCGGCGGAACAAGTTTGGGAACCATTTCCTTAGGAAATTCCACAATAGCTACTGAGAGCACTTGCAACTATTACTTTTCTCAATTTTATTTTCTTTTTTGAACTTTGGTCACAAGACTTGTTGAAATGTGTTTGGTGTTAAGCCAAAGGAAGTTTTCTTTATTTGTCTCATGCCAGCTACTCTGTAGTAGATTTCTGGAGAGAAGAATAGGGCTACACAGGAAGTCCTACATGGGGAATGTAAACACCACTCTGGTTAGTTAAGAAATACTCTGATGCGTATAGAAAATTATTTCTTGAGAGGAATAAAATAGGGATGTTCTCATTTTATTGGAACTAAGTATTTCAGCCAAAATATTCACTATTTCTTTAACTTCATGGGATTCAAACCGTTTGGTTCTTTGAAAAAATTCTTGACCACTTCTGCCTTCCCTGGTTTTATCCAGAAACTAAAATATAATGGGAAAAGAAATGTTCATGGTATTTCCCACTCTGAAAATTAGAAGCTTTGCTTGAAAGCAAGACTCCCATGTGATTACTAGTGCAATAAGACCAACAAGCTGCATGTAGGTTTGGATAAGGACAGCACCTCCTGAACCTTTTGAAGTTCCACCCCTCACTACTGAGCGTATTTCATTCCAAAAAGAAACCTAGGGCGATGTTTATAAGGGTTTCTAGTTTCCACATGGCTTTGATTAGAAACAGATGGCATATCTGAAACAATTAAGAAAACTTTTGTTTAGAAGCAACTCACATATAATTGAATGTTTGATCTCAAACATCATAGTGTTCAATATTAGGGATGGAAGCTTGAAAATACATTGACAATGTTGAGGACCCGAATCTTATCGGGTACAGATAGGCATAGCTTTATGGTGCAAAATAATGTAGCTCCAGCTGGTAATCTGATCCTGAATGTCTTAACAAGAACATTCAAAATAAAATAAATGACTAAATCCTCATCCTATCTCACCCCAAATCCCTGCTCAGGAGAGAACACCAGCTATAGAACCACAGAATTTGCTTCTATCATACATGGAAACAATGATCCTGCAAAGACTTGCTTATGAAGAAATCGGTACAAAAGCTGGAAAAAAAAATTCTGTTGAATCCTTTTTCCCTGAACTATGCAGAGCTGAGTCAACTGAAACATTTTGTGTTGAATTTGTCAAATTGCTTTGGTTAAAAACACCAATACCACAACCAAAAGCAAATTTCCAAAAAAATCAAAACCTTTTCTTTGTACATTTTTTAAACAAAGCATTTCAATTTTTTATTTGAAATGACTGTTCATTTCAAATTTTACTTCAGTCTTATTTTTAAGAAACTCAGATGATACTAAATCCTTCATTTGACCCTGAATGAACCTTTTTAGACTTTTCTGTTTTGACAAAATTAAAAATTTGTCATTTGGGGTCAAAATTAATGAATTTCTTTTTACTTTTTGGTTTGGCCAGCAAACTGAAAATGAGTTATTGTCACAGCTTTACTCGTTACTTGAGTAATCCCATTGGCTTTAATGGACTAATCACACGAGCAAGGACTATTCACTCAGTAACTATTTGCAGGATTGGGAACTATATTTTAATTAACATTTTGCTAATTTTTTGTTTTTATCCTTATTCTCTATTCACTGGGCAGCATGGTCTCCCTGAGAACATCACGTAGATCTTCTGCTAGGACCCTGCCATTGAGACATCAGCCTTCCCCTTCCATGTGAAGAGGGCTCTTGAGACTTTGGGGAATAGACTGGGAAAGGGGACGGGAGGAGCAGATATCCCATAATTCCCTCAGATCCCCATTCCACGCCTGCTAGTAAGCTGCAAGGGGACCTATAGAAGCAGTGGGTGTCCCAGAGCAAGGCAGCCATGGGGAGGATGGAGCAGTGTATCTGGAGATCTATTGGGGAGTGGGTTTCACACACACACCCCTGAAAACTCTACAAGGACCTAAAAATTTTCTTCTTGATGTGGCAGTTTGAAGAGAGCTCCATGAAGGATTTTCTTGAAGAGTTCTTCTGCCTCTTCTCCTCTCATGTAGGTTTCACTGTCAGAGGAAGTGATCAGTCGCACAAAATTTAATTTAAGAAAAGATAACTATCTATCGTATGTATAAGTGGATGGGTGTGTACATATATAGATATACATGAACATTATCTAAAGAAAAGGTATTTTCATAGACTTTTTTAAGGTCTGAATGAACTATTATGATCATCAAGTCTGACCTCCTATGTAACATAAGCCATATAACTTCACCCAGTAACTCCTGTATAATTTGAGGTTGAGCTACAGCATATCTTTTGGAAAAGATTTGCCATGGACTTCAATGCAAACTGAATTAGACAAATGCTGAGCCCTTTTGAAAATGACACCCTACCTATATAAAGACAATTGTCTTAAATTAAATGATCTGGGCCAGTGTAAAGGCCTCCTTTACACGTTTACATCAATATAAGACCCCTGTACACTGCCAGTGCAGTGTGAAATGACCATAGTGGAAATAAGAATCAGATGGCGTGTATATGTTTCCGTAAACATATTCTATATAATTTCCTTTGTATGTCAATGTCCATATTCCATACTTCAATGTTGAGTTACTTGTTTTGAAATTGAAAATGTTAATAAACTAATAATAAGCACAGTGACTTTTTTAAAAAGTCATATTTACTTGTGTAATATTAAATAATAAAAAGGCATTTAGCCACCCTAACATGTAACTAATATTACAACATAATCTGCTATGAACTAATGCCTCAGGATGCTGTTCTATTCTCCAGAATGTCATTTCTTTTAAATTGTAACCTCTGCTTACTTGACTTGGTGGCAGCGAACCAAGATTTTAGAACCTATTTGGCTTTGTGCTAGGAATTTTGTGAGTTGCGGCAACAGCATGTAATGAGTGTAAAAGTCAACAAAAAAGGTTTTAACTAGCACTAAATCTGTTCCTTGCCAAAGTAAACACTATCACTGATTCTGTTTAAAAAGCAAAATCATTCTGGCATTAATAAAAGTCGTTTCCCATCGATGTTGTTTTAAAACACAGAAGTGGCCTGGATGGGTTTGGGAACCTGAGAATAAGGGAAGTGTTTCACTTGGAGGAATAATGTAGATGATTTAGCTGGCATTATTTTGTTCAGTGTTCCCAGCATTATGAAGTCACTTTCAACAGCAAGTAGGTTAGTTGCAAAGCTGAAATTCTATATAGGTAGAATGTTGATGTTAAATCTGGAATACTAGTCAAATTCCAATTGGGAATAATTACGCTCTTCCTACCAGAAAATTCCCCTACTTGTTTCAGTGGAATGTGGTAATGGTATTATGTGTGATTAAATAGTCGCCACTTTCTCCCCCAGAGGTGACTGTATTTAAGTGGTGAATGGTACTATACAGGATCAGAACAGCTCCACCAAGTCTAGTATCTTTCCTCTGACAGTGACTGGAAGAGGACGCAAGAAACCCCCTAGTAGGGGATTTGGGAATAACCTACCCATGGAGGAAATCTTATTAATATGTTAGTAGTTGCCTATAGTAAGAGGGTTTATATCTCTTCTAAAAACACTTTATCCTATTTAGAGTAACTGACCTCATGACCCATATAAATTTCTAACCCTTTTTTAAAATCCTGCTATACTCTTGCACTCATTAATATCTTGTGACAATGAACTCCATAGGTTATTTTAAACATTGTGCAAAAAAATATTTCCACATTTCAATTTTTTGAATGTTCTTTTGTACTTGTATTAGAAGAGAGAGTAAATTAAAGTTTCGGATTTTGACAGATATGGGGTCCTTCTAGCTTACATTACAATCATTTCATCCTGCTACAAAAATATCAGGCCACTAATGTATTGATATAATATAAAAAATGGTTTGTATAAAGCACTTTGAGATTCTTCTGCTTGAAAGGCAAGATTTAAATAGGTCATTATCATTATTACTAGACTACCCCAAATATCCAGAAAACAACTCCAGCATTTAAGACTAGAACTCTCCTTTCAAATGAAGTCGACTCTGAAAGAGAGAATGGGAAATGTTCAGCCTGAAAAAGCATCCAAATCCATATTTATATCTGCATATGTCTATGAGAGTTCCTGGAAAGTTGCTCTTTAAAACAATACCCAAGTATATATTTGCATTTGATTTAGAGAAAGTTTCAAGCTGGTGTATTCAAATGGCTCCAGATTTCAAGACTGGGTCAATATTTGAAGAGTGGGCACTTTATGTGGGGCTTTTCAGGTCTGAGATTTTAATTCTGCCCCATATTGAATGTATTTCATTGTCATCATGGGGTATTTGGACTCAAATGATATCAATTTATGCTTTGCAGGGACAAGACTGACCTATAGGTGACATTGATAGTAGCAAAATTACCAAGAATGTTTATAAAATGCAAATAGTCTGTGGTTTTGTTTTACATTTTTATAGTTTTCTTTACTCTTCCTACCTTCAGTCCAAACTGAAGGTACTAGAGAAATGCTCATGGAAAAGCTTATACCCAACAGACTTTCAACAGATATGGGCCAGATGTTTTGGATTAAACAAGAACAACACTCAAAACAAATTTTTGAACTTCAAACCAGTTTGGTTAACTGTTGAATATAAAGCCTGATCTTGCAAATTCTTCCTCACCAAAGTAGTTCCTATTTAAGTGAAATGTCCAACTAAAGTGGATGGAATTCTTCTTGTGAATAGACGTTATTCCTGTGAGGAAAAATTGTACCTATATTTCACCACTGATGTACTTTTAGAAACACTTATGCTGATGTAACATAGTTTCCCCCCTAAAAGAACATTGAAGAGGTCAAGTTAAAAAAAAAAAAATCAAGTGGGGCCCGTGAACTGCCATAAGCATAGAAAGGCTTTGGAACTTATCTCAATGTTTGCTGAGCTCTTTATAAGAATTAGCTATTCTCTCTCTAATCTTTTATGGTTGTCCAAGCGGTACTTTTCTAAGCATTAGCTTAATCCAGGTGTCACCCATGAATATTTTGGAAGTACCTGTGCATGGATATTAGTTTCAATCCTTGGGCCATATAGTTGAAGAATAGCTTTATGACTATTTGGGAGACTGGTATGAGACTTAAATCAATCTCCAGTGTGGTATGACGAGAGCTTCTTTAGACACTAAAAACAATGCAGTTCAAAGTAGTCAGCACACTTCCATTTAAGGGAGCATATCACAAAGCAAATTGGGTCATGTTGGGGAAATATAAAAGCATTATTCCTCTGAGATTTGAAAAAAATGTAATTACTACTTCCACCAAGCATGACTCTTTTAAATAACCTTCATTTTTGTCCCCTGGAAATGAAAAGAGGTTTACATTAAAAAGGCATTTCCTCTGACTCTGTCCTTGAGCAGCACAAAATGTAAACTATTCCCTTCCCTCTTTCCTTTGAAGAAAAAGGAGCTTCAATCTCCTTCTGTGAACATGGTCCATTTAAATAAGGAGATGGAGTCCCATCTTTTCGATCAGCTTTCTTTGTTTGACTTGTCAGTAATAACACTTGAGCTGAAATTGTACAGCTGTCCTGCTAATTTAGTAATTATTGACACGGTGCTGGGCAAGAAATGATAGCAAACACAGGGAACTGTTAAGAAGAAATGAAATAAAAGATCTTCATATCATTGTTGAATAATGGTTGAGATCATTTTGTGCTCTAAGTAGGCCCAAGGCACCTTTTTCCATTTTCCCGACACATTATTAATTTATGCTTTGTAATAGTTCCAAATATTTTTAGGACTCTGCACTTTGTTTGAGAATCCAGAATAACAGAATGAGAGTCACGAAGTGCACACACAGATGAGTGAGCAATGTGACCTGCCACAGCTTTTGATTTGAGTGATCCCTCATTTCTCTACACTCCCACCCTTTTTTTTTTCTTTCTCAGTTTACATTTGTATGTACAGCAGCCTTTGCTCTGGCTGAGATCAGTGTTGCCTCTGCAGTTGACCCCATTGTATGCAGCTGGACCCAGAGATTGCTTTTGGATTTTGCCCTGCTGATAACCATCGTGGCAGCTTTACTTAGTTAAAATGGCTTCTCTGTGGCCTGTGTGCACTGGTTTTAGAGGTTTGTTTCAAGGAAAGCTAAGAGCTTCTGCCCAGCTGGTATGGCACTCTGCTCTTTGCACTTCAGTAATGCATTCAGTCCCAGAAAACATGGGGGAGAGAACATCCAGTCATGAGTTTGCCTCAGACCTGCTAGTTTAACATGCTTGTTAATCTAAAGTACTTTCTAAAAGAAAATCAGTGTTAATTTGTGGACTTTCCAGTGGGGGCTGCGGAAGAGGCGGCCACCTCAGCCGCGCCGCTTCCAGTGGCTCCCCTAGGCCTGAAACTGTAATTTAGATCAACACATTTTCCCCAGCTAATGAAACATACTGGATACTCTCATTTCCTTCAAAGCTACATATATGGCGCTAGCTACCCTGAGATGGTGGAATACCAAACAGGAGACAAATTACCAAGGAAATTCCAATATCTGCAGTTAGTAGAAGGACTGAGTAAGAAATTTTACAATGCTTCCTAAAACTGCCCAGAAATTACACCCTAAAAGCTAATTCTTCACCAAGCTGAAACACTGTTACCTTTGCTGTAGTTGAAAGTTCTTCATTCCTTTTAAGAATGCCACTTTTGCTTCCCATAAATTTAAACTTTTGGCCCAGTTCTCAATAATAAAATACACTATAGCAAGATTGAAGCTTCTAGTGGATTCAAACACTGAAACCATGTTATTGATTTTGTTTCAGAGCCAATGGAACCAGAGCATTGTGTATTTTCTGCTTTGAATGGTATTTTCCACCAGCCAGGCTAACCTTTTCTCCCTGACTCACAAAGACCTTTGTGAGGCGAGGTAGTGAGAGAAGGTTGGTAGGTGTTTTTGGGGTAAAGGGCTTAATCTTTTCTTCGTGTCTTTGCTGTGACACATGTATTTGTTGGGGTGACTGAGAGTCTGATTATTCAGTGTGTATGTATATATAAACGTATATATTTGTATAAATATACAGATATGTATGTGAGTGCAAAGGCAGTGGACAATCTTTTTGTTCATAGTATAATTAATTTGTAAGTACATGTTTTTTTCCCCCATGTAGGGTCTTTATATAGACTTAAGGTCAGAAGGGACCATTATGGTCATCTAGTCTGACCTCCTGCACAATGCAGGCCATAGAATCTCACCCACCCACTCCTGTAACAAACCCCTAACCTATGTCTGAGTTACTGAAGACCTCAAATCGTGGTTTAAAGATCTCAAGGTGCAGAGAATCCTCCAGCCAGTGACCTGTCCCCACTCTGCAGAGGAAGGCGAAAAACTTCCAGGGCCTCTGCCAATCTTTCCTGGGGGGAAATTCCTTCCCAACTCCAAATATGGCAATCAGTGATATATAAAGTGATCTTTTTTAATGTAAATATATTAGGAATGTATGTGCAAAGAGTTCACATGTTGATATATACATGAGCTAATATGAAAGTTGCTCCTTCATGTATCACAGTCCACACATTAACATGTTTGAAAAAAAATGACATACAATACTATTTATGGACATGAAATGATACCTGATGATTGCATAAAGAGGAGTGGAAAAGGTATAGTAACTTCCAAAATAGTGATGGATTCCAATCCATTCTCAGCATTACTGATTCTGTGAGGTGCAAAACAGTCTCATCACACTTCATGGAGGCGGCACATAGCACCTCCCCAGGTTTGGATGTATAGATACATTACAATTTCATAATATGGGATGGTTGGTGGGGTGTTTTTTGTTGTTTTTTACAAGTACTACATTTGGAAGTTGCATTACCAATGCTAAAAATTAAACTACTTTTGCACATTACTAGCCTTTCTGCACTGATCTCCTTGTGTGTGAGCATTATTTAGATATGAAAAGAAATAATAAAGTAACAGATTCCATCTGAAGCATAGTTGCCTGTTCCCCGAAGGCTATATCTTCCACACAAGGAGTAGCGTGAACAATGCTGATTACTGTTAACAGGAGCTGTGTATGTGACTGGCTCAAAATTTACCCCTGAGGCCGATGAACAATTAAAAGCTTGTTGACATAAAATAGATCTTTAAGTACAGTTCTTTAATACATATGGAAATTACGATTTTTAAATTGAAATTCTCTCCTTCAACCTATTCCTAAAACTAGTTCTCGCTCCAATATATCAAAGAATAGATATATAAATATACATGCAAAGAAACAGACAATAACAGTCTTGATGTCTTTCATGCTGTTAGGTAATTTCTTCTGGATTGTTTGTGGGGAGGGGCTACTTTTAGTTTTTCTCCAGTCTACCTCAGTCAGCAGAGATTTTGAGCAGTTTAGGGAGGGAGGCAGGGGGGAAAAAAGCAGGAATGTCCTGGAGGAAATTTCAGAATGGAAGTGTAGACACAAAACTCTACTGAAAATAATAATAAAAAACCCTCAGAGGACTGATGTGCTAGTATCCATGTGTTTGTGTGTATGTCTCTTAAGATGTTCTCTCTTTGCCCCCACCCTCTTCCAACCTTTGCTAGACACTAGGCCTATATTTCTATATAATGTCAACAGACTACAAACATCAATGGAATGTGACAAATTGTGGGGTTTTTTTTGGTATTTTATCTATCTGTTTTCAGTCCAATCAAATATTTAATGGAGCTTGGATACAACTTGGAAACAGTCTCGTCATTGAATGGAAACCAAAGATGAAGAGAAGAATCATATTAAGGGGGGCGGGGGGGATGGATAATTTTCAGAAAAAAACAAAAATGAAATCTGTTTACTAACCCACCAGCTGTCACTGCTACTTCTGGCTCAACGTATTGCATACACTGAGCTATATACTTCCAGTCACAGGCATTACTGTAAGGTTTCTACTCAGAAGCTGAATCTAATGCCTTTTCAACTTTTTTTTTTTAGTTTCATCCCAGGAAATTTAATTTTAGTACCTGTACATTTTGCTGATTTATTGTTCCAGTTTTATGTTTACATTTTAAAACAAGTTTTATTTTTTAAAGGGAGGTAGCAACTGACTAAAAAGTAATAATTCTATCAATCCTAAAACTTCTTAGATCTTACAGATGAATGTCCATAACGACTCTGAATTCTTTCATGCTGTTTTAGGCCATCTGAAGCAAAACTGTAAGTCTGAAGATACTAACATATCTTGGCTCATGTAAAATTTGATTATTTATCATTCATATTATTCCTCAACTGAGATTGAGACCTTGTTGTCCTAATACAGAAAGTATGAGACAGTCCATGTTCCAAATTCTTTGGATCCAAAATAGACAAGGCAGACAAAAAGCAGAAGAAAGGAAGGTTTCTTACTCTCATTTGATACATGGGGAATTGAGACAGAGAGAGAGAGAGCAAGGACCTGATTAATTAAAGCACTTAAACACATCTTTAAATATAAACACATGTTTAAGGCACGTAAGCGTGTGCTTAGGTGATGCTGAAACACTCCACTGAATCAGATCTAAGGGTCCAAGGTCGTGCAGGGAACTTGAGGCAAAGCCATGAATTGGACCCAGATCTTCTGAATTCCAGGCTAGACCCTTAACTAAAAACTACCCTTTGCCCTAAGACCTATAGTGTAATTAAATATATCTGCCATACAGCAAGTAATGCCATGAAAATGGTGTGGGTGTGTGTGGATTGAGAAAATAGAGGTTTTTGCAATGTGCCGCGGAGTTAATGAAAAGTATAGTTTACAAAAAATAAAAATCAGCAAATGTACAATTTAAAATGATGTTGACATTAAGTCTCCATGTTTTTTGTTTTAAATTACTTTTATTTTGGCATCCATTAGCACCACAGTCCAGCACTTCTCAGGCAAGAGAAGAACAAAGGACAAAATAGGCCTTCGAGATTAAATTAGCCACTCTCATCCATGGGGGTGGAGGGAGGTCTCAACAAGTGAGATTGGAGGCATGTTGCTCAAAACTGTGTGTTCAAAGGAAAGCTGTACTTCTGCTATACATGTTGCATTTGTTCTTGGTCTAAAACCCATTGCAGTCAATGCAGGGCTTACCATTGACTTCAATAGCTTTGGATCAAGCCCCAAACGAGGATTTCATTTTCCTGGGTCAGTGCACTTGTGTCTTTCATCAACAAAACATTCACATAAGGGGCATATTTGAAAGGGCCGCTACTTCAGCCTCTACTTATGCATGTGCAACTTTGTTTGCTTAGACTCAGTCAAAGATTGCAAACTGTGATGCATATGCAGTAGAGTCTGTCACTGAGAGCCCAGGCAGGAGAATTTGAGCTTGGGTTTTTGCATGTATGCATTTCATTACTAGTATGCACAAGCTATGAAATCCGCCAAGCTACTAGTGTTCTGAAGTGTCAGGTGCCTGTTCACGCACACACAAATGAAGGTAAATTTTCAAAACTTTAATCTGAAAAACTTCTTGATCTGGTTTCTAAAATATAACAAAGATTAAATGTCCCAGGCAGTGGTTTGGATATTCGATAGTCTTAATCTGTAAGAGATTATTTTATGGATCTGATCATGTTAATTGATATAGGAGATGCAGCATGAGCAAGGAGCCACAAGAAACCATCAAACTTAAGTTTGTAAAAACCTAAATAAATATTATGTTTTAAAAGCAAGCAAACAAAACAACCTGAAACTCCCTTTTACCGACTGGTCCTTTTAATCTTAATTTTGAACAGTTGCTACTCCAATTAAATTCTACCACCTAGCATTTTCAAACAGCTCTTAGTTGTTTCAGCAAACTCTTTTAATGGACAGCTGTTTTTGACAGCTCCTCCTGATTTGCCAGCGCTGTGTCATCTGCCAGAGCAGGAGGACCCATTTTGTATTCTGCTGTTGGCACTGAGGGGATATGCAAATGTACACATGAATCAGTTGTCACCAGCACAGACACACTGTGGCGAGATGATCAGAATGTGTTGGGAGTTTAGTTGGCTTAAAGTGGGAGGGGGTGAAAAAAAAAACCCTCACCACGCTTAGATTTCTTGAAGTGATTTTTATTTCAAGTCTCTCCAGTTAATTTTCTCTTTGTGGCGCTTGTTAGATTTAGTTCAGGAGAGTGCAATCTGCTGCTCGCAAATCACCAACCTGAAACTCAAAAGTTTACGAATTATAGAAACATTTCAGGTAAACAGTGTTAGAACTTCAACAGCACAAACAGAATTTTATATAGGACCAAACTTTTCAAATATTTTAACCTACAAGAAGGAAAACTACTTCTTCGCACGAGTACAGTGAAGAAAAAAACTTTGTTTGACTTCCCAAGGCATTCTGGTATTGGGTCTGAAGTGTTCCAGCTACCAAGCACTCGACTTAATGGTTGATTCACATACCACATATACAATCACATATGGGGAGAAATTGCTAGTGGGATTAGATCTTGCTGTATTGAGCATAACTCTGGCTTCCCAAATGATCTGACACTAAAATGCGTGACATTTATTTCCTCTGCACTGGCAAGTGAAAGACAGCAAAATGTCTGTGTTTCCACCCATCACTGCTGGCAGACCCCATGTACTGTGGACATGGCATGCAGAATTAACATCTCGTGTCTGCTGAGAATATACTATGCATCAACACTGTTAAAACTTCACCAGTGGTGCATTTAGAGATGGCTTGAATCCATCCCGGTCGCTTCAGAATACATTCTGGCCAATATTTTCAAATGCGAGTAATTAATATTAAAAGCCATATTTAGGCATCTGATCCAAGTAAAAGATGACCTGCTTTTTAAAGGTGCTCAGGATTCACAGCTCCTACTGAAGTTTGAGATCAAGCAGTGGCATGCACAAAAGGGGGGGGCAAGCAGGAGCATGCCCCCCATCTTCAAAAATATATGTATTTCTGCAGATCAATTCACTGTCTCTTGTGCTTTCTCTCACTGGTACTCCCAAACCAAAGTAAATGTATTTCCTTATAACATGCAGTTATGAGCGCATGCAAACTCAGGTTGTACACATTCCCCCATAACAGGAGATTTATGAATATGCACATTTCCTCCCCCTCCCATTACGTATTCACAGTGGATTAATGCTAGAGTTTTATTATAGTGCTAGAATGGGAAGAAAAACAGCATGGGTATTTGTTGAAATGTTGAGTGTGCTGTTTGTTTCTGTGCATATGATGTATGTGCGTGTGTTGAGATGGTTTAATGTGTTTTTAATGTGCCCCTCCAAAAGCAGTCAAACTTAAATCCCTGCGCATGCCCCTGCAAACAACTTGTACTTGTACCTTGAACCTAACTATATAGTTGGTTGCCAACTTTAGCTTGTTCCATTTTTGCACATCTACACATTTTAAACTTCAATTCTTTGTCACTGCATATTGAGCAATTGATATCAAAGAGCCAAAGAAATTACCCAGGCCAATACACCTAATGCATTTTTCCCCACCAATTCTGGCCTTGGCTAGAAACCGAACAAAATTGATTTTATGGTAATATAGCTGGTCAGTGCCTCAAGTTTCTAAGGTATGGAGTTGGCCACCTGAAGTCCTGGTGAAGCTGTGCTTTTGTATAATGTAGGGAATGGGGTGGATTAAGTGACCTCATTGGTCGTTTCCAGATCTAATGGCTATAGTTGATTAGTCTTTTACTTTGGCAGATTAAGGTCTAAATATGACTCAGGTCAAAAATGAATTTTAGGGGGGGAAGGTGTGGAGGCAGGTCAAGCTGGTGCTTCTGTGTACAGATTGCTATTTCCATATCAAATGCTTTGCCATTGTTGGATAGTCTTTGCTCAGGAAATGCACAGGACTAGATTATTCTGTGGGGTGTTGTAGGTTAAGTAGCGGATTGCTATGTCATTGACAGAACTAATTTTGATCAGCCTCTGTCATAACTATAAAGGGAAGAGTAACAACCCTCCTGTGTACAATACTATAAAACCCCTCCTGGCCCCAGAGGCACCAAAATCCTTTTACTTGTAAAAGGTTAAGACACTTGACCCAAAGAACCAATAAGGGGACAAGATACTTTCAAATCTTGGTTGTTGGGGGGAGGCTTTTGTTTGTACTCTTTGTTTTTGGTGATGTTCGCTTTTGCGACTAAGAGGGACCGGACATCAATCCATGTTCTCCAAATCTTTCTGAACAATTTCAAACTTGTAAGTAACAGCCAGGCAAGGCGTATTTAATTTATTTTTGCTTTCTCAGCTTGTGTATGTTCTCTTTTCTAGAGGGAGGTTTATCCCTGTTTTGTTGTAACTTTGAAACTAAGGCTAGAGGGGGTTCCTCTGGGCTCTTTGAATCTGATTATCCTGTAAAGTTATTTTCCATCCTGATTTTACAGAGATGATTTTTACCTTTTCCTTTTAATAAAATCCTTCTTTTAAGAACCTGACTGATTTTTCCATTGTCCAAAGACCCAGGGATTTGGGTCTTTGATCACTTTGTAACCAACTGGTTAGAATATTATTTTCAAGCCTCCCCAGGAAAGGGGGTGTAAGGGTTTGGGGTCATATTCTGGGGGAAGAGGAACTCCAAGTGCTCCTTTCCCTGTTTCTTGTTAAATCACTTGGTGGTAGCAGCGTACCAGGTTTTAACCTAAGCTGGAAGAAATAAGCTTAGAGGGTTTTCATGCGGGTCCCCACAGCTGTACCCTAGAGTTCAGAGTAGGGAAGGAACCCTGACAGCCTCTCACTTTCATAAGCACCAACATTTAGAGGATCCTGAAATCCTGGCCCCATTGAAATCAATAGCAAATGTTCTCTTTATTTCAACAGGGTAAGGTTTTCACCCAGGATTAAATACAATTTTAAAAAAAGAGAAGATTGTGACAAATCTACTTTTTTAATCACTCTGATAAATGGGCCATATTTATCAAAGTATTTAGGTGCCTCAAGGTGCTTAATGAGATTTTCAGAAGCACCTAAGTAAGCTAGGCACTTAAGTCACTGAAATTAATGGGAGTTGGGAGCTTTTGAAAAACCACTAGGCCAGGGATCGGCCACCTTTGGAGTGGTGAACCACGGTCAGTGGGACCTCTGATCGGATGAACCTGCAGACACAGCAGGTAAACAAACCAGCCCAGCACGCCAGGGGGCTTACCCTGACAAACCATGTGCCAAAGGTTGCCGATCCCTGCACTAGGCACTTATTTAAGATGCCTACAGATGCAAATATCTTTGCAAATCTGGCCCAACATTCTTAAGCTATAAATCATTTTAGGTCTTTAAAACACATCCATTCCTGAAGCATCCCCAGGCTGCAGATTGTTATTAACTGGCCATGTGGCTGTTAAATCTGGCTAGATGTAAATAAATGGTACTCAGTCTTCTTTTAAAAACACAATAAGTTTGATGTTACATGTAAAATGGCATTTTTACTTGAAAGAATATAACTTAACTTGACACAGCTCTGCTGAGCTTTACAGTGGCTTAATCAAATACAGCCACTACTTTAAACACAGGGACTGCTTCAAACAGTGGATTACATTATTGGTCTTTCACTTCGCAAGTGCTGAAGCTCATTAGGTCCCGGGCGAGAGTGAAAAGCGATGTAGTTTTAGCTCAGTATAAGAAGAGTTAACGCAAGTACCTCTGTCAAGATGACAATTTTTTCCTTATAGATATAGATAGATAATAGACACACATTCAAAAGGAAGCTCTTTCAGGTATGCCTAAGCTTGAACCATTTAGGAACCGACTACTGGCTAAAGAAAAGACTTTGTTCGTCAACAAGTACTTAGGATCTGTGTCTTTTCCGAAGCACACATTCTTCCCCTCCAAAAAAAGTTATTCAGAATATTACTACAAGAATATGATAAAGGTTTGGCCACAGAGCAGTCTTCAAAAACAACTAATTAGATAAACTAAGACCGCAGATGAGGCTACACATGGAGTCTTGAACATGAAGCTATTGATCGAAGGTATCCTCTGAAAAATATTTTCAGATCTTCTTGTTTGTGAAGAAATGATCTTCAGTAATCCTGATGACAAGGCTGCCTACATGGCTCTTATTTGTGTGCTAATGAGTTTGTGCCTTCTGACCAAAGTGCATCTTCATGGGAAATGCACCTTTTGAACCAGATTAAATCAAGTTTCTTTACATACACTAATCATTCTGTGCCTATTACACACTGAATTTCCAGGCCTTATTTGCTTACTCATACCCTGGTCAATTGCCAATCAATACTAATGGCTGTGATATCTGTTTCTCATCAATGTGTCTTCCTTCTTCTTTGGCACTTTACCATGTTACTGTCTTCTGCATAAGTGGGTCTGTTTAAATCAAAAAAACTTAAATCATTTGGTCTCTGTATCATAAACAAAACCTAACAGATCAGTCAGGGACAGGACTATAACCCTAGAAGGCAAGTTTAACTTTTAGTTGCTATACAGCAGTCTGTGTTTGTTTCTGAAAGCCATTAGAAATCCAAACTTTCCTCTTCCACACAAAACCTTTGCACAGTCATGTGAGACAGGGAATGGTCTATGGAGAAATAATTCTCTTTCTTGTTGTTTTCTTCATCTCAACTAAAAACTTTATTTGTGATTTCTGCTATTAAACATCTACGGCCTCACTCCAATCTCACCCTGGTAAATCACATGGAACTCCATTGCAGTTCCCCTCCCTCATGCTCTGTCCTCTTCTCTTCCTTTCCTTCCCAATTAGCTGATCCTCTTGTAGGTAACCTTCCCCCTCCCCCCGCCCACATCATGGAACTAACATGACATTTGCCCACTGTGACGTTGCGCTCCATATGTTTTATGGAAATATGCTTATGAATATGACATAAATGGAATATGCTTTATGCTAAATACCCCTTGTATGGTGTCATTAGAAAGCTTGTAATCTACTAAGTGTGTTCATCCTTTTTGTTTGCATGTATTATTTCTATATCTGGAGTTAGGAGAATATGATATAAACTTGTATCACTGATGTAAACATATTATGTGGAGGCCATTAAGGGTGCTCCAGAAACAATCAATTGTAAATGGCCTTAGTTACTTGAAAGACTTCCTGGGTCTGGGTGGGCCAGTCTAGGGGGAATGGAGACTAGGGGGGTCTTACAGTGACATGTGACTATGTCACCTGATAATGAAATCCATCTGAAATCTGATACTTTTCCATTTAGAACGAGGGGTGGAGACCCAGAGAGACAAAAGATTCCCACCTTGTGCCAAAGCTATAAAAGTGGGTAGAGCAGGATAAAGAGGGGCAGCCCTGAGAAAACCCCTGCTTATTGCCTGACATGTCTGCTGGAACTAATAACGACTATACCAGGGGAAAGGACTGGGTCCAGACTAGGAAGGAATCTAGTCTGCGAACAAACTTTATTGGAACATCTTTGAGAGGGAGATATTACCTGTAATCAGTTTCTTAATGTAAGCTTAGACTTGTGTGGTTTTTTTGTTTTATTTTGCTTTGTGACTTATTTTGTTCTGGTGGTTGTTACTTGCATAGAAGATCTGTCCAAATGTTAGAATCTTTCAAACCAGAAGAAACTTTCTAAGGGCTACTATTGTTCCAGCCCTTGTGTCTAGGGATGTCCTGAGATATTGGATCTTAAAGCTGCCATACTGTCAAATAACAAAACAAAAAAACCTACTTTAGGTAATTGTTGAGGTTTCTAAAATGTATTTGTTATACTTTTTTTCTTTCCTCTGGGCCCTGGAGAATTTAACTCGTGGCAAATAAGGTGGTCTGGCTTTGCAAGTGCAGAGACAAAATAATATTATTTATATGATTTTCTATAACACTACTATTTCTGACACCTGTTTCTTTCACGCTTGTGCAATGTTATGTTCTGCAGGCATGATGTCACTTACATAGATCGACCTGCATAAATAACTCCCATCGTCCCAACCGGTGCAGTGTATCACCTCCCAAGCGCCTACCTATAAAACCTCCAGATGACAGAGAAAAAAAAGATATATGGGATAAGATGGTGCAGTATAGAAGTGTTGTTGGTATGAGTTGGGACATCCCCACACTGTATGCAGTAGAACGCTCCCTCTTTTTCATACATACTGGTACAGTGGGGATAGTGCAAAGTGACCTGAGAGCTGGTCTGTTGGCGCATACGGGATACCTGGCGTGGCATAAATCAGTGAGAAGCTGAGACAAGCTTGAGGCAGGAAAAGGGTGTTCTGGAGCCAAGGCCAGGGCACAATGTGCTCCGTTGAATCCTGCCCAGTGGAGGGTCCCCTAGGGGACCCTAGTATAAGCTGTGGTGCTGTGGTTGTTTTAGTCTATCTTTCACTAAGGTCGGTTTGGCCTCCAACCAACTGCCCTATGACTGGAGGAGGCAAAGAGGTGACTGAGAGCTGAATTCTCTGCAGTCGAGTATCATGGCCAATATGCTTGCTGATAATATGAAAGCTTTCAGCAATACACCCTTTAATCGTGGCTCTCAAAGCACTTTACAGATGTTAATAAATAAGGCTTCACAACACTGTCACTATTTCAACCCCTAATGGAAATACCACTAGATTTAGAAATACAGCAGCACTACTGTGTGGTGTTCTAATACTCACAGTAGTAGGGGACGGTGTTGTAACTCCAGCAGTGATAGGAATATATCTTATATACCTTTTCTTCACCAGAAGCAGACTTTTGTGATGGGTTGGAGAGAGAGGGGGGTTGTTTGTTTGTTTGTTTTTCCCCCATTTGGTATTTAACCTGAGTAGTGACACAAACTGACCAGAGTGTTTTCATATCCTGAGCAGCGTTTTTCCCCGTGAGACTTAATGGTGTGTTGCAAGTCGCAGTATCAAAAACACTGGCATGGTCTTTCTCACCTTTGATACTGAAATTCCTTTGTGGTCACAGAAAACTAATGAAAGGAACAAAAGAGAAGCAATGTTGCAAAATCGTTAGCGGAAAAAGGAGCTCCTGTTCACACAAATATATATTTTGCGATGACAGTGCCATTTTCAGAAACTTGTTTGCAGCCCCCACTGTTCCTTACACCGGCACTTCACTGGGGACAGAAAATGCATTAAATAGCTCTTCATTTTACAGTATCAATATGTTTTAAGTCAAATTGTGCGTTCTTTGCAGTTAATTTCCTTTTTAAGCACAAAGCCCCATCAGAAAGTTTAGCTACAGGGGGGCTGAAGGCGAGGAGGAAGATAGAAACATCCCTCTTATGAACAACAACAATAATAATAATAATAATAAAGAAGTCTTTTAAAGTTTAAAGAAAATTAGGGGCTGATTTTATGCCAAGACTGTAAGACCTGTTATTGATCTTTTCAAAGAGGCAACAACAATAGGCAGACAACAGAATAAAAGAAAATGCAAAGGAATATAAACTATAAAGAGATAGGGGCTGCAAGGAGCCAGTAATCCAGAGTCAGTGAATATTGATGGGACCTGGGAAAAAAAACATGATCTTCCCTAAATAAAAGGGCACCAGCCTGTATGTTACAGGCCATGCTCAACAATCAGGTATTTTCACCTAGAAAAATCTTTCTCCAGAGCTGCTGCAAACACTATGTATCAATGTTTTCAGGAGCAGCAGATACTCTGTTCATCCAAAAGGCTTAGTATTGTACTGTTGCACCTTCCAGCTAGTGGCCAGTGACTGGAGTGGATTTATCCAGTAAATTGAGTCTTCCCTGCACTGACTGGAATGGGCTAAGTGGGCATTTAACTCATTACAGAGACTCAGAATCTAGCTAGGACCTTAGTGGACTAAAGCTAGCTGACCAGATGTTATTGAAGTTAATGGGACTTTTGTTATTGATTTCAGTGGGGTCCTGAATGGCTTTATCCAGTACCCACTGGAATCAATTGGAGTCTTTCCACTGACTTCAGTTAGCAATGGGTCAGCCCCAAATTGAGCAAATAATGATTTGTGCTATGATTATCTCCACTGGATTGTTCCTGTTCACAGGTCAGTTACTCTCAACACTGGACCTCAAGTGAGTAAGATTGCTCATAACCTACAGGTTGTAACAACAGAAAATGACACCAAGATGCAGAGCCAGAAAGCCAAGGCAACTTATGTAGTTAACTGGTGCAGAATCAAGCCATATTTAAGTCACTTCAAGTTGTTCTTTGACTTGTATGCAAGTGGGATCAGTTCCTCATTGAAGAGGTTCAATGCAGCACATGGTCACCACAAGATCACCATGGATAATAAATCAGCAGAGCGAATAACTCCCTTTTTGAATGGGATGTTGGCCATAAGAAAACTCCAATTGCTGCATGTACTATAGAGATGAACTCAAATTGGAACACTGGATCCAAAATTTCCACCTCCCTGAAGAGTACATCTGAACTGACTTACGCTGGCTCCGAAAAGGTTAGGGAAAGTTCTGATTCAACTCTATTTCCACTTTCCACGTAGATGAAAAACAGTGATTGAAGTAACCCATCATTCCATCACAAAGTGGAAAAGGGGAGAGAAAATCTGTACCATGCCACCCAGGCAAGGAAATGGCATAGGGGAAGTCAGAGCCATTCCTTGAATTAGGGAGACTGCCCCATGCCCCACACTTTGCTGGCCCCATGCTTTGATAAAATAGAGACTGTCACAATATTTAGCCCTTTGTCCCACGCCCTGACCGATGTACGATCGGGATGCCATTTGTCACGATATTCAGGTGAGGAGACAGGCGGGGAGGTGAGGCAGGTGGGCAAGTGGGATGAGGAAGCAAACAGGGAGGTGAGCAGCAGATGGGTAGGCGGGAGGAGGTGAGGAGGCTGGCAAACAGACAGCAAGGAGGAAAGCAGTGATTGGGTGGACGGAGGGGTGGGTGTGCTGGATGGTGGATGGACAGCGGGGAGGTGAGTGGCAGGCAGGCAGGGAGATGGGGGAGGGGTGAGGAGATGGCGAGCGGGGAGGCTGATTTGTCCCAGCCCACCTCCCACCCCACCCCCCGAGGGACAGCCGTGTGGGAAGTAGCCAAGTCCTTGAGGACAGAGAACTATGGTCAGGTTAACTGTAATGAAATAAGAAGTGAAGGAATGGATAAGACAGAGTCTGTCTGGGCAAAAATCACACTGGGTAAAAAAGCTACTAGAGCCTCCCCTGAGATAGTGCTTGGGGTGTGCTACAGACCGCTGGGATCTGATTTGGATATGGATAGAGACCTCTTTAATGTCTTTAATGAAGTAAACACACTAGGGGAACATGTGTGATCATGGGAGACTTCAACTTCCCAGATATAGACTGGACGGACAAAGTGCTTGCAAGAATAATAGGGGTCAGATTTTCTGGATGTGATAGCGATGCATTCTTCACCAAGTAGTTGAAGTACCCGACAGAAGGGGATGCCATCTTAGATTTGGTTTTGGTGAGCATTTGTGTGATAGACCTCGTAGAAGAAATGGTGGTAGGGACAACCTGTTCGAGTGATCATGAGCTTGATTCAGTTCTAAAACAGATGGAAGGATAAGCAAAGGTAGATCTGGGATTAGGGTTTTTGACTTCTCAAGGGCTAATTTTAAAGGTAAGTTAAGGAAATTAGTTAGGGAAGTGGATGGAATGAGGACTTGTGGATTTAAATGCGGAGGAGGCTGGAATTACTTTAAGTCGCAGCTGCGGAAAAACTGTCGGGAAAGCCTGCATCCCAAGAAAGGGGAAAAAAACCATGGGCAGGAAGTTGTAGGCCAAGCTGGGATGAGCAAGCATCTCAGAGAGGGGATTAGGAAAAAGCAGAAAGCTTTACAGGGAGTGGAAGAAAGGCGGGATTAGCAAGGGAAGCTACCTTAGTGAGGTCAGAACATGTAGGGATAAAGTGAGGAAGGCTAAAAGCCATGTAGAACTGGACCTTGCAAAGGGAATTAAAACCAATAGTAAAAGGTTCTACAGCCACATAAATAGAAGAAAACAAAGAAAGAAGAAGTGGGGCCGCTATATACACTGAGGATGGGAATGGGTTAAGGATACCTATGGCATGGCCCAATATCTAATATAAGTACTTTGCCTCAGTCTTTAATAAGGACTAGTTGAGGAGTTTAGGGATGATGGAGGGCATGATAAACGGGAATGAGGATATGGAGGTGGATATTACCGCATCTGAGGTAGAGGCCAAACTTGAAACAGCTTAAATGGACAAAATCAGAGGGCCCGGACAATCTCCATCCAAGGATATTTAAAGGAACTGGCATGAAATTGCGAGCCCATTAGCAAGAATTTTTTAATCAAATCGGTAAACTCGGGGGTTGTACCGTACAACTGGAGAATTGCTAACGTAGTTCCTATTTCAAGAAAGGGAAAAAAAGTGATCCGGGTAACTATAGGCCTGTTAGCTTGACGTCTGTAGATGTAAGGTCTTGGAAAAAAATTTTAAAGGAGAAAGTAGTTAAGGACATTGAGGTCAATGGTAATTGGGACGAATTGCAACATGGATTTACTAAGGTAGATGTGCCAAACCAACCTGATCTCCTTCTTTGAGAAGGTGATGGATTACTTAGACAAAGGAAATGCGGTAGATCTAATTTACCTCGATTTCAGTAAGGCGTTTGACACGCGTTCCACATGGGGAACTGTTAGTTAAATTGGAAAAGATGGGGATGAATATGAAGTTGTAAGGTGGATAAGGAACTGGTTAAAGGGAGACTCCAGCGGGTCGTACTGAAGGGTGAACTGTCAGGCTGGAAGGAGGTTACTAGTGGAGTCCTCAAGGATCGGTTTTGGGACCGATTCTTATTTAACCTTTTATTACTGACCTTGGCACCAAAGAGCGGGAATGTGCTAATAAAGTTTGCGATGACACAAAGCTGGGGGGTATTGCTAACACGGAGAAGGACCGGGATACTATACAGGAAGATCTGGACCACCTTGTAAACTGGAGTAATAGTAATAGGATGAAATATAATAGTGAAAAGTGCAAGGTCATGCACTTAGGGATTAATAATAAGAATTTTAGATATACATTGGGGACGCATCAGTTGGAAGCAACAGAGGAGGAGAAGGACCTTGGGGTATTGGCTTGATAGCAGGATGTCTATGAGCCGCCAATGTGACGATATGGCCGTTAAAAAAGCAAATGCGGTTTTTAGGGTGCATCAGGCGAGGTATTTCCAGCAAGGATAAGGAGGTGTTAGTACCATTATATAAGCGCTGGTGAGACCCCACCTGGAATATTGTGTGCAGTTCTGGTGTCCATGTTTAAGAGGATGAATTCAAACTGGAACAGGTTCAGAGACGGGCTACTACTTGGATGATCCGAGAATGGAAACCTGCCTTATGAAAGGAGACTCAAAGAGCTTGGCTTGTTTAAGCCTAGCCAAAAGAAGGCTGCGCGGGGATATGCTTGCTCTTATAGAATAGTCATCAGGTGGGACTTCAAACATGTAGGGAGGGGAGGGAGGAATTCCACATTAGGGAGGGAGAGGGGACAGTACTTAGACTTGAGTACTAATGTAGACACATGAGGACATAAAGAATGGGTACAAACTGATTGGATTATTAGGAGAGTTTAGACTTGAAATTAATGAAGTATTCTAACCATTAGAGGAGCTGAAGTTCTGAACAGCCTTCCAAGGAAGTAGTGGCGGGCAAAAGACTTATCTGGCTTTAAGACTAGCTTGATCTAGTTTTATGGAAGGGGATGATATTGATAGATATAGTTATTTGGCCCAACTGATCTGGATTTTATCAGCAGATAGGATAGGCTGCTCAATCTGGTCTGTGAGGCATGGGACTGTTGATGGACTGGGATCTGAGTTACTGCCAGAGATTCTTTCCTGTAAAGGGCTGGCTGGTGAATCTTGCCCAGATGCGTCAGGGTTACAGCTGATCGCCATATTTTGGGGTCGAGAGAAGGAATTTTTCCTCCAGGGCAGATTGGCAGGCGCCCTGAGGTTTTTGCTCACTCCTCTGCAGCGTGGGGCATGGTCACTTGCTTGGTGGAATTACTGCAGTTGGAGTGTTTCAAACCAGCAATTTTAGAGGACTCATTCAATTAATACTCAGTCATGTGGTGTGGGTTTATAAAAGCTGTATCGAGTAAGCAGAGTTTCCTTGTGGCCGTGGCCTCTCCCTGAGAGCAGGAGCGTCAGTATCTAAGATGATCATGAGTTGGTCCTCTGACCTACTGTAGCTCTCTCTTAGCTGTACTCAAGTGTAAGAATTCCAGGGCAAACCTGCTTCGACAGGTCATCTAGGGGAATTTTTTTTGGGTACCACAGAGGGTTAGGGGTTGTTATAAAAGTGTATGGGTAGGGTTCTGTGGCCTGCTTTGTGCAGGAGGTCAGACTAGATGATCATATTGGTCCCTTCTGACCTATGAGTCTATGAATTCAGTGGTAAGAAATCCAAGGGCAACTGCTGACAGGTCATCATAGGGGAATTTTGTCACTCAATAAAAGAAATGGTCCATATTGACATGACCTATGTAAGGCTGAGATTCTGTCACAAAGTCACAGATTTCATGACTTTCCATGACCTCCATGACCTTCGCAGCTGCAATGACCGATGCAGCTGATCCCTGGGCCAGCTGCTTGGGCACCCTGTGGCCAGCCGCACCAGGCACTGCTGAAGTGAACCCTGAGCCAGCCGCACTGACCGCTGCTCAGGCAGTCCCAGGGTGGTTGACCCAGGGTCAGCTGGCCTGAGGGAAGCACCTGAGCCGCGGTCCCTGGGCAGCTGGCCTTGGTGAGTGCCTGAGCAGCGGTTCCTGGGGCCTCAGAGCAGGGGTGCCTGGGGGCAGTCTGCTCCTGGGTTCAGTGCAGGGGCTAGCAGTCGGTCCCCAGGCCCCCATAGCAGCCGTGTCCTGGGCCGCCCCCAGAGTAGCAGCACCCGGAGCCCCAGGAGCTGCTAAGTTTTAATCAGGGATATTTATATATTAAAAGTCGTGGACTGTGAATTTTTGTTTATTGCCCGTGACCTGTCCATGATTTTATTACTAAAAATACTCATGACTAAGTCTTAGCCTTAATCATATATACAGTTGCATATCTACTCAACTCTACCCATGTTGTGCATAGATACCCCTGCATCTATGATGAGTTGCAGATCAGAGTGCCTGTTTACAGGCAACGGGAATATACCTACAGTCGCTCAAATTCAGGAACCACAGCCATTGCCCTTGTCTGTATTGCAGATCACACCTCGGTTCAAAAGTCAACTGATAGGAGGAGGGAGGTTGCACTAATGAGAATGCACAATGAGTTTGATTGTGAATCTCTAATAAATTCATTTAGAATGGCGGTAGGAGTACTTGGGTTCACTCGTCAGATAAGTCTGAAGCATTTTAATTACAAGTTAGCTCAGGAAATACATACATGCAGAAACTTGGGTTCATTTTCATTATCACACAGATTCAGCAAAAGGAAGAGAGAATGAACATAGGCTAGCGCAGAGGTTGTCAACCTCTTTCTTTCTGAGGCCCCCCTAACATGCTATAAAAACTCCATGGCCCACCAGTGCTACAATAGCTGGTTTTCTGCATTTAAGAGCCACGGCCAGCATTAGGGGGTAGCAAGCAGGGCAGTTGCCCGGGGTCCCACGCCTTGGGGGCCACCACAAAGCTACATTGCTCAGGCTTCCACTTCCGCCCCAGATGGCGAGGCTCAGGGTCCCGGGCTTCCGCTCCATGTAGAGGGGCTTCGGCTTTATGCCCTGGGTCCCAGCAAGTCTGATGCTGGCCCTGCTTGGAGGCCCTTCCTGAAACCTGCTTGAGGCCCCCTAAGGGGCCCGGACCCCTGGTTGAGAACTACTAGGCTACAGCACCTCAGCAATAGCTGTTCACAGTATGCAGATACCAGCAGATTTTATTGTTGCTCCCAAGAAAAATTGGAAGCCACACAAAGCCAGCAAATGTGAGGGGAGAGAGAGCGAGCTAGTCTTGTTAACATGTGATTAGGAGTTTAGGATTCTATTGGGCATGGACCAAAGAAACCTTGGAACAAGATAGGAAAGGAACTTTGGTTGGAAATAGTGTATACTATCCTGCACCATATGTCAAGTGGCCTGTAAATTCCCAATAAGCAGCAGCTCACTGTACTAGACCTATAACAAAGGAGGTTCTACAAGGAACGAATGGCAAATGGAAGCTCAAAAACATGACAAATATACAGTGCATGCTTATTAACTGCAACACAGCAGCCAAAGAGAGGCAGTCAGAGGTATCTGCATACAGAACTAGAACTGCACAAATGTAAAAAATGGATACAGGATAAAGCTATCAACATATTTCTTTTTTTCAGCTTTTGCAAACGTCAAGATTTCAGTTCTTCAATTTATTGTTGTCTCTTTTTACATGTTGATTACATGTTGATTTACATGTTAACAAAGTTTTCATGTTGATTCATGGAAAACATGTCTTCTATTTCACTCCATAATCCCTTCCATCCTCCCTGCATGGTGTTAAATACTCTCTTGGCCTTGTGAATCTAAGGTGTAAAGTTCATATGTTGGTTAGGAAACCCCAAGATCACTGCTGATTCCCAGTGTACTAGAAAAAGTCATTGAGCACTTTGTCGTATCCATAAATACTGCCTTTATATTGGCAGTCACTGTTACAGTGATCCTATAGGTTTCCAATGGAGTGTTTATTGGATGTAAAATGCCATTTGATCTAAACTGAAATTTTCAACCGGAACATGTTGATGTTGACAACATTTTAACAGGAAAAAAAAAATTACAAAATGCTTCATAAGGACCACACTGGAATGAAATGTTTTGATTTTTCATTTCAAAAAGACTTTTTTTGTCTTGAATTATCTATTTATTTTCAAGTCAAAATCAGAACGAAACCTTCTGGTTGACCTTCAAACAATTTTTTTGATCATTTCAGTTTCGAAATGTTTTGGTTTTGTTCTGATCTGAAACATATGTTGGGATTTCCCACAGACCAGCGATTCAGAGTTTGGGCCAGCTCTAGAATCCAGTCCTAGGAGGTTGTTGGAGTCTCAGGAATATTTATTTTTAGGTTTTGACATCATTCACCATTTGTCAACATTTCATTTAAAAGGCTGGATCTGTGGCACCATTAGGGTGAAGCAAAACTGAGTAGTTTTATCAATTCTCTTTACAGAATGCAGGATTTCATTATATGCGGAACATAACCAAACCTAACTATAAAAGGCTTTACATTGGAATTTGAGTGTTGTGTTTTGTACTTGCATAGATAAAGAGAATGTGACCCAAATAAATCTCATTTGGTGACCAGTCATTGATGGCTCTGCGTAAACTGTAGCTCAAATAATGATAATTAAGGAGAAAGTTTCAGACTAAATGACCTAACATGCATTTTTCTGGTATTTTCAAACTCCTTTGTAACATCCATGATCCTACAACATACATGTGTGTTTGTTTAAATGTGAGGCAAGCTCCAGTGCTCTGCATGTGTAGCCTGTATACACTATTAAGTTCAGTAGGAGCTTTTTGGTGATGACCCTGGCTCAACTTGTCCTTGAATGTAAGTAATTGTGTGGATTCCATTTAAAAGCGCTTTTTGAATCCTTAACCTAATCAAACCATATCTCTCCACCGTCCATCAGTTTGAAGAACATGACTACTTTTAGTCCTCATGGTAGCTAGGAATGTGGTGCCCCCTTGCTTTTAATGTTGAAAATTATTTACATCAGAAATGAGGACTCAAGAAATGGAGGTTTTAGAGTCACGATAAAGGAGTGAATTCTTCAGCATTTAAAATGTCTGGTGTGAATAATTTCTTTGGGTCTTTAATTCTGAATCTGTCACATGTTGGGCCCATATTTGGGCTTTCTCAGGATGAGTTATGGCGCAACCAGTGCTCTTTTTACACAATTAGCACTGCATTCTCCAAGCAAGCCTGAGGACCAACAACCCTAGTGCCTTCTTTAACGTAGCACTGTACATTGACACCAGTATCTATATTCAAATGAGGTGTGTGACAGCTGCTAGTGGTGCCTATGTACATGGAAAATTTCGCATGGATGGTCAGTTGCAGCATTGAAACAATATTAGCTGGCCTCCAGTAAATTCTTAAATCTCTGCATTTCTGGCCATCTTCTTCAAGAGAAGTGAGACAAGTTCTTTCCAGAAGTTCTGTGTACTGAGCACATTGTTTTAATGGGCAGTCCAGTCCATCATTTATTTAGATGACATTTTTTTGTTGGGCTCATTGGGACAAAAAATTATGAGTAATTAGGGCAGGTTTTCAAAAGATTAGTAATGTACCATCAAGAATATCCAAAGGAAAGAGCCAATTACAATTGGTGGAATAGTTTGAGGAGGGTCAACCCAGACAGAAGAGGACTCTTCAGCATACGTACTCTCTGAGCAAAGAAATTATATTTTAAAGCAATCAAATGCAGTAGGCACCAATGAACTATTGGGGTATAGGATATAGTATGAGTATTATAGGCAAAAGAGTCATGCAATCAAAGTTAAGCCACTTGAATTTAACTTGTTGGTTTATCTTCCCATGAAAAGCAGTCTAACAGCTATTTGTAGTTCCCACTTTCACAATTAAAGATGTTAAAAAAAAATCCTGTGACAATACAAAGTAAAATTGTAGCTTAACGTGGGTGAAAGAGTTTGGATAAAATAAGAACCCAGCCTGCCTTTACACGATCAGCCCCGTAGTTTGATTTGAGATTTAGGTAAAGACTTATTCTTGTGAGTTCTTTTATCCAGGCCCATCGATATAATTGGGACTACCCACATTAGTAAAATTTATGCATATGTTTAAGTTTTTTGCAGGATCAGGGCCTAAATCCAAACTTTTTCAGAGGTATGTAGCCACCATATTGATTTGGGCTGAGAGAAGTATTCAAAATAGAATGTTTTTCTCCGTCAAAACAATCAAATATTGAAACTATTGCCTATTAAAACTGAACTATAGCCTGATACCTTAGTCACGCTGAATAGTATCTTGCTTTGAGCAGTCCCTTTGATTTCACTGGCATGACTCACCTGAATAAGCTGCTATCTGGAATCAGTAATGGTGTCATAATCTCACCAACCAGTATTCCGATTTCAGTGATGGTGCCTTCTGTTAGCACTAGCACTAAAGAAGGAACCCAGGTCTGCTCTCACCTGTTTATGGATGGCTGACAACTGAACATGCTATTTCCTACCTGTCATATCCAGAACGCTGCAGAAAGGAAAGCCTAAGTTGTTTAGACAGAACCTATATCAGAGAAAGAATAGACAGGCATCAGAAAATTGACAGCAGGGGGCTGAAAGCAAGAGGAGGGGGGTGGAAATCTATTACAAATGAAAATAATAAAGTCTTTCAAAGTTTAAGGGAAAAATAGAGGCTCATTTTGTACAAAGATGGTTAGATGTGTTCATTGATCTTTTTAAGAGACGAGAAGAAATTGGCCAGTGACTGAATAAAAGAAAATGAAGTTCCATTAATACAATATGTTGAAAGACAACTCAGGTAAATTGATCAATGCAGTACAAATCATTTCTAACCTTTTTCCCCTATTTAAAGAGGATTTTTTTTTCAAGAGAGTAAACAACATACATCACCAATTTCAACCTTTTTAGCTGACTTTTCCAGCAATAATGGAAATGGAGAATTTCTAGAATTAAACACAGTAATGGCTCTTTCCCCACCTCCCCTCGCCAACTGGTCTGGAGAATATTAATACGTTGAGAAAGTCTGAGACTAGTTCTTTTGCAACTCTCAATACTGTTGATTTCCTTTTCGCCACCTCCTGCAGAGATTTAAAAAAAAAAAAGAAGCTATTTTCAAACTGACCCTCAGACACAGGGATCTCTTCAGGCCTATGAATGAATGCACACAAGGGGAAGCTTCACTTTGACTGAGATTCTTAAGTGTAGATGTAATCTACTGGTTAGGGTGTGTTATGAATTCCTTCTGTGCCTGATCAACTGAGAATGTGAGTCTGTGCTAGCCCCTTGTTACAGATCCTAACCCTTTAGCACAGGCGTTCAGCACTAGAGGTCCCTAATTTAGGTCCTGTGGGATTCAAACTGCAGATACACAGGAGAAGCTGCCTCAGTCCAGAAGAATTATGCAGCCTGGAGATCCCTTGTGCAATCCCTGGTGTTGGCAGCTGAATACCTTCAGCTACTAGTACTTCATTGAGAACTGATTGTATTCAGCACGTCGTAGACTCAAATGCATAAAAACAGAACAGCTGGAGATACCTCTTTTTCTCTGTAACAGTACTCCCTATGAAATAAAATAATGGGGGGGAAAAAACCCAAATGTTGCAGCTGAGACTAGGTCCTGGCTTGCCCATTCAAATCTTTGCCCACAGATACTGAATTCAAAGCAAAAGTTATTCAGATCCTAATTTTGTTTATTTGTAACTAGAATAAAATTCTACCTTTTGTACTGAGATGCTAAAACAGAGATCAGTATAACACGGAGACAATTTAATGTGCGTTCAAAAAGAACAGCAGTAATAGATTACAAAAATAAACCAATCAAATGTCCTCCACTCTGGGTGGATTTGTGTGGTGAAATAGTCCCTCTTGTTTGCTACAGGACCTTGATAAACTGAGGTGTAGTGATTGTGACATTGCACTCTATATGATTATATGAAAATATGCTAATGAGTGTGAATATAATGTAACTGGAATATGCTTCATGTAAAAGGTCTCTTGTAAGGTATTACAAAGCTTATAATCTACTGAGTGTGGTCATCCTATTTGTATGAATGTATCATTCTTGTATCTGAAACTAGAAATATGAAATATAACTCTGAGGGCCTATTGTAATTATGCAAAGTGCGGGCCATTAATGGTGGTTTGGAGTTTTGATGGCTCCCATTAACCAGGACAATTGTCTGTAGATGGCTCTGTTTTACTTGTAAGTCTTCCTGTATATGTGTGTGCTGGCAAGTGGGTAATGAAGTCTTACCGTGACATGTGATCATGTCACCGGAACAGGAATCCATCTTTAACCTAGTGGTTTCTATATTTAATAAAATCACTTTTTATTTATTAATTAACCCAGAGTATGTATTAATATCTGGTGGGCGGGCAGGCAAACAGCTGTGCATATATCTCAATTTATGAGTTTACCCTGCATACGCTTTATACAGGGTAAAACAGATTTATTTGGAAGTTCGGCATCTGAGTGTTAAAGACAGGAACACTTCTTAACCTGCTTTCAGTTAAGTCTGCAGCTTTGAGGCACGTGGTTCAGACCCTGGGTCTGTGTTGGAGCAGACTGGTATGTCTGGCTGAGCAAGACAGGGTGCTGGAGTCCTGAGCTGGCAGGGAAAGCAGGGGCAGAAGTAGTTTTGGCACATCAGTTGGCAGTTCCCAAGGGGGTTTCTTCTTCCAACCCATCAGAGTGATCTTATATGTACTTAAAACACAGAAGATATTTCCCAAAGCTACTTCACATGATTCAGCAGCATAATCATTCTTTTCTTCATGAGAGAGTTGTCTCTTACCCTGGGGTCCAGTGCTTCATTCAGGTCAGGTCTGAAGTTATGTGAAGATCAGTGTGGGGAAGATCATACTGCACCTGTCTGCATCTACCTGGTTTGTTGTTTTTTAAAAAGCCATATTCTTTTAGCAGCCTTGTCAGGCTTCCAAGCATACATCTTCACTGATGTCATAGAGAGAGGTAAAAAGCCCCACAAAATGGTTTAGGAAAGTGATCTCTTAACTCTGGCAGATAGTTCCCAGAAAAGAATTGTCAAACCTTCCTAAAATGTCCATCTTTACCAAGTCAGGCCACGTTTCAGCAAAGTATTTAAGCATGTATTTTAAATATATTCCTGTGCAGGAAAGAACATAGGTAATTCTCAGTGAAGTCCCATTGATGAATTGTGTTCTGAGTTACAAATTATCTGAGAGAGGGGCATTTGTCATTCAACATAATATAAGGAGTGCCTGTTCATAACCATCTTGCCTTATTGTGTAGCTGGTAGCTATCAGCTGTGTTAAACAATGGTGTAGAGAGATTTGTATTTTTGCTTTTACTCAGCTACTTTAGACCAAATCCTGAGATTCATCACCTGGGTCAAGTGAGAAGGTTTTAGCTTTTTTCTTTCTTTCTTTCTTTTTTTAAGGGAAGGACAAAGGACCAGATTCTTGAACTGTTATTCATTCAAGTAATCTCAACATGGATGATAGTCCCACTGAAGTTGGAGATTGTGCCCTAAATGCTTAAACCAAGAAAATACTTTCACGTTAACATGCTGCCACACACAAAATGAATTTGGCCAAAAACAAGTGAAAAGTAAATCAATTCATTAACAAAAGTGTGGAATGAACCTTTCAAATTCTATACAAGGGAAATTAACTTGATTTTTGGCCTCTGTGTGTCGCACCATGGAGAGATCCTGCAGCATCTTTAGGGATATGCGGGAAAAAAGCTGACTTTCTCACAAACCCAGTGAACTTTACATTTTATTAAGCCGTGTGCCGGAGAGGAGTCCAGCTACTGCCTCAAACTCACAAGGGATTCTGGGATCTAAGATCACATGAAAGATGTTTTATTACTGTATGGAAACCTGGGGAAGGTTGAACTTTCAACCTTTTTTGTAAATATATAAAAACCATCTGATATCCAGTGGTGACTAATCATCAAGAAAGACAATTGTTAGCAACTTAAGAAAGTGGGCTCCAATAGATAAGAAACAATTGGAAAATGTTACTGATTTTCTGCACCTCCATTAGTTAAACTTGGAAAAAGGTTTTTCCCAGTAAGCTTGATGAGACAATCAAGACTGTTTAACTAAAAGGAAACAAGGCCTCCACCTCTCTATTTGTTGTAAAAATACAAAAGATATGTGTTAACACTTTAGGCACATTTCTCCCGAACATAAGAAACCCTGAAATAAGAGTTATCCCTTGAAGCGTGTGGAATATTAGTAATCTCTAACACCAAAATTTATAGCAGAATCTAATGCTTAGTTGGTAGTTTGCACATGTATTGTACATGCAATCATGGTGATTAGAAAGGTTACTGATGTATGTGGTTGCTTGCATGGTTTTTTTTATTGTAGTTTTGCACCCCACCACTTAAAATCAGACCCTTTGCATTTTCTGCCCTGCAGCTGATTTCCAGTGAAGTTCCATGTCTTTGTCATAATTTCATGAATATTTGTAAATATTAAATGTTCTACATTTAGGCCTATTTTGTCACTTAACCCACATGAATAAACTTCGTTTTACAAATCTTTAGAGATCAACTAAGTTCTGCCTCAGTTTCACTTAGGCAAGCCCATTAAAGTCTGTGGGGTTTCACAGATGTAACTGAGGTCAGATTTATGTGATGGTACAAACTACCATGTTGTTGAATCATGGGCATTAGTGTAGGAAGAGCCCTTCTAAGGTCTGTGAAAATGGAAGGTGATTTTCTCTTTCCTCCTCATGTCCTTGAGTTCTGCTGATAGACTGTTTTCAAGACATACGGTTTACAACATTCTTACCTACCCTAGTCTACACTAATAGTCTAACATAATGTTTACTATACTTTTTATATCAAAGTTAGGTCTTCACTTTCCCCCAGACTCTACGAGGCATGTCTCCTGTCTGCTTGCTTCTAGCAAATACAGATACAAGGAGTTGGAGAAATAATACCTGTTGATTTCAGCGGGACTATTTAGTGAGGTTTTTGTCTACATGGTGGGGTAATACAGTGTACAGAGGGGTGATTTCTAAAGACCACCAGTTGGTCTGTGTAGACCCTGTTAGTGTGCTTTAACATTGTGCAGTTTGAAACAGAACTACTTTAAAGCACACTAGGGAACCTTTAGTAGACCCTGCTGGTGCGCACACAGTAAAGTACTACACAGGGTGAGAGAGAGTAGCAGATTGAATCCTTAGTTCTCCATCTCTGTTCTCAAGGAACAATCACGTTTTCTGTGCTTTGTCCAATCAATCCCCTTGTCTGTGTAGAATTGCCCCATATTACACATTCACGGGGCTGGCAACCCTGTTCACAGGGTAGGGTTCACACCCCCCAAGCACAGCTTCTTATAACCAAGGAAGGAAGAGGAACAGAACCCTTCATGAACCCCACTAGGGACTGCTACATGAAACATTTGGATACTATAGTGTTGGGCCAAAACTCTAAGATACCTAGATTTTGTGCAAAATACTCACTGATATGGGGTAGGGATGAAGTTCCTGACACATCTTTCCATTTCTCTCTAATCCAGTGGTGGGCAACCTGCGGCCTGTCAGGGTAATCTGCTGGCAGGCTGCCAGACAGTTTGCTTACATTTGCACAGTCACCCATAGCTCCCAGTGGCCACGGTTTGCCGTTCCTGGCCAATCAGAGCTTCGGGAAGTGAGGCAGGCCTCAGGGATAACAATGAAGAGTGATAACTTTCTGAAGTAAAAGAAAGCTCTGATTTAGGCCCGTCTTTGAGGTGTGATTGATACAAAAGACTGTGAAGGAATATGTTCAACCATTTCTTCCTGCCTTCATTTTACAGCTTGCTCTCTCAAAACATCTGAGCTGATGCATGTTTACAGAGGAAAGTTGCTTTGGGAGAAAGAACTTTCCACAAATTCATTTTATTTTTTTTAAAAAAAGCAAAAAGCCTACAAAAGCCATTATTTCAACTGCCTCCTTTTTCAAATGTTTCCGGCAGATGTTTATGTGAGGAATGTGCTGGAGCTCTTTCAGTAAGACACAGAAGTGACATTTCTTGAGGGTTTTAGTAGAAAAATTTGTCTTTCACATCATGTCTTTAAACATCTGCAAAAGGCAGCGGAATCTTTATTATCCTGCTAACTTGAAGAAAGGCACATTGCACAGTCCCGAGTCCTTAAAAACTGGTACTTAATGGGACTGACAGATGAGAAATATCAAGCTCTAATGTTTTCCATCACTAGAAATTCGCCCTCTGACCTTCTGACTCCTGAGCAAGGCTGCTGCCTTCTAAAAAAGAACATTTCCTTCCACCCAGATGTGGTTTTTATTATTTTTTGTGTTTGTTTTGGGGGTTTTCCCCTCTTTATCTCCTTTAGGGGAAGGTATCATCCTGAGAATTCAAATAATAATAATGAAAAACAATGTGAACACACTCATGCTAGGTATTTTTATGGCACTTATTCCAACCCCCTTTTTTATTACCCCAATTGTTTTCTTCTTCTTCAAAAATTCTAAGCTGCCTTTTTAAAAAAAATAAATGAACCTTGAGTGGATGGTATAATTCAGCTCTCATATTCCTTATTTGGCTTTGGTCATATGCCATTGTACTGCAAAGTATGGGTTGCAGCCATAGCTGGAGGACTCCCCAGATTGACTCTTCTGCCTTATAAAATAACCTTTTGAAGAAGGATTCCAGCTATCTTTGGGTTTTCTGTTTTGTTTGGGGGGCAGGGTTGGTGAGTTGTTTTCTGGTTTTTTTTTACACTTCAGTGTATTGTATTTCTATTGTCAAACCTTTTTTTTTCTTTTTCTTTCCCCTCCCTCCAGGGTTTTCTCTGGGAAAAGTTTTCTGGGCTTCAGTCCAGGCAGAGTCACAACTCACAGCTGTACTGTTTGATCCAAGTACTTCAAGCTGCCACTTGAGGTAAAGCCAAATGAGATTAAGGCCTTTTTTATTAAAGCAGCACCCGCTTGCGCCAGTATGGCTAAGGCTATGACAGGGTTTCCAATATGAACCGCAATTTTGAGAGACCTTTAACTCTCGAACATAAAATATTTGTTCCAGGCTGAAACCTGACCTAGAAGCACTCAGCTGGGAGGAGCTGTAACTCTTTGGAAAGAATTGGTTTGACCTTTATTAAATTACAGAGCAAAGAAACTAGAATGTACTGATTTCAGGTGAAGTTCTTTAAAAATCTGTATATAAAATTACAAAAAAACCAAATGAGATTCTGGAAATGAATTTAAGAGTGAATTTAGTGCAAGGGACTCTTTAGCTCGAGGCATCAACCTGCAAGCTTCCCCGCCTTCCGTGCTATTCAGTAATGCCTTCCTTGCTATTTAAATTCGAATACTTCCAGCACTTCCATTTCACCTGAACTACAGCTTGCAACACCCCTGCTATTTAATTCCTGACTGCATCATGCTGCCCAGTGTGCCTCTAGCCCAGCATGCAACAAACCTTGCTATTCTATTCCCAGGGACTGCCAGTTGTGCTGTTTTATGCCAAAATGGGCTGTCATTTTGTGATGTGAGGGGGCTAGGGGGGAAAGGCAGTGGTGAGACCATGCGTTTCATTTGCATTTGCGTTGTGAGCCAGGATTTGAATTTAGAATTCCAGAAGAGAAGACGGACGCTATTAACCCCTCCCTGCAAAAAAGAACATGCAACCCTTATGCTGTTTCTCAGTTGTTACTACCAACCTTTGTGAACGAAGTGTAGCTGTAGCCATGTCGATCTCAGGCTACCACCTTGTCTCTCCTAACCTTTGGGAAGACGGATGAGTTAATATTTAAGAAACACACTTAAAACCTACGAAACCCTACAAAAATGCTAAGTTCTTTCCAGGTACTTGTCAAAAATGTTCAAGACATAAAAGGGAAAAACTTGGACAAAAACTTTCACAAACTTTTTATGCACCATTTGGGGGCATCTGTAGGGCTGCTCAGAAGTTTTTGAGTTTAGATGAAATTTCAGATCTTGAAATTAAAAAAAAGGTGGGGGAGGTGTTTAAAAAAAACCCTCCTTTTTTTTTTTAACCAGCTGTACTTTTAGGCATCATATGATCTTTCTATAAAGCCCCTGCATGCGCTTTGAGTGATAACCCTTCAGCCTTTCAAGGCAGATGTGCTTTTATAAAAGTATAGGTCTAGTACGTCACTATGGTTGGCTAGGAGAGGTTCAACTCGCCGCTGTCCCTGAGCAGAGAGACTGGTATATCTCCCTGCTGTCATAACGAGGGGGAAAAGAGCTCAGAGCCAGGCAGAAGACCCTAGCAAGGGCAAAGAGACTGTTTATTTGATGGACTCTTTAGTACCAGGAGAAGGATTCATTCAGGTTTTGTGATTTGGCCGAAGAGCCAAGCCACTGAAGACCTAACACACCTGGCAGCCTACGGGAGGTGCCAGGGTGAGAGAAGGACTGTGGTACCACACTCAGCCACTCAGAGGCCTCAAGAGGTGACTTCCCCTTTTACAGTCACTGTATAAGCCATGGTGTGCCCACACCTTGAATACTCTGTCCAGTGCTGGTCAGCCCATCTCAGAAAGATTACAGTGGAACTGGAAAAGTTTTTCAGAGAGGGGCAACAAAGATGATCAAGGATATGTAATGTCTTCCATATGAGGAGAGATTAGGGCTGCTCATCTTAGAGAAGAGATATATGAGGAACATGATAGAAGTCTGTAAAATCAAGAATTGTGTGGAAAGAGTGACTAGAGAAGTGTTATTTACCCTTTCCAGCAACACAAAAAAAACAGGGGTTATCTGAGGAAATTAATAGGACACAAACTTGATATAAACAATAGAAAATACTTTCACACAACCCGAGGGACTCTTTGACGTGATGGCCAAAAGTATAACTGGGTTCAGAAAAGAAATACAAGTTCATGGTGGATAGATCTAGCAATGGCTATTTCCCAAGATGGCCAGAGATTCAGCTGCATGCTCAGGGCAATCCTAGTCTGTCTGCCAGAAGCCAGGAGGAAAAGACAGAGGTGGATCACGGCAACTGCTCTGTTCTGTACACTTCCCCTGGAAGCTCTGGTACTGGCCGTTGTCAGAGACAGGATACAGAGCTAGATGGACCACTGGTCTGGCCCCGTATGGCAGTTCTTATGTTCCTAAGTGTCAGCCTTCACTTGAAAATTTATTTTAAGTCAGATTGTGTTTCTCTTGACATTGCATATATTTGTGAGTGTCAGTGTTATGTGTTCCATGTGAGGAATTTAGCATTTGAAAGCAAAGAAGAGGAGGAAAAATTAGTAATAAGAATGAAAATGTTTCATTCATCTAAATAAATTAAAAGTTATTTAGCAAGCCGTCAAGGCCAAGCAAATACATTTCTAAACGTAAGCAATAGCTGAATATTTCACTTGTCTCCTCATGATGTCAAGATACCTGTGTCCACATCCACAACTCTGCAGCTCATGTAATCTAAACATTGATTCATGAGTCTTAAATGCTGAATGATTGCTTAAGTATGAGGGTCTGAAATCACTATTAACATTCTCTGCAAATGTAAAGAAAC
The DNA here is from genome assembly GCF_003597395.2 of Chelonoidis abingdonii. Taxonomy (NCBI): domain Eukaryota; kingdom Metazoa; phylum Chordata; order Testudines; family Testudinidae; genus Chelonoidis; species Chelonoidis abingdonii. The sequence goes on from NC_133777.1 coordinate 76,478,379, forward strand.
CAGAGAAGCTTTATGTGGTGTTAGAAAGTAAATAGAACAATGAGTAAACCAAAGAACTATAATTGTTTTAAGTAAAATTGCCGCTTATTTCAGTGTCAGTGCCCCCTAATTTTTTCTTGCTTGTGAGTTATTAATGCACCATCACTAGTAACAACAGATTCTTCGCAGCAAATTTCACTTTCAGTCGCACTTGGCAACGTCATGGGTCTTCAAATTCTGCCTCTATTTATATGCTGGCTGCCCCATTCAAAGACTCCATTGTGGGGGTTACACTGGAGAAACTGAGGAAAGAAACTGGCACTCCTACTGGAACTCTGTGATTCCGATGATGATCTCAAAGTCAGAATACAGTGCAGCCCCCAAAGCTGTGTTGGCTTTGTACATGCAAGGAAGGGAGATTTTTTCATAGTCACTTTTCAGAATAGAACCACACTTTGGTCCTAAGATGATACATATAGAATATGTGTGGGAAAGGCAAGGTTGGTGGGGACAACACAAGTTAAATGGCCTTGAGTCAGTCAATGCCCTCTGAGTCTCCATACCGCCTTCGGAAGATCTGTGTTCAGCTTGGGAAGATCTCCAGGGAGCTGAACACAAAAAAGCCTCTGTCACTGAGTGCAAAGTTCTTCACCCATGCCTGATTTAAAAATGGATGCTGTGACAACCTATTGCCCATATTAAATTACTAGGCAAGAATTAGCTGTTCAGTTAAGATTCAGAGAATTGAGGACGGGGTTCTGTGTTCACAGCTAAGTAACTTGATTTGATTTGATCCACAGCTTCCCTGGGACAGTAATGGGTAGACTGCTCTGCTGCCTGTCACTGAACTTAGTGCATGAAAGTTCAGTCTTTGAAAAGCCACATAAGGTGAGTGCAAACTGAAGCACGTTCCGTGCAATATACCATGTTCTCTAAATGAATTTGACACCCTCATGTTTCACTGTTTGCTTTTTAAATTTCTCAGTCTCTTACTACATTTCCAAGATGTGATGTCCTTCTTTGAGATGCTTTGAGATAGACTGCTCTTTCACCAGGGAGGGCCTGGGTTTTCTGCTGACATATTATAGTATATTACATTTCCAATGCTTTTTTGATGTGTCCTCAGTAGACTGGTCAAAAATATTCCAACAGAACAGTTTCCTACTGTAAAATGCTGATTTGAACAATTCAAAAGCTTTCATGAGAACATATCAATTTAGTTAAAAGTGTTGATGGGACATTAGTAAAACTCTTCATTGCAATAAGGTTACATTTTGATAAGGTTGTACTTATGCTATATTATGAATATTGTGTGTGTGTGTGTGTGTGTGTGTGTGTGTGTGTGTGTGTGTGTGTGTGTGTGTGTGTGTGTGTAAATATACATAAAAACATAATAAAACTTAGAAGCCAGAACTAAACTTTCTGATCTTATCAAAATTAAATGTTTTGTTTTGATAAGTTTGGAATATTTTGTTTCAACTTTTATGTTCATTTTGATCATATTGAACTGAGACATTTCAAGAAGGTCATTTTTATGTTTCTAAACCAAAATATTATGGACATTTTGTTAGTGGCACCGTTTAACATTTCAACTTTTCATTCCCATTCAGAATGAGAATAAAATTTGAAATGTTTTGTTTTTGCACAGAATACAAATTCCATTTTCTGACCAGGTCTAGTCCTGAGCAGCCGATAGAGTTAATGAATGAGCATAAAGGGTTGTTTTTTCCTTTGAATTAGCATAGCTTTATATATTTTAATATACAAACATGAGGATGGTGCTTCACACTTGCCTTCTTATATAGGCCTGAAGCAATAGGAGAAAAAACAGCAAGAAACGTTGGAAAAGTGCTGTACATTTGGGGAATGTTTCAAAGTAATATTTGGGTCTGGCAATCTAGATTTAAAGATTTATTGTTTTGAAAGGCAACTTCAGTTATTTTCTCATATTTAGTTCTATCCTGTGTTTACCATTTGGAAGTCTTGTTGTGATTAAAGGGTAAATATTTGTAATGCATTAGAGTGTATTAATCCTTTCTCTAGGGAAGAAAAAGTTACTTTCCACTTAAATGGCAGTACTGTCAGTAACAACTTATTACATATTAATAATGCTAAATATAAAACCAGACTATTGACTTGGATTGACCAGTGGCTCTAGGATTTGGAAATTCCCTAAGGGAAACCCTTATTGGGATTTCCATTCTTTGCATTAGTGAAGCTTCAGAGGTGGGTTGCCCTGCTGTTTTGGCTTGGCTGGAGTTCCAGGAATGGGAGAAATACATAACCTGTTCCTAGGGGACTGCAAAGGGAGCTGCGAGCTTCGCACATGAAAACATTGTATCATAAGGAAGTTATTGCATTACTTGTTTTTGTTTCAGAGGTGGAGAGACTATTAGAGAATACAATTAAAATAGAGGGTGAGGTTGTGGAGTAGGGAGGTGGGCGGTGAATAATCACCCCACCCCTGTATTCACATTGAAGGAACTCTTCTGTGAACGTTGAAGCATCAGGGCTCCCGACTGCGACAAGGAACAAAAGTCCAGTTTTGTGTGAAAAGGGACGAGGAAAGTTTTAGAAACTCCCCTGTGGACAATATGAAGGGCGATGGATTCATGAGCCAGGAAGCTCAAAATCAATTAGAAAAGCCCGATACCCAAGTAATAGACTTTGTGATGGACAGATTTCCTTCCAATGCGAACAGCAAACTTCCAGAGCTGGTAGGCCTGATAAGAAAGGCTTGAAAGCCAGGACTGAACAAGCACGTGAAATATGTTAGGGCCACATTTTTATATTTATTAGAAACAGCCTAAATAATTAAACTGGGTGATTCACTAGTGGCTTTCAGGCTTATGCCCAGAGTGAAAGGTCATAACCTGACATACCATGGCCCCACATGGTACAGATGATTGACAGGAAAAGGAAATAAGTTGATATCTTTCACGTGGGAATCACAGCTTGTAGCAACTACGAGTGAGTGGGCTGCTTGGACTTTTGTGGGAAAAGTTAATTGTGTTGTTGTTCAAAATTTTTGTTCCCAACGTTGGTTCGATGGTGATTTATTTATTTATGTGATAAAACAGCTGTGTACTGTAATAAAATATAGGTCACTTGCTGCTATTTAACTCACAAAAGTGGAAATGTGTTTGGTTTCTTTTACTTTGAACATATATTCATTCTAGGCAGCAGGAATGATTTTGAATTGCTAGAAATTTTCCATTATTATATTGGAAATAGTTAACGTTATCGTCATACTATATGTTCTTCAAGGCTTATCTATGGAGAATGAGGAAGGCATCCTACGCTGAAATACTAGCACATCTCTACCATGTGCTTTCATTATTTCTTTATAATGATAAAAAGGGGCTGGCTGTATTCAGTGCCAGACAATGTCATGGCCCCAGAGATATAAGTGGCCTACAGAAAAAAGGAGAAAAAAGCATTTGTGATATGAATGAGGATTTGAAATGGCTTTTTTTAAAAGACCTAAGATCCACTTTTCACCCTAAATTCTGAAATCCCTTAAAAGATGTCGAGATGCAAGAGAGCTTGAAGAATAGCAACTTTCCACCAGGCTCTGTTTCACATGTAGTAGCAGTGTCATCTTGACCATGCTTTGTTACAGGGTCATGTAATTGTCATGTCTCTTAGAACACAGACTAGCTTCACGTGTTGTCTGATTTATTTCAGTGATGTACCCCTCATCTTTTTCAAGAAAACTGAGAATTCATATTCTTTACACCAGTCACTTACAATCTGATATGCGATACGTCCTGCATTCACCCCTTGCAGTTCAGATGCATGGTGGCTTAACAGAGGCTGGCCTGGTTTAATGCTGCTAATCCCCCAAACCCTACAGTGTAGGGGATGGGGAAATCCCTTTGAAATTCAGCTCTGTAAAGGGCTATGGACCTCCTGCAGGGATGCACCATATGCTTCCACTTTCTGAAATGGCCTGAAATCCTCTGTGGGCACATCAGTTGTTAGTAATGAAGAGCTCCCATTGAAGTCAATGGTATTTTCCAAATATCAGTAGCTGAGTAAGGACCGCAGGTTTGAGCCCACTCTGGTATCACAGAATAGAAGCAGCCTGGGCAGCAGCAGTACAAACTTTCCCCACCTCCATGGTCTGAGAGTCAAGTGGGGAGTTGTCTCTATAACTTATCAAGTCCTTGAATTCTATGCTGTCAGCAAAGTTATCAAGTAATGCTAATTGTGGTGATAGTATTTGTGATGTGGAAACTTGTTCACTGGGCAGTGGACCAAGACCACTAACTGACTTTGCACAGGCCACTGGACAGCTTACAAAACGGTGATAACTTTGGATCACTACTGATCTAGAATGGATTCAAACTGATTTCACCTAGAGGTGAAAGCCTCTGCATCTTCCATTTTACCACAGCCTAAAGTTTCAGTACCTCTCTGAAATGAAGGGCATGGTGAAAAATGAAACAGCAAAGTGCTCCTCAGAAATGAGCAGTTATTTGTTTCTTTTAATAATAAAAAAGAAAAAGAGAAAACAAAAAGCCTGCCAAATTTTATGCTGTTTGATGTAAATTGGAAAGAAAAACATTGCCGTATATTTAAGCCCTTCCAAAGGAACAAGAATATGCCAGTTAAAGGCATGAGTTACTGGAGAATAATCAAGAGGAATTGCACACCTTCCTGAGATCCCATGTGATCATCTTATACTCACCTGGGTTGATTGCTCACTTGGGCTGTCTTGCTGAATTTAAATGGTACTTTGTTCAGACCAGGGACTCTGTCTTCAACTATTTCTAATGAGGTGTCAGCACATTAACAGTTGTTGTAAGGGTTTTATGAAAAAAGCCCTAGCCCTTCGCCCCCACAACCACCTCCGTGCCCTTCACCACATTGGAATGGGATGCAGAATGTTTTAGTTTTAATCATCCTCTCTGCCTGCCTCTTTGTTCGGATTCCTCCTAAAAACTAAGGGCCATCCCTGTGTAGCTCCATTGAAGTCAGTTTTTTTATTAAACTATTCTGAGGGGCTTCAAACGACATTCTTCGTCTATGAAATGTAGCTCCAAGTGGATGGGTAAAATTTAAAAAATAAAATTGACAATTGGTATAAACACCTCTTTCTATAATTTGATTATATTGACCTAAAGACAAATTTTCATTATTTTCTTCTCTTTATAAGATTCTCCCAACCCCTTTTACCCATCTCTATGAGCCAAGCTGTTACATCATATATACTTTCTGCTCCCACTTCACATTGCAAACACAGAACTGGGAACGTGAATGTAACAGAACAAGAAGTAATGATCACAAGTTGCAGTGGGGAAGGTTTAGGTTGGATATTAGGAAAAGCTTTTTCACTAGGAGGGTAATGAAGCACTGGAATGGGTTACCCAGGGAGGTGGTGGAATCGCCTTCCTTAGAGGTTTTTAAGGTCAAGCTTGACAAAGCCCTGGCTGGGATGATTTAGTTGGGGATTGGTCCTGCTTTGAGCAGGGGGTTGGATTAGATGACCACCTGAGGTCCCTTCCAACCTTGATATTCTATGATAATTAATGTTAAATTTAAAGTTATATATACTTATCTTATGTTCCCAGTTTTGTTTGCGGTGTGAAGTTGGGAGCAGAAAGTGCGTGTTATGCCATTTGGCCACAAACTGTAACTGGCAGGGCAACAAGGCTGAGGGGGAAACCGAAAATGGGAGAACAGATTCCACGGGTCTAGAGAACTTAAAATAGAACAACATAGGAAGTTTGCCATATCACTGCCCATGCTGCAACTGTCCTTTAGATAAAGACTCTTTTTTGAAAGCCCTTTTAAAAATAACTCGATGCCTCAGATTTAGGGAGCTCAACATGAGACACTGTAAAGAAGTCTGATTTTTCAGAACATGGGTGCTCTGCGCTTTTGAGGTGCCTTGATTTTTGGCATTCAAAAATCTAGTCATTGTCCCCCTCGCGTCCCCCCCTCCACACACACACACACACACACACACACACACACACACACATCACTTGTCATTTTTGAAACTTCAGGCTGGGACTTCAGATTCTAGGGATCTCAATCCAATGCCTTTTGCAAATACTAAATTCACTCATTTATAAAAGAGATGCCTTAAAAGAGATGGTGATAACAGGTCAGGATTAATGGGGTTTGGAAGAGTTGGATGTGGGAATGTTATAAACCAACTCAGCTGCTTTTCTCCTCAACCAGCCCCAAACTGCTGAGTTTTCTCCCTTTTTAAGTCCTACACCCAGCACAGATACGGCAGGGTGGGGCTAATTTAAACCTGATTGGCCAGTCCCTGGTCCTTACCAGAGAAGGCCACCTTTTACAGGGATCTTGCCCAGCACTCCTCCCACTTTAACAAACATTACCATTCACCAGAACCTATACACATGCACAGGATTCCTGACTTCAGAGAGTGAGTGCTGGCTTATTGTTATAGCCCTTTGTTTTAGCCCATCCAATACATCTCACCAATCCCGACTTGGCCTCTTAACTACTCATGAAATATCTCAAGAGTTTGTTGCTGGAAGTCACCTCACTCTTTGCAATGATTTGTTCAGCCATGGCTTCATTTTCAAGGTGGGTTATAAAGATTCGATGGGTTGCAATACAATGAACTCGTGCCGCAGAACAGCGCAGTGAAAAAGATCTTTCAAATTATCATGCCGGTGCCAAAGGTGTCCAATCACCTTCCACCTGTGGATTAGTTGGTTGCTATAGAAACACACCATAGCTTCTCAGCACTGTGCTACTGGAGTGCCCAGATTATTGCCTCTGACAAACACAATAGGGGAAAGGAATCATGGGTTATTAGTGCTGCTGCTAACATGATGTTATAAACCTGGGATTGCATAAAGCTACCTAGTTGGGGGTGGAGGTGTGGAGCAGTGGATGAATAGAATAGCCTTGAAACATGGAGGATGGGAGGGGGAGAGGGAGCAGAAAGGAGTGGGGCTACAGCCATCACTACTAAATTGTTCCCTTTACTCTTATTTTTAGCTTTGAATCGGTATTTTCATAATGTAATGCAAATCCAAGCAATGTGGCAGCTGGTGGCAGAGCCAGTGGTTACATCTGTGTGTTGGTAAGGGACTGCCACGCCCTTTTCCTTTTATCTGTCCGTGCAGGAACAACTCTTACTAAACTCAGAGGAGTCCCTCACACCCTGCAGGGCCAGAATGGTGCCTTCTGATTCTGATAGGTAATTCCACTTGCCAGAGTGAAATCTGGCATCCAGAAATACCCCCGTTACGCACAGCACTAGAGAGATGAAGTTGCAGTGTCAGAAATATCAATACGTTGTATAGCCTAGACCAGGTTTTTGTCCACTTTGTTGGTCATAAAAGAGGCTGGAACTGTGGGGGGCAACTGTACCCCCTGGTTTGAAGCGGTTTCCCTCACACATAGGGTTTGCAGTTTGGTTGGATGGATCTCAATACCCCGACTATACACATTGTTCCAGCACCAGCCTGTCATGCTCAGCACAGGAGTTTATCTCTGTTGCGCTGCCCAAGTTTCTGTATTTACTTACTTGCAGAAAGTTCTACCCTTATGCTGCTGGGAAAGCAATACCAGCCCTCAGCTCTGACAGGCAAGCTGAAGGGAGCACGTGGAGAGTCCCAGAAATATTTTTGAAACTGTTTGCATTTAGGCAATAACTATCTGGCAGCGTGATGTGTGAGAGAGAATAAACACACCCTGAGCTCGTGAACACTGAGCAAAGCAGGCTGCATTTAGTCGCAAGTTCACCAGATGCTACTCTGGGGGTTATTGCTGCTATATTATATTACTGCAATATACTAGAGAAGTCACAGGGATTCATTTTCTCTCCTTGTTGCTTTAGGAGGCTTCTTTTCTTTCTTGCTGGAAGCACAGCTGACCCTGCTGATCATGACCCCCAAGACGAAAGCAGATTCCAGTTGGTGCGTGTGGGCTCTCTCTCTTTCTCTGCCTCAAGTACGGTTAATCAGGGATGCCAATCAAATAGCAAGGCTAAGCCTCACAAAAAGAATCAGGCTGTATTTTTCTCCTTGGTCGGGGAACAAATGGTTAAGTAGGTCCACTTCGTAACATAATTTCACTAAAGTTAACCACTGACCTCCTCTTTCTCCCCCCTTCCTCCGTGCTCTCACCCACAGATTGGGACTTTCTCAGCATCACAACTGCCCTGGCATTTAGATATCCTCTGACTCTCCCTGCCAAGGAAGTGACAGTCCTTAAGCTCTTATTAGCAAGGATGAAACAGAAAAGAGGATTTGCACAGTGCAATTAAAGAGAGAAGACTGTTAAAGCCACAGACATTGCCACTTCCACCCACTTCTAGTAGTATCGATGCTAAAAGCACTGAGTGGGGTGAATTATATCCTGACCTGTTTTGAACAATCCATACTGATTCTTATCTGTGCATATGTGTACAAGGTACAGAGAGAATGGGTATTACCTTTGGCCAGTGGCAGCTTCACCATTGGTCACTGTCACCACTTGGTAACCTTCCTGCAGCACCAGAAGATCCACTAACAAGCTGCTTTTGCCCAGCATCACTGGCACAGCCTACTGAAGCAAGGTCTCTAGTTACTTTTGGAGGAGACAAAATGACCTGACATGTCCCACATTTTCAGCTTCTTCCGCTGGCCTTGAGCTTGTTACCTCTGGGCCCCAGCTATGCCTCAGTTCTCAAGTTGCTTTCTATTTTTCAGTGCACCTCTCGTGTTTGTTAGCCCACTCAGCTTACCGCAGCCTCTTAGCTTCTCCAGAGCCTTCTTTCTTTCCTAGCCACAAGCCCACCATTAGCCATTCAAAGGTGGTCACTCTGGTCATTTGGTCCCGCTAATGAATCCATAAACCATGCATAAAGTGTGACAAAATGTTATTAGCTTTTTCTTATTCATTTAAGAAGAACTCAAAGGTTGGGAATCCCACCTGATGAATTAGGTTTGTCATCACTTGTTTGAGTTGAAACTCATAAGGTTCTCTAAATCTAATGGAATTTCAGAGATCCCAGAATGACTGCAAACTGGATCCTGATTCCCCTAGATTGCTTCCTTATTTGTGATAATTTGTAGGAAAATGAATTGCTCCTGAGCCGAGCTCTTATCTGCCAACTTCCAGTGCTAGGGCCAAAATTTTGCCTGTTCTGTTCTAAATGCCTGTAAACAGGGACTTATATCAGAAATGGTGACACGACCCGAACTGAAGAGGCCAGAATACATGGCTCTAATAAAGTCGTGGAAATTCTTCCATTACTGCAGTTGTATGTGCACTTGACCTTAGCAATGCCCAGGCCTGCCCTGGGAGCACTAGAACAAAACTTTCCTTTTTTATCAACAATGTCCTCCTTCACTTTGACGTCAGCTTCAAGATTGCTTGCTGTGATGTGCTGCACCTTTCATATTTTCTTTCTAGTCATAATATTGCTTCAGTCATAACCTCAGCACTTTGAGGAATAATTGTCCCTGACAAGAGAGTGAATCACTGGCAGAGAGTTGATAAGCATTACATACAGATGACAGAAGTCAGGACATATCGGATTACCACTGTGAATATAATAAAAGAGAGTCTAAACACTTTGGCAGCTCAAAGACAAGCCATTTCATAGCTCTCTAGTGGGGCTATTATCTTCCATTTACTGCCACTGATAACCAGGTTGCAACTGTCTCCTGAGGATCTAGTTACAATTCACTTAACACTTTGCTTACCAGACACATTGGAGGAGGCGCAGATGATGATAATTTCTTAAGATATTTATTTTTAAATTTTTATCTTCCTCACCTCCCTTTCCCATTTTTAGTGTGATAAAAACCTAAATAAGGAAGCTTTGAACTTTCTTTGGGAAAGAAGAGTTCATGGCCACCTTTCCTTTAATCTATCACTCCTAGGTTTCCTTTTAAAGCCAGTCATACCTATCCAGCTGAAGAAGTGACAAGCAGATTTCTATCGCTCCTTACTCTTGTGATATAGCTAGGCGTAGAAGCTTTGGTACACTATCAGCACAGCCTGTTTTACATTTTGATGCTTCATAAAAATGTAATTTTATTTCTGTTGCCAGAAAGAGGCACCTGAGTGCGTAGATCAAGGGGTTCTGGTGTCCATCAGCAGCAGATAATTTACAGCAATGTCAATTACCGTACATGTTGACGTAATTTGGATGCAGATGGTATTTATATGTACTGCATGAGGTCTTGTTTCCAACGTGTAGAGTCTAAGATGAGTTTAACACATCAGGTTGTTAGATATCAAAGTTCTCTCTCTCTCTCACAGGCTTAAAAAAAACAAAAAAACAACCTGAATTATTTTGCTCTGGCAGCTATCTGGCAACTATCTGGCAACCTATTCTCTAGCACACCATTGAGAAATATTTATCTAGATCAGCTTAGGGACGAAACCCCCTCTGCGTTAAATGAAACTTTATATTCTGCAAAGTTTTTCTCCTTAAGCAACTCCGTCAGCAGCAAATGCCAGTGCCACTCAGCTTTCAACATATGAGGTGTTTTTAGACCCAAGACAAAAGCTGTTTCGCTCTTTCTCAGCCTGGGATATATACACACATCCACATATGAGACCTTATTCGTGAAAATTTGGCCATATAAACATTTACCTGAATTCTGGCTTGCAGTGGCCCTATGCACTGCCCCCTCCTTGCAGAAGAGTCTTTCTCAGAATAGGAGTCTACAAATTTGCTGCTGATCCCGAGCCTTGAAAGCTCTGCTTAAGTTCCTCTTGTGGGAAACCTGCAAAGAAGCTTTTCCATGGGTTTTTTGATGAGCCAGAAGCAGAGAATTGGGGACAAATATATGTACTTTCCATGCAAGTTTTCTATCATGAGCTTTGTACCCCAGCTTGCCAAAACTAGACCCACACTGGTTTATGTAAGTTAGTGCAAATCTATTCAGAGTGAAACTGAATGAGGTTCTCCCAAACTGCAAATATTGGCATTTAAAATTCCATTTTCACTAGTATTTGTGCCAGTACTTGATTATTCATTGAAAGCAAACACGTAAGAGTTGTGAACACAGCAGAACTGACATTAGTTTTCCTGTACTATCCAAGCAGCTGCCTCAGAGTCTCTTGGTTGCTGGGACTATGTATTCAGTTTATGAGTAGATGAGTGGTCCATATTTGATCCAGCCCCCTGGATTCCATGAGGTGCAGCGTATTACATGAGCCACGACTTAGTGTGGCTTCCTAAATGCACAGGAGACACAAGGAGAAAGGCAGTCTTCCTTGAGAGACCACTCTGAATGAGAAGGATCTTTCTGATGCATCTGCCTCTGAATCTCCTGTGACTAGTTCTCAAGCCTGTGGGTGACAACACCTGCAACATTTTTGCCATCATCCTCTGTGCTTGCACGGGACTAAATACTGATCTTAGATCTGCAGAACTTTGAAGTGTCACTTAAGTGTGGCAAATACAGTTGAAATGCACACACTAACTGAATCAATGGCCCATTGTTTTCCCATAAGAAAACACCACAGCTTTATTAGAAGACAAGGAGCTGCCAGTCTATAGTAGCTAGATGCATTTGTGTGTGTGTGGTGTGTGTGTGTGTGAGAGAGAGAGAGAGAGAGACTGTGTGTGTGTGTGTGTGTATATATATATATATATATATATATATGTATGTATACACACACATACACACACACACAGCTACTTGTCACTGATCAGAATTGCCCACCAGTTGCCCGTGGTTTGCATAACACGTGCCCGCCTGGAGTACAGAAATCTAGAAAGGACAATGGGAATTAAGAAAATAATAATATAGCCATTGTTGAAACAGGGGTTCTTAGCAGTTCCTCCTCAAGACTCCTAGATTCTACCACTAACTCACTATCTGACTGTGGGCAAGTCACTTTCCCATCTTTATACCTTGCTTTTGTCATCTGTAAAATGGGGATAATATTATTTGCCCCCTGCATAAGGCTGTTTCATCATGTAACCAAATAACATTTGTACAGTGCTTTGAGGTCTTCAGATCAAAGGAGTTATGGATACACCAAGTGGTGGTGGTGATAGATCTACAGTGCTGTGAGTTTTCATAGTGCATATTGTAGCTTGGCTGGAATTGGTCAAAAAGTCTAACAATTCCAACAAAGAAACTAAAATAAAATGTTACACTTAATGAGTGCATGTGTTTAATCAGAAGTCTGTGTAATGATGTCACAGAAGATTAGGGACCTACTATTTTCTAATGCTTTTAAAGGGACAATTATGTATAACATGCATATTTCAAGATATGTTTCTTTTTTTGTACATTTCCCATAGTTTTGCATGGCCCTCCTGATGGTCCAGAGAGGATCTGAGATGCAGAGAGTTTTGTTAATGGCACAATAACTGTTTTATATCATTTATACTGGAGACACTTCGTAATAATTCTCAGGTTTGGCTGATTTATGCTTGGCACAAGACACAAAGAGGCAGGAGGAACAGGTTTTATGCCACCTTTGTGTTTCCCTCATCAGTGCCATAAGCTGGAATAGTCCAGCTTAACTGGTCTAATTTACAACTGCCTTCAACAGTCCCTCTTCCCCAACCCCAATACACCCCACGTGCCCCATATCCCAGAAGCTGCAAGGGAGAAGGTATAGAGACAGTTTTAGTTTATCTAGGGATTCCCCTTTTGTCAGAAGAATCCTTATTTGGCCAATAAAGGCAGCTTTCAGGTTGCTTATATAGGTTTGTGTTTAATATACAAGTGCATAAAGATCTATTGATTGGATTTTCAAACATACCTAAGAGATTTAAGAACTCAAGCATCATTGCCTTTCAATGGGACTTGAGATCCTACATCTGTTAGGAGACTTTCAAATTTTTTTCTTTGTCTATGTAAATATATGCGTATGGTTATATGGAGGGAGAGGAGTAAGGGGCAGGGAATGGTTGTACAGTCATCATATATTTTTGAACCCTCATTTTAATATAATCTACATGCTCATATATATCATTTTCAGTGGTATTAAATATGAAAATAGTTTTACATCTCTAAGAAGAAAATATTTACCCCATGCTATGCTAGCTACTAGCCACACTGGAATTTGTTGGGCATGAAAGAGTTAATAAAATGATCATCAGATCATCAACTTTCAAAGGCTCTTGCACTCTGAAAACCATTTTCTTAATTATTTTAGCTTAACACGTAAATCCATAGAAAAATCATGTGTAATCCAAAACCCCAGACGTGAGGACAGGACTAGACTGAGATAACATTAAAGATTTTATTGCTGTTACATTATAAATTATTTCTATTATGAAGGCCCTATGGGTATTATATTCTGCAGTTCACTTTCACTATTACATCACTTAATGTTATTAACACACTTTAGGGTATAAAATTACAGTTTTATCATGGAAACCTTAAACATGTACATCCCAAGTACGGAATCAAGTTATTATCCTAGCTGACCAGATCTGGTCTATTATCATTTTATTGCTCATAAAAAGCTGTGATTCAATTTGATTTAACACTTGAGGAAAAATAATGGCTTATATACGTTTAAACTAGTTGCAATATTAATACAAAGCAACACATGGATGACTTCATTTTATTAAAGCAGAGGTAGCCTTGGGAACCTGCTTTTATGATCTTTATGCCGCTTTATAAAAATTTGGTCTGACCTGTTGCCATTTGTGATTCATCAATATACTGATAAGGTTTTCTTATCAGTATGTTGGAGAATTGTGAACATGGTAACCTTACTCTATTCAATATATACTCTGAACACATACATTGATCACAGCCTGCTGTTTGAGAAAAAAGATATCAGAGTCAGTTTTACAATGTTATCCTGCGGATAAAACAGATGCCACACTATGAAATTAAATGCAATCTGTGTGTGTATCAAATTAATCCCTGATATAGCTCCAATGAAGTCAACAGTTACAACAAGGGGGAAATTGTCCCTGAGTGCGTATGTGAGTGTGTGGGTGACTCTGAGAGATGGATCGGTATTTATATAATCTACCTCCACTGGTGACTGGAGGAAGCAATAGTAATTAAATCACTAGGCCACTGTCCAGCAAAGCTCTTAAGCACATGCTTAATTCTAAGGACAGAAATAGTCCTATTAACTTCACTGACCACAGCAAGAAGTTCTGATCATGGAATCCATAGTCCCATTGGAGTTAGGATGGCAAGGGCTCCAGATGTGGGTCCCACGTTCAGGGATTCTTCAGTCCAATGGCATTACTGGAACTCGTGCAATAACCCATGCAATAGGGTGACTGTATTATCCCAACCAATTGTCTTCTGGCATACGCACAAAATTTCCCTAGCAACAAAGATGACAGCTTGGTAACAGCATCTGCTGCTTAATGGAAACATTAGAAAAATATTCCATTCTAGATCAATGTTCCCTATTTGCATTTTTATATTCAGCACAAGTAAGAGAAATGTCCTAGAAAACATGCAAGAGAAACTTTAAAACAGTTTTAAGGCATAGGGTCAATATGACTTTCAGAGAAAAACTGGAGAAAAATGTGGATGTGAAATTTCAGACAGATTTTCCTTTTTTAAAAACTTGCCATTTCATTTGTGACAAAATAACAATTTTTGAATCAAATGTGGGAAAACCCAAATTTTGAAATGTCAAATTCTGAGGCAGCATTTTTTGGCTTGCAGTAAACCCATTTTTTCACTCAGAAATAGGCTCACTGGAACAAAAGAAAATTCCAAACTCTGATTGATTTTAAGGCAAAACTAGCCCATTTTGGAGTTTAAAAAGACTTTAAAAACTAGAACCAAAATGCAGTAGTTTTCCCTTACACTGTGAATTGCAAAACTCTAGTGAGAGAACTCATCTATATGGCAACTTCCTTGTGAAAACACAAGAGTCAGACCAATCAAAATCATCATGTGAAATATACAAATTGGCTAGAAATAGGTTCACTAGTGACATTAGTTGGATTGAAATAATACACTTTATTAAATGATAGTAATATAGTAATGACCAGAGCTGTATAAGTAATATAGGGAAAGGACATGGTAGACTTTGCAATGACACTAGGACACTCTGCTCTGATTAATGTACAATTAATGTGCCATATAGTGCGATATGTGTGTTTGTAGGTGGATGGTTGCGTTACACTGCGCCTTGTGCTCACATATATGCCATTTATCACTTTCTGTACATCTAAAGATATAGATACGGGACCCAAACATGTTTTCATACACACCCATATACATATGATGTTGTGGCTAGTGCCAGGAAAAGGGAACCAGGGGCTCCCATGTTCTAATTCCTGTTTTGCCACTGACTCGTGTTCTTGAAGCCCTCACTTTTATTTCTCTGTTACTGGGTTTCCCAATCTAACATGAGGGAATAATTTCTTTACTTGCCTACCTTGTATGGTGTCATGAGGTGTCATTAGCTGTTGTTTGAAGATGTAAATCACTATATGCATACTGTATGACTGTTGTACATATGTTCTCAAGTATAACCCAGAATAAATGGCACAAAACCATTTTTGTACACTTTAATATCAAAATTCATTGAAAAGATTCAGCCAAGTTTGATCCCTGCTATTTTCCATTTTCATATGCCATGACGCTTCCTGGTCCGAGCACAAAGTGATCACAGAAAAGGTTCATTTTCCAGCTCAGATGGAAGCAGAAAGCTTGGAAATGTTTTCTAGGAAAGTCTGTTAACTTGACATGTCTTTTCCATTTTGGCAGTATGAAGTAACTTGGAAGGGTTGTATAACCTTGCAGACCTAGGGTACTTATCAGAGCCTTTTGGGCCCCACTGTGCTCTATGGGTGCAAGGAACAATATTCTGTTTGATTCCAAGTGTCTGAGTATTCTAAAAGCTCTTTCCGTTCAGTTCATCTCAATGGATTCTGATGTAATGTGAATATTATTTAAAATCTACATGGCAAGACTATCTCAAAGCATTAGTAAATGTTCTGTATGGAACAGTCCTGGGAATGGATAATCAAATAGCTATTTTCCATCTTCCACGTCTACAATCTTTCGATGGTGGGCTAAGCACGGAAGGTATTTTTCCACTCAGAAAGTAACTACTTCACTCTTCCCAGTATAGGATAGGAATTCAATATATTATGTCTCAGGCTCCATTTTCAGTACTTGCTGAGAGACGGGGTTGGCAGGTGATGCTAGAGACATATTAGCCAAGCTCATAACAACACAAGGCTAAATTTTGGCACTCATTTGCACCAGGGAAAATGTGAAGTGACATAGGCAGTTATTCCTGGTTTAGTCCTCAATCCAGTTTGTGATTAGTCAGTGGTTATATTAATGTTTAACATGTGCTTATTGTGACATTGGTGCTATCAGACCAATGTAACTGACACTAGAATCTGGCCCATTATCTTTCAGGTGAAACCTAAAAGTTTAGGTGTCTTTAAAACTAAATTTGCTCCTGAAAATGAAGGCTCCTGGAGCACATTTTGTAAGGGTAGGAGTCTGTCATTCCAGAGTCCTCGGACAATTTCCCTTCCCCATTCTTTCATTGTTGTGCAGCCTGCTGAGTAGTCCACTCTGTAAGCCTTCACCCATGAAGTGGTTGCATCTCTGCTTAAATTGAGTTAAATGATCCCTGAAGGCATAAAAGTCTCATTCTGATCCTACAGACTCTGCTCATAGTTCACAGCTTGAGCTACACCACCAGGCCAGTCTCCACGGACACATAGGTCTACAATATCTCCTGAGGTGGGACTCAATCCCTGAGAGTAATCAAACAGTGGCCACAGATCCACAAAACTATTCCCATTCCCAAGGGTTCCATATCTCCACCCCCTCAATATATGGTTGCTGAGCTATTTCCAGGTGATGGAGAGTGACTGTCATTGGCTCCAGTTCAGGAAGCCATCCCTCTTTAGGGCTTGAGTACTGTCCTGAATAGGGATGGACTAAAGCATGAATATGTCATGGATTGTTATATGGCCTTTAAGTCTTCAGAACATCAGTCTTACCTCCCATCCAAAAGTTGGTGGCTCCATTAATGCAGCTTCCCTAGGACCAAGCTAATCATTGTCTCATAACTGAATTACCTTCCAGATCACCAGCATGGGAGGTATAGCTCCTCCAAAATAGAGTCAAGTAATATTTCAAACACAAGTGTCCAGTTTGCCCATGTGAGGCATTTCCTCATAAGTAAATTAGGCGAAGATTGTTTCTAAAGGCATGTAGTGCAGTTAGGCGCCCCACTCCTATTGACTGTCTGTGGGGGTTAGACCCCTAGCTCTCCTTTGTGCCTTTGAAAATTGCCCCTAAATGTTTGATTATTACGACAGGAGGGTAGTTTTCTAAAGATCACTAGGGTCTGGGAAGCAGAGGGCCAAATGGGAAAGAGAGGGCCAGGACATATATAGTTTATATGCTTGGTCCAGAAACCACTAACTTCAGAAAGGTATGAGCTAGTTTTTCAGAGGGGAAAGGATGGAGAGGGGAACTGAGCACTCTGTTCTTGTGAGCATCTTTCAATGCCAAGAGCCCTTCTGCAACAGTCAGCTTTTAGAGCTGAGAGGATACTAGGAAATGCAAAAGACTCCCCCCTGCTCCCCGCATCAGTCCCCAGCCCAGCCTGTAATTTGGCAAGATGAATGAAGTGTTTTCAGAGTGTCATCACTTATGCCTCTGGCAGATTTGCTTCCCCAGTCTGCCTTTCGCCTGTTGGACCTGTCACTCAGCCCTTTGGCAGAGCAGGAAGGGAGGAGGAAATCATCTCTTTGCTAATCACCTATCACAAGCAATGAAATTCCGCAGGCTCAGTGCCAGCTAGGTACATTTCAAAGGGAAATAGGGGGGAGCAAAGTGTCACTCACGGCAGATATTTATGAAAGATGACAGTTTGCAAATATCTCAATCTTGGACAAGGCTGCTCCAGTGACACAGAGGAGTGTTGCAAAATTGGAAGAGTCAGCAGCCAACATTTATTTCATCAGGACCTGTCCAATCTTCAGTGATCGTTTGACAGTCTGGGGATTGCTGGCACAAGCAGGCCTCTTTCTATTGGTTGTTTTCATTTAGTTTGCATGGATCAGTCTAAAGAGTTGTAATAAATATGTAAAGAAGGATAAAAGGAAAGGTTTTGCATAGCTGCATCCTTGGCGGAAGAACTAGCACCAAGCTGCGATACCCTTTTTAGCTATGCCAAAGAGGACTCCTAGTAATTACATTTCTATTGATTGTTACTATGTGGGAACAATGAGCTATAGACTTTATTGTACTCGTGGGGAGACACCCCTCAACTTTGAGACTCTCAGCATTAATACTAACAGATAGTATGGGAGTGTGTGAGACTTTTCTTTTACCCCCAACTACTGATATACTTCTCCGGAGAAAGCCGCAAAAGGAAATAATATGTAACGTTTGTTATCTCTTCATAAGGACTGGAGCTGAGTGCGAATGCCTCAAAAATAGATTCCCACCAACATTTGTTGGAATAAATCAAACACCAATACATTTGTCCACTTTGCCTTTCTTTTCTATTTGTTTTCTGTGCATATTCTGGAGAATGAGTATTTGGGGGAAATAATGAAAGTGAGGAATTATTGGAAGAAAGTGAACTTTTTACTCATCAGTGTGAATATCACACAGAAAACCTGACCCTCACAGTTCTGATCCAGGGACTATATCAGGTGATCTATGCATATACTTCTTTCCCTTTCTTCTATCACCAGTGTTCCGTTCCCTTTCTCTCTCTCTCTCTCTCTCCATCACACACGTCCCTCCGGTGAGCAGTAGCAGAATTCTGGAGCCTTACAAGTTGGCTTCTGATGGAAAAGAAATCAGTGACACAGAGCTTGGATAGAGTCCAGGTGTATCTGACTTTATTGTCACGCAGATACCAGCCACAGGACACAGGTCATCACAGATAGGCAGGCAGCAAGGGAGAAGGAGGAAAGATCACTAGGACCTGGGAAACAGAGGGCCAAATGGAAAAGGGAGGGCAGGACAAATGAGAGTGGAGGAAATTAAATATAGAGCAAATTTGTGTGCTAGGAAACAGGTTCATGCCTAGGTGGTGGGAAAGGGAGATGTCCACAAAAGGATCACCCTTCTCAGATGTGGAATATTCTATTAAAACTTGTGAGAACATCGGCCAAAGGGAAAAATATATTACTGCTCTGAAGTAGTAGTTCCAGAAGACTTCTTGTGTAAGCTTCAGAATCGTAAATAAGTTATTTTTCTCTGACTGTTACTAGGTGTAACAATACAAACCAGCCCCTGATTCTTCAAGATTTCTGGCTGATGTTTTTGGAAAGTTCTATTTCTGATCTCAGGGCATGTGTTACTATGTCTGTCTTAATTATTCCTGTTGTTTTCCCCATCCATGGCATGCACTAACTGAAAGGACAGCAAAACCAAACAAATCAGTCTCCTTCAAGAACAATGGGCCAACAGATTGAATTCCTATCTGCAGGGGACTGAGCTAACCCAACAGCAACTGGAGTTTCTGAAATGCTCCATTTGAAAGGCCTAGTAAATGCACTCATTGACAGCAGCAGAGAATAAATGCAATTAGTTGGCACAACAACTGGAATTCCTAGGTGAAGCCTTTTTTATTATTGCTATAATTAGCAATGAACTGTAGATAAGATTATTCTAACTATCTCAATACTAGCCATTTTTATTGTCATATGTAAGGTCTAAGTGATTTAGCTACTATGGTACAGTATTTCTTCTCAACTGATGCACTAAGGACTGTGTGTGAGAGAAAGTGTCACACACAGAAAAGTATAATGCAGATGGAGGTGGATTATGTTAGCAGAATGCAAAACTGCTCTTCTGTTTTAGATTTTTAACAATTCTGTTGAAATGGATAATAAATTCAATTAAAGGCCTTGTTCTTACTTTCCTTATGCCCTGCGTATCTCAGAGTCTTGCATAATTTAAACAAAAATATGGCATAATACAGATCCCTTATTTCAATTATGCAAAGTTCGTGTTTTCTCTCTGAGATGATGGGGATCATCTCAAGATGCATGCCGACTATGGAGGGTAAGGGTGCTGTGTGTCTGGTTACTAAAAGGGAGCTGCTCCCTTTGTTCTCAATCTGGTGGTTATGGCTGGTATATTACACACACTAAATACCTATGAGTGTTACTTGGATATCAGTAGAATTAAAGTTCATTGTTTGTCAAAGTTAACAGTGAAAAGAAAAAAGATTTACTAGCAGAGAGAAAGACCAATTGATCTGGATGAATTTGGACAAACTTTGAAGTTTAAATGCTTAAGGACAAAATTTTCAAATCTAGGTATCTCAATATAGTCTCCTAAATCCATTTTTGGTCATCAAACAAACGTGTCCTGATTTTCATAGGTACTGAGCATCAACAGCTCCCATTAAGTTCAATGGGTTTTGTGGGTGTGTAGAACCTCTGAAATTAGTGCAACTGAGAATCTGACTATAAAGATGAAAGTCATGTTAACCAGGAGGGTGGATTCTGTGTTCTCTACCTTTTTCCCCATTTTAAATGCCAGCCTATGCTGCACTAGCATGGAGAATCCACTTCTGCATCTGTGCCCTCCTTAGCTTCTCCACTGGTAGCCCACCTACGTGGCACAGAGAAGCAGATCATAATATTTTTTTACCAGAATACACATACCTTTGCCAAAAATATTGCTCTTTGGTATAAATATTCTCCCCTCCCCATTGCCTTGCCCCACTGATTTATCTAAGTGTAAATCTTCCACTTTAAAGGGGAAATTGAGAAGTGCTATGAAAGGCAGCCTAATTACCACATCCTCTGTAATTACAAAGGGCAGAAAATAATGTAAAAGAAATTGAAGAAATCTTAAATATAAACAAAATAAGAATAATTAAAAACCTAACACAAAGTTGCCAACTTGACAGTCTGATGATCTAGGACCAGTACTGTAATCATTATTCCAGTCCTTACTTAGACAAAAATTCCCATTGATTTCAACAGGATATTGGGCTCCAGGAATTTGTTTTCCTCTGGAAAACACACCAAGTAGACTGTAAAGACCTGATTTCTGAACGGACAGAATCCCAAGGCTGCCTATAAAAATGCACATTCAGTTACTGCAATTTCACATTCAAATGACTAGTTGCCTTCCTTCCTGGCCATGTGTGTATTCAAATAACCAATTTACATGGGCAATTATGAGGATCACGTGCACCAGTTAGGCACACAACCATGCATACATTTTCACACGGGGACCTAGAGGAGTGATGTTTTGCAAATCAAGCCCTCAGAGTTGCTGGAAGGAAAGCTATATAATTCTCAATAAGCTGAGGAAGGTTTTATAATGTCCAACCAAACTTTCCCCAAAGATTAGATGTTCTCAAGCTTTTTCATGGTATGGTCTACAAAGAAGATTGTCTCATGGACACCTTCACTTCTTTTCCTGACTGAAGACAATCTCTACTCCCATTGCCTGAATAATATCCCTTTAGCACAGTGGTTCTCAAACTGAGGATGCCGCTTGTGTAGGAAAAGTCCCTGCTGCGCCGGGCCAGTTTACCTGCCTCGTCCGCAGATCCGGCCGATCACGGCTCCCACTGGCTGCGGTTGACTGCTCCAGGCCAATGGAGGCTGCAGGAAGTGGCATGGGACAAGAAATTTGCTGGCCGCCGCTTCCCACAGCCCCCATTGGCCTGGAGAGGTGAACCGCGCCAGTGGGAGCTGCAATCGGCCGAACCTGCAGACCCGGCAGGTAAACAAACTGGCCCGGTCCGCCAGGGGCTTTTCTTACACAAGCGGCATCCTCGGTTTGAGAACCACTGCTTTAGCAACCACAGCAATTGCTCACAGGGGAAAAAATATTAGAAATATATTTAAAGAATGTTATACTTCTTTTAACGTGTATGCATAGCCGAAAGCAAGGAGATAAGGCAGGTCCTTGTGACTAGACACTCCATCACTACAAGTTCTTCGTGGACTGCTGGCAGCCCATGACTACAGTCTGGAAACCATCAGCCAGAGAACATTCTCAAGAAAAAAGGAAGAACTTTTTCTTCTTAAAAAATGAGATTCTTAAAGCTCTGGTTATTGGCAGGAGCGGCACCAGGGTTTTTGGCGCCCTAGGCGGGGATCCTTCCGTGCTCCCGGTCGGCGGCAATTCTGTGGCGGGGGGGGTCCTTCCACGCTCCCAGTCTTTGGGGCATTTCAGCGGCAGGTCCCGGAGTGAGTGAAGGACCCACCGCAGAATAGCCGCAGAAGACCCGCAGCACGGAAGGACCCCCCGTCGCCAAATTGCTGCTGAGGGTGTCAAAATGCCACCCCCCCAAATCCTGGTGGCATTTTGGGAGCTGGCCCACACTTCTGGAGTCACAGATAAAGAGCCCTCCCATATACATGCACAGACCCCATTCATGGATACTGACAGACCAAGTTGGCTAATGTCATTATGACACATTCCTGTCTGGAGGGGACACATGCAAAGTCATCCCTGGTTGAGGCTGCCAGTTTTGCTCAATGAGGTTTTAGAGGAACTGGGTAAGTGTTTGCTTCTGATGTGCTGTAATGTCCAGGGGAAATACTTTCTTAGATTCTTGACCAGGATGTAGGATATGACATGGAGACTATATTGATCTTGTTGATCAGTGATCATCTGGGAGAGATCTGATCTCTATGCCAATTACCGATACCCATTGATGCTACTGTGAACTAGTATGACGCTAGCGTGGTCTCCTCCATCAGACATCAACAATTCTCGGCAATTGTTCATCTTCTCCAAGGTACCTCTCATTAGGGTTCCAAATGAATCCATTGATGCTAAAACCACATGACTACATAAAATCCCTAAATCCTTCTATTTCACTCAGACCCCAAATATTGCAGAGCCCCTGTGCATCTTCTGCCAGTGTGATTCTCTTCCTTTCCTTAGCATGCATAAAACTGCTCCACAGCCCAAGATAACAGATTTATAGAAAACTCTGTGTGTCCATCTGCCTGTCTCAGAACTTGCATGTCTTTGTATCACAGTCATAAGCCCCTGGCCCTTTGAAATTCCTCCTATCTGCAGGAAATAAGAGTCCATTTTCTGAAAGAACTCAGAGTTATTCACCCCAGAGGTCAGGAATTCCCATACAGTTCAGGAAGAATATTTTTTCCCTTTCTGAATATCGCTTTTCTTACTGTAAATCCCTCAGAGTTTTTATTGTAGAATGAATAATAGATTAATCATCCCTCTGTGTGCAACGCTGGGGCCCTCTAATGTCACAGATTATTCTCTATTGAATAAATAGCATTGCTAGGTTGATATGTTCAAGGCAAATGAGATGTTTACTGGTATCCAAAAAGCCAGTTAACAAGATCCATTTTCTTCCATTGACATCTATCCATGTATTAATGAAGTTCAAAAATGTCTTTTCTGTGTGTATCAGATTAAGTGTGCCTTTGTTATTGCCAAGAAGCACGCAAATATTTGCTACATTTGTGTTTGTATTATGTGTCACTGAAGCTAAATCTTCAAAAAGGGAATAAATACCATATCCATTAAGCCACTTAAGAGGGTGAGTTTTGCAAAAATATGCTGCAGCGGTTGCCATGGCAAACATCCATATTTGGGGAATTGTGTGGCATCAAATCCAGCATAAAATGCTAGAAGAGGAAAATGGACCTCTCCTCAGACAGCCATCACCGATGCACACATATTTAGAAAGTTTCTGTGAGTGAATAGGTACTGTATTGAATGGTAATTGGAGAGAATAATAGCGGGTATATGCAATACAAACTGGAGAACACACAGAGAAAGTGAAAGGAAGGGAGAAGGAGATAAGAAAGACAAGATTAGGGAGCGCTCTTCAAACGTTATGGATTTGTATCAAGCTGTCCTGCAAAGGGGGAGAACTATGCATTTGTGCTTTCTCCCCCTACTTTATAATGAATAACAGTGTCCTAAAAGGTTGAGTTTTGTGAACTTTGTTGTTCCTATCCAACCCCATTTCCTCCCCCCTCCCTCACCCATGTTGTCTTTTCCGGTCTTGTTGTCTTTATTTTTGCCAGAAGTCTCTATAAATGATTGGAGAACTGGTAAGACCAAGGCTTCAGTGAGACACCTTGCAACTGAAACCTAATTCATTAAGAGGGGAAGTGATTTTTATGCCACCTGCTTAAAATCCTTTCAACGACATCTATAAGAACTCCAGAGAATCTTCCAGAAAAACCAAGGAAGACCAGACTTGATTATTCTATTCGGTACTGTACAGGTTCTTATACTACACTCATCACCATAGTATCTGAGTGTCTTCCAGTAATGCATGAAGCAACATGACAACATGTCTGTCACAAGATATTTGTCATCCTCTCAGGAGAGGTATGTACAGTAGAGTTTCTTGTTTAGGTAGGAAGGGGTTTTGTCAGTTTGCTTTGTTTGGGCTTTTGCTATATATTTATGGTAGAGAAGGAATGGTCTTGCACTTGGAGCAGAAGGTGGTGAGGTTTGTGCTGGTCCTTAGTCCCTGGAGGAATTCATTTCACAGTCTCAGCCTGGGCCCGGAGAAAGTTCTGTTTCCTGCACAGATAAAGCTTTGGCTTTATTCTAAAGGTTCCATTGTGCCAGAGAAGAGTAGTTGTCAACCAGTCTCCATTCTGGAGCATTAGGCTCTTTTAGATATCCTGGGCCCAGATAAGAACCTAGACCTTGAAGCTGATCTGAAATTCTGTGTGAAGGCAGTGGAGGGAGTGCAGGACAAGTCTGGTGTGCTCGTGGTAGCCTGTGTTGCTGAGGAGGCACTATGCAGCATTCCGTACCAGTTGTTGTTCCTGATGTTTCTAAACTTAAAAAAAAAATCAGAACAAAAACTTAAAAACAAACTACTCTGTGTTTTAATATACTATAAAGAAGCAGCAGCAAAAAGGAGCAAACACACTGTTTTGTTCCTTTGCTGATCAGCTTTAAATCTTACTAGTTGCTTGCTTGCCTCAGTCAAAATGCAATAGGCAGAAGATGGACAAATGACCTATTATAGAAATTGAGATACGTATATTTCTCTGGGATCTTGGAAACACAGTGGCAGTTTTATTGCTTAAGGAAAATATTGCAGCATGACTGCTTGTTTTATATCTTTACATTTCAAAGTGTTATCTAATTTTTGTGCACAGGGAGATGAACTGGATTAAAGAAAACCAATAAACGTACATTTAAAAAATACAGCAATAAGTACCATGTAAAATCAATTGAATTTGGCCTAGATTCACAAAGGGATTTAGGCGTGATGAAGCTGATCGTTGCCACAGCCTAACTTTTAGGTGCCTAGAAAATCACTAGGATTCACGAGTCTGAGTTAGGCACCTTGGCTCCCTATGCAAGAATGAGATTCACAAAAGCCAGCATGCTAGGGGCTCCTCACCTAAGCTAGCCAATGGGAGATGCCAAACTGGGGGGCGGGGGATGCTAAGCCCTTCCTCTCTATGGAAGATAGGCACTTAAGTCTCGGCTGCAGTGAAGCATCTCCCTCTGCTTGGGATTTCTAGCTGCAAACCCTCTCTTGGTATTAGGTGTCTACACCATTTTAGCAAGAAGTTTGGGGGTAGGTGACTCGCTCATAGCTTTTATCCCTGTGATTAGGCCCTCACTTGGGAGCTGGGAGACCCCTGGTTCAGCTCCAGCTGATGAGGAGGGGTTTGAACTGGGCTCTGCTACCTCTGACTCACTCCTACTGAAGCTGATCCAATGTGAAACAATAATGAAAGACTCATTTGCCAGAAAGAGAGTGTGAGCATGCCAGATACAGAAAGCATGAGAATGATTTGGTAGCCTGAGGGTTAGAGCACTCATGGGAGGTGGGAGACCCAGGATCCAGTCCAATCACTTTTTTATTATCCACAGTGGGACAGTGTCAACAGAAAAGACTGAGGTAGCCCCTTCCCCACCCCTTCCCTCTAGTAAGGGTATCTCATAGTCCACAAGCTGGGGCACTCACCTGAGAGGTTGCAGATCCCAGTTCAAATCCCTTCTCCCCACAGGTGGTGGTGGTGGTGATTTGAGCCTGGGGGTTCCCACATTCCAGCTGAGTAGCCTAACTACTGGACTAAAAGTTACAAGGAAGATGGTCCTCCTTTCCCCACCCTATGCTTGCCCATAGGGGCCTGTCCGGTAGACAAAGTCTGAGCATGCTTATCAGATCAGGTGAATCCTTGTAGGGCCTGATTCTGGGATTTAGGTGTCTGAAGTGGATTCATTTTGTGAATCTACTCCTTTGTGCCCATTTTGGAATGTGGACACCCAGGGGTTGAGTGGGGAATGAGTTTCACATGGATGCGAAGCCAGGGGAAGAGAGGTTAATATATAGAAAAGCCAATGAGTTTATGCCTTTTTTTCACCTGTTAGGAATAAATATCCTGGAAACATCTGTAAATGTTTTATAGCTTCAAATCAGATTGGGCACATCCAGTACTGGAAGCCCCTACTTTTGCAACACTGGATACAATGTTATCAGGCTGGCAGCAGAATTAAGGGCACCCCTGTGTAGAAATCCAGATTCTTTATACTTTTGTGGCTGGTGGGGAAGGAGGAAGAAGGGCGAGACACACTAGGAACCATGTGCAGCTCAGTTCAAAACATGACAATAACTTAATTCTGTGTAAAACTTGATGGGATTCATCTCAGCATCATGTTCAGAAGAGAACTGCCCAATGTGGCATACTGGCTATTTACTCCTACAAATGGTCACCATCTTCTTGCTAAAGCTGAAAGAATCTCTGACTCTCTGAGGTTCTGACCCAAAATTCAATGGGAATCTCTGGGTTTTGGATTAGGTTCCATAAACCAAATAGCGGTCTTGAATGTCTTGAAACTTAGAGATGGATCACAACTAGAACTTTGTCCAAACTTTTGAATTTCAAGCCAGGGAGGATTCTAGTTCCCCTGGATAAGAATTTTTGTTTGCAGATCAGATCCAAAACTAGGTGAGGACTATCTTCCGGTTCTGATGTGAATGCAGACAAAATCTGATGAGAACTCATCTGGGAAATTTTTAATCATTCCAGATTACGGAAATATGATGACATGAGAGGATCTCACCAGGTTTCTTCCCTCTTACGCCTAGATTTCAGTGCAGATGAACCTGATCTCAAACCTAAATTCTGATTCAGCCTCCATCCTGAACTCACAATTCTAGATTAATCTTAATCTATTTCAGCCCATTGCTATTCAAAACTGAGTTTGTGATATAATTTGTTCTAGGTGTTCTCTAGCAATTTTTTTTCTACAATTACTTCTGAAGAGATGTCCTTTAATGAACCAACTCCCCTATCAACCACATTTCTCCCCTTCTTGCTTCCTGAAATGTTTTGTTTCGCAGATCACCAGTAAGGGCATTTTTCACTACATGCACCACAGCCTGAGAGGCACCAATTTAGTCTTAGAAACTAGCTGGTGAGGCCTGGTTTGACCGTGATTACAGTAAAACTAGAGCAGGGTGAAAACCAACTGGAACCTTCGTCTGATGCTCAGATTCAGCCATTTTGTGGTTTAAAACCTTTTTTATTATTGTTGCTTATTAATTCATCTTTATCGCTGCTTCTGTGCTTCCTAGTTCTGTCTGAAACCAGAAATTCTAGATACCCCAAGAGGAGCTTTTCTGATATTATTTCTGGCCCAATGACTAATGGAAAGTACCCAATATTCTGTGAGGAGTTTGTTTTATTAGATTTTCCAGCTCATTTTGTTACACCCAGTGCTAAAGACAACCCAGAACACAAATCAAATTTATATCTTCTTTTGGGCTGATAAAGCTGTCTTGTACCATTGATCACAGGTACTCTTAGCCTGGGGCTTTTCTGACTTGAGCTATGCAAACATAGTCTATTGCATAATGAGTGATATAGTTGATTTTTGGTTGGTTTTGTTTTCAGACTAATGTCTATTTAAGGACCTCAGATGAGACTACCAAATGCCAATTTCTTTGTATCCTCAGGATTTGAAATCAAGTCTCTGGAGTTTAAAGGCTGATGTAGAAACCCTCTGATCCATTTAGCCTGCTTCTTCCATAGTTTGAACTTTAAAAAAAAAAAAAATCAAAGCCTGTAACAGTTAGAAGTGAGCCCTAATTAAGATCCTGAATCCAATCCTCTAAACCAGGGGTCAGCAACCAGCACATCCATCGACCTGCGCCACTTCCCGCCGCCTCCGTTGACCTGGAGCACTGAACCACAGCCAGCGAGAACCACGATCGGCCAAACCTGCGGATGCGGGAGGTAAACAAACCAGCCCGGTTCGCCAAGGTGCTTACTCTGGTGAGCCACGTGCCAAAGGTTTCTGACCCCTGCTCTAAACCTAATTGGGGCTCTGCTTTTTTTAGAAGGGCTCTATTACCTTTACAATGGGATGGACTAAAATCCCAGATATGAACCCTCCACGACTTTGGGGTGTTTGAAATCTGGATCCAAACTGTGTAACTTAAGCCCATCTCTAGTCACAATGCATTTGCTTGGGCCACAAGCGCAAAGTAATATGATAATATTCATTTCAGTTGCATAGTATGTTTTATTAGTGATGACTAGGAGTCTTTGGGGGTACCTATGAGTAATTAGCAGCTAATGAAAGCCAGGCATACAGTACACTATTTCTAATGGTTGTAAGCATTTATCCCACCCTGGATGGCATTCACTTCACATAGGTATAAAAGGAAAATTATGCAAAAAGAAAATAGAGATTGTGTTATTTATTCCAGGGAAAAAGCAGGCTGTTAGATCTTTAATTTTTACAAACAGGATCACCTGTATGCAGCTACTTCAGTCTACTTCAAAGAGGCACAGAGTATGAAGCACTGGTTCTCAGACACTTAGAAATTCTATGACGCAGGTGGGCAAATCAATAGGCAGATAGATACATGCAGAGAGCTTATGCTCCAGATGAAGTAGCCACAGACTATTTTTAGTTCGCATCTCTTGTGTACCTAAAGCAGAAAGACAAAGGAAAGTTATACCACTGATTTGATTAATTATAAGCATATGGAATAGATTAAATCTAATGCCTGGTTCAAAAATAAACAAACCAAACCAAAATAAAACAAAAAGCACTTTTGAATCCCGTATTTGCAGAGGTCATGTCTGTGAGCAATCAGCAACCTGGTAGTCCACTTGAGTCAAATGTAACTGCACCGATGAATGGAAGGGGGAGGGCAAGGCTGGCTAACTG
This sequence comes from Chelonoidis abingdonii, assembly GCF_003597395.2. NCBI lineage: Eukaryota > Metazoa > Chordata > Testudines > Testudinidae > Chelonoidis > Chelonoidis abingdonii. Next base: position 76,507,415 of record NC_133777.1, read on the forward strand.
AAAACTGGGAGGACTCTGCAAACACCATTACATGAAATGTGAGAAGTGTAACGTGGTGGAAACAAGGCAACACCTGGTGTAAGCAGTTAATTGTGTTGTACAATGGCACGTTAGACCCGCGCACTCTGTTAGAATCTGATCCATAATGTTGCCATTCTCTCTGTGACTTGGGTTACAGAGATGCCCACTGGGGGAGGGTGTCCTTGGGGGACTCCACTCAAATCAGCCTGAACATTTCCTTCATGTGATGTGCCTTTATCACACTCCTGCAGCTTAGTGGCGCCAGTTATTTTTACTAATTCATGGCAGTGATTTGTTAAAAGAGAATATATTTAATGCAAGATGTACGCAGGCTTTTAACATAAAAGCCCAGCTAGTCTTTACATATAAAGGATGAGATTTGTCTTCTAATGTCAGTGTCAGCATGGGGCCAGCAGTACTGATTTCCATAAACAGCTTTCAGAGTCCTTGCATTATTTTTGGGGTGATGTGGGGAGTAAGATATCTAACCTTGGGAAGGGGGAGATCCTTCTCTGTAGACTTAATGAAATCATAGGGTAATGATTTTCCCTTCCATCCCTAAGAAGACTCACTGTAGTTGTTTACTGGAGGATTGGGACTGTGCACTAGCAGTAATCACATACAGAGAAATAAACTGAAAGATGACACTATTCCTCCTCCCTATTGTATCATTGTCACTAAAGACAACAGTGACGTCAAAGGTTAAGGTAATGCTGATCTTGTATTTTAGTGTAGTCCTAAATGCTCATCTGATTCATGTATTTCAATGTTTCTGATTTTAAAATAGCTGGTATAGTTTGGGGGTATTATTTTGTTTTTCCTCTAAAGTTCTGCATTGCAAAACCTCCAACCCTAAAGATTGACTATAAAATGTACAAGGAGCACTTTGTAAAAGTTACAAAGAAATGTTTTCCCCTTTTCATCCATATTGCCAAATCTAGGTATGTTACAAAAGGACAGAGAGAACCAGTGTCTATTTGCATTACAGGTGATGAATCTGAGGGTATGTCTACACTACCTACTGGGTTGGTGGGGAGCAATGAATCCAGTGGGGATCGACTTATCACGTCTAGTCCAGACACAATAAATCAACCCCCCAGCCCTCTTCCATCGACTCCTGTACTCCAGAGCCGCAAGAGGTGCAGGCAGAGTCGACAGGGGAGTGGCAGCAGTTGAATCACCACGGTGAAGACACCACAGTAAGTTGATCTAAGTACATCGACTTCAGTTACATTATTCACGTAGCTGAAGTTACGTAACTTAAATTAATCCCTCCCCCCCCAGTGTAGACCAGGGCTAAATGAAGTATTCAGTAATAGAGGGGTGCAGAACATCTCAAACATACTCAGGTCAAGCAAACTAACACTGAGTTTTGCCTGCATTCAGCAGCTAGTAGAAGTTTACTTGAATTGTATTTGGGGTCATTAGGGATGAAAACAAATGTTTTTCTCTCTGGGCATCCATTACTGCAGCTCACTGTTGTCTTTCAAGTAGAACTATGTTTTCTGGGGCAGGTTATGTGCTAGTCTCCAACATGGGTGGTAATCCCATCTTGCTTCCTCTGTACCTGTACGAACCCGCATGAATGGGCACAGAATCCTACAGCCCAAACCTTGCCAAGAAGCTCACAGTGGGAGAACCAGGTTCACTGGAAACATCCGGGCCTGAGAACCTATGAGAATCATTTCTTTTGCGCAGAATTCTTGAAGTGTTTTTCGAAATGTATTTGTAGGTATTCACCCAGCTCTGCTAGTAATGAAGAACAAGCTAGGTGGCTTTCCCTTAGTCTTAGTGTACCCAGCTTAAGTGGGTGCACATCATTACTCCATGTATTGCGTGTGTATACCAGAGGCAGACAGCTGAGTAACTATACAACAGAGAGCCTCTATCAAGGCTATGACATTACAACTGTATTCCAGGAGACGCACACTGAATCTTTTACAATCGAGTCCTAGACATATCATTGCTCTCCTTTAACATGCCTACATTTTCTGCAGAGGCACTGAGGTCAGATCAGAGCAACCCTAATATAAGAGGTGTGCTCCAGTAGTGGTCTGAGTCCAGAACTGGTAGCCATGAGCTTTTGAGTTCTAACATGACCTCGGACTTTATGACTTTCTCTGGGTAGCTACGGAAAAGTCACAGGCTAAATCCAGTCCCTTGCCTGGCATGTTTGCAGAGGATTCAGCTCAAATAAATCTTCCCATCAGGGCATGCAGAGGCTATGGAGCTACTTTGCAAAGGCCAGTAGACGTCTTTGCTCATCTTCCTAAAAAATCTGCAATGCCCTGTGTTTTGTCAGATACCTGCAGGTTATTGCACAGGAGGGTTGTATTGCTCCAAAGTGGTCCTGTGCAGCTGTGGAGGATTTTACCTCAGATGCCTCTGCTTCAGTTCCCCAATCTGTGAAATGAGGATAGGAATACTGACCAACCTGACAGGGTAAAATAATAAAAGTTGTTAACTTCTAATGCAATCAGGTACTGATAACATTGTGTGTAGGCTTTAGATCTTGAAATTCTATCTACCTACTGGTTTCTTAATATGGTACACAATGGAGTACACATTAAAATATGGAAGCAAAGGATGGATGCGTTGCCTATCAGAGCCTAACAAGAAACAGAAATAAAATGTTTAATTATTTGGGTCAAAATTCAAATGAAAAAAAATTTCTCTAACTTCTCACATGTGGAACAAATTTATATGTAGGAACAAACTGTGGGACACTCCATGCCATGTGGAATGCTTGACTGTAAATTATCCATGATGCAGCCATAAGCACTAGAACTAGCCACTATAAGGCTGCCGACAAAGAATAAAGTATATGCTCTCCCCATGTGGTTTTTCAAAAATGAATTATGCCATTAAGTGCCAAAAAGAAAATTAGCTATGAGCTTTTAAATTTAAAATGATCCCCTTTTTAATTGTAAAACAGTGGCACTTAACTGCTATTGATCCAACAGAGACACATTTGGGAACAGGGTCACCATAACTGTTAATATTCACTGCTTAGTGAAAGAGCATCAAAGGACATTTTAATGTCACAGACTTTCTCGGGGAGTTTTTAAAGAAAGCTTAAATCGGCCAGCCTATGAATGAAAAGGACATGAGGCACACAAATGTAGAAACAAATGTGATAACAATTTTCTGCTAATCAAATTGTAACTCAGGATTGATTTTTTTTTAGGCAAAAGTTTGTCCTATAGATTTCCAAGCCCTGTCGACATTTAAAAATCAGAGTATGTATTTTCTAGAGACTGGGACTTTAACAATACAGTCATGAGAGAGGGAACATTTATTTACATCTGAAGACATAAGTGACAGCAAGTTCTCATCTGCTAGCTTTTTTGGACTGCTCTGACACAATGGGACTAGAAATGGGCCTAGAAATTGAACTAGCTTGGGGTATTTTTTTCTGAGGGTTCAAAAGATTTTTAATCCATACTTCAGAACAACAAAAAAATAAAAGAAAGAGGATGACAAGACACCAAGGTAGATCTTGGTAACAGCGCAGCATTGAACATACCATGTTGGGGAAGAAGCAAGCCAAGGCTGAGATTTTCAAAATTGACTAATTTTGGGTGCCTAATTTGAGAAACCTTAAAAGAGCCTGATCTTTAGAAAATGTTCCACAATCTCAATCTCATTTTGGGCACCTAAACAATGAATCTCCCAAACTCACTAAATCAGCTTTGAAAATGTTCACCCTCACACTGTGACATCCACCAGTATATTGCCTATCGCAGAAGTCGGCAACCTTTGGCACGCGGCTCGCCAGGGTAAGCACCTGGCGGGCCGGGCCAGTTTGTTTACCTGCCGCGTCCGCAGGTTCAGCCGATCGTGGCTCCCACTGGCTGCAGTTCGCTGCTCCAGGTCAATGAGGGTGGCGGGAAGCAGCACGGGCCGAGGGATGTGCTGACCACCACTTCCCGCTGCCCCCATTGGCCTGGGATAGTGAACCGTGGCTAGTGGGAGCTGCGGTCAGCTGAACCTGTGGATGCAGCAGGTAAACAGACCAGACCAGCCTGCCAGGGTGCTTACCCTGGTGAGCCGCATGCCAAAGGTTGCCGATCCCTGGCCTATCTTGTCTAGCTAGCATGTTGCCTATTAATTTTTCCTGCCATTCACTGTTAATGGTAACTGAAACAGAGTCAACATAATCCATCTCCAGCTGGCAATGGAACAGGCTCAACTAAGTCATCATTGTTCAAGTACAAAGATTCCTTTAGAAACTTGTAAAATGTCTCAGTGCTTTCGCAGAGGGGTTGTGCTTGGGAATTGCTTTTATGCTATGAAATGAACTGAGGATAGGCAATCCTAGATCTGTAGGTCACTAGCCAGCTATCAAATGACAACGTCCTAGCCAGAGTTAAACCGGTATTCTAGAAGTACGAGTTTTGGCAGCATTTTTCTAGTATCCTGAGCTATCAATTCAACACTCAGGAGTTTCCTGTAAATCCAGCTGTTTGCATTAGCTCCTTCACTTTCATATTTTCCTGCTAAGTTATTGGGTTTTCTTTCCTATTTTCATAAAAGGGATGGTAAAGCTTAATGGCTATGGAACATAGCTGGATGTTTGCAGACAAATAGTATTGATCTTATTCTGCCGAGAGGTCATACTCTGAAAAAGGTATCAACTCTGAATGGGAAAGATGATGACTCTGTGCTGCATTTCTGATGTAATTATGATGCATAGCCAAAAAATAAGTGAGTCCTGTATTTCATTAATTGCGTGAGCAACTTTGTTTATGTATGTATTGTTTAGTTAGTTCACCTTATCTTAAAGACTTGGAGGTGCTACATAGAAAACTTTCACGGATATTCTCTTTAGAGAATGTTTCTTGGCTTCTATAGGATATATTGCATTGGTCAAAATTTTCAAACGTGACAAGTGATTTTGGGTGCCTACCTTGAGATGCCTTAAAAGGACCTAACATTCAGAGGCTCAGCATTTTCAGATCCATTTAAGGTGTGTCAAGTTTGGGCACCTTTGAGGAGCTAGGCCTAACTCCCATGGGTGTCTACATAACTTTGAGGAGATGGGCCTTAAAGTCACTAGTCATTTTTGAAAATCTTAATCATTTCTCTTCCACTGCTTTTTATTACTCAGTATAATGTAAACTTTGTTAATTCATTCACTCCTGCTGTTTTTCTTCCCCCATAACCCTTTGCCTGTGACATCAAAGTTTATTGCTATCGAAATGACAGTCACAGGCAGAAGATTTCAGGTACAATTTTCCTAAGTGCCTGTGACAGGGTTGGAGGAAAACCTGTCTTGTGCTGGGCAAGTATGCCGGCCTCTCTTAGGGAATGGGGGGAACGCATACATAACGTATGTCTTTATTCCTCCCAGCCTGACTCAATACACTCACCCTTATCAGCAGGGCGGTGCACCCTAGTGGCCAGAGTCCATACATTTGCCCTTGTCAACTGAGCAGTAAGATCCAATGGCTAGAGTCAGGAAATCTGCCCTTTCTTGCAGCGCAGTAAGGCCAAGCAGCCAGAGTCAATAAATTTGCCATTGTCAGCAGGACAGTAAGGCCTAGTGGCCACTGCTGGACACAGGGGGATGGGTTGTACTCCAGAAGGGGAGGTCCATGCCCTTCCTCTCCACTTACCCTGTTAGTGTCCATAGCACGGGCCACTGAATCAGCAGGGGAAGGCTCTGAGCGAAACATGCTGACTCAAGACTTAGGCTCACTCATGGTCCACAGTCTGATTCCCTTGGGCTGCTTCCTGCCATTGTCTCTGCTGCTGTGGTCTGGGCATCCCTGTTACCTCTAGGTTCTCTGGTCTGCCCTTTCTCCGGTGCCTCCAAACCCTGTGAGGCCTCCAGGGTTGCGTTGGCATCTGCCTGGGCTGCAGCATCCCCAGCTCCTCCGGTCCCGGGCTTCCACTGAACCTTGGCTGGAGCAGGTGGCGCAAGTCCTTCCTCAACGGCAGTCATCCTCAACTGAGCTGAGCTGCTCCTTTTTATACCAGTGCACCTGTAGCATACCCAGTAGAGTAAAGTAGGCTTCCTCAACCCACAGTGTAGGGTTAACCCTTCCCCGCCCAGTGCGGAGCGAGTGCACCCTGTCACAGTGCCTAAATGAATTAGAAGGAAAAGTCCCATTGAATTTCTCGGGCACTGTGCTCCAAAGTCACTTCTGCACTGTTTGGAATGTGCATGTTACAGTCCCAGTTGTATGTTATGTTATCATCCCTTTTTGTCACTCCCTACAGGGCTTTCCAAACTTGGTTCCCTCAAGAGTAACCATTTGGGGCACAAACTTGCAGGCTGCTATGTGCTGGGAAATTCCAACTGGAGCTGAGGATACTTAGCACCTCTCAAGACATACTCAGCGTCTTGGATGCAAACAGATCCTTATGGCAAATCAAAAAATACAGTCCGTTATACACAGAGCAGAGGACTGGTCTAGTCCTCTGAAAGGAATGATTTATACAGTAAATTGCAAGGTGATAAAATGAATAACTAGATTATAAATTTATGATTCAGCAATTTTAATTGTAAGTAATGAAATGATAAATATTTATTTAATTAGGTAATGTTTCAAGCATTTGGGGCAGGCATGTTTGTAATGCAGGCTGTACTTCGTAGCTGATTTGCCTTCCACTCTAATCAATTTACTTTTGAGTCTCTTGTCCATGGAGGAATTATCCAGAGGGTCCAGTCTTGTGAGATGCTGAGCAAACTTCACTACCCTCAGGCCAGAGGGACTGGTTGCTCTCTGGTTAAAGCACTGGACTTGGGACTAAGGAGATCAGTATGTGATTCTTGGAACTGTCACAAACTTCCTTTGTGACTTTGAGCAAGTCACTAACAGCCAGAATTACAAACAGCTCAGCACCGAATGTGCTGAACTTTTCCAAAACTTATTCTGTGCCCAAGTAGGACCTGAGTTCTTTTGAAAATCTAGTCCTTAATCTCTCTGGCCTCAGTTCAACAGTCCACCCCCATTCAGCAGAATGCTTAAAGCATGTGCTGAACATTAAGCATGTACATAAATCCCATTGACTTCAATGTGCCTTAAAGTTAAGCAGGTGCTTAAATTCATCACTGAACAATGCAGTACCATTGGCCAATGGAGATACTATGAACTGTGTTATGCATGATGTCAAACTGGCCTTAAAATCTGTGAATTTATGCTTAACTGTTTTGCTGAATTGGTCTTTAGTTCTCCATTTGTAAACAAGAGTGTGATAGGTATGGCAATTTCCTGCAGTATTCTTGCAAACTCTTATTGAATTAAGTTTAAATATCTTTGGAGTCCGTTGCATTACATGCAAAGATTATGTATTATTGTGAGCCTTGGGGAAGTGCTATGAACTTCAAGAGGCTATACTAAACAATGGGCCAGCAAGAATGGATTTTTGGACAAACTGTGTCAAGTGGTTTGAATGGGGAATCTGTAGAAGGAGGTGAATGCAAATTCCTACCTCCGGTTATATAGAAGCCCAGGCTTTTGAAGCTACACCCTGAAGAGGAAACCATTGTCTACCTGTTCCTGGACTCTGAAAGACTCGCCTACACTTGGGTGTTCTCGTTCTGAGTTAAAGCTGTTATGAACTTGTAGGTACAAGAAAAAAAACCCTGGTGAGGTTTGAAGGACTGATTCCTACTAGAATCCGTGCTGGAGTTGGGGGGTTGGGGTGATCTCTGGTAAGCTTATTAACATGTGTGTAGTTCTTTTATTTTAATGTTTTCTCTGTAATACTTTCACCTTAAGAATAAATGTGCTTGCTTAGAAAGATCTGTGTGGAAACTCATAGCTGCTGGCAAAAATGCTGTTCATAGCCTTCAAAGAGTCAGCAAAATGCATATATTGCCCTGGTTAGTCAGTCTGGCTTGTTGGAAATGACAGAGTAAAGCAGGGGAGTGCGCAGCCTGGAAAAACCCTAGTCAAGAGGAAGTGAGGTGCACATCTCTGCCCGAGATAGGTGATGGCTGGGAGTCAGAAGTCTAAAAGAGGGTGCCCTTGTTGGATCACAGAGGGGGAATAAAGGAGTAGTTGCCCTGAATGGTGATATGGAGTAATCCTTCCTCCACTCCTTATCTATCTAGATAGTAAACTCTTTTGGGCAAGGACTGTCTCTTCCTAGCACAACAGAGACTCAATCTGAAACGAGGCCTCCGGTAATACACCAAAATACAAACCATGCTAATAACAAAAGGACATTCAGACCTACCCAGATCAGGCCCTTATGCTGCAATCCTCTCAGCAAGCCAAACAATCACTGTTTACATCACTCATAACTGAGAAGAGGGGATGTAAATAATGGCAGCGTATTGGGGTTTTGTGTGTTTGTAGCGAGCGTTGATTCTCTGCTTGAACTAGGTGTTCTCGGTTCTAGCCCCAGCTCTGCCACACCTCTCTGTGCTTCTGCTGCTTCTTGGCGCCTCTGTCATTCTTGCCTAGTTTGTCTGTAAACTCTTCAGGGCAGAGACTATCATAATGCAAAAAAGCAAATACTAACAATAATCTGCTTATTGCAACATACGTGGGGGGCAGGAAGGGAAGCCAAAAGTTACGGGGAGTGGGGGTGCGGAGAGACTAAATCTGCTCTTTTTTAACAATTACTCCTTCAAGAATTACACTGAAATGCTCAGAAATCAGTTTCTTACAAGCAGCAGCAACAACAACAAACAACCCGTAGCTGAAAATGATTCAATATGATTAGGGAGGTTTCTTCAGTTAAAAAAATAAATAACTAAAACAAGGCTAATTGCTGTGCAAGAGAAATGGCTTCCTGCCACTCAGGGGCAGCTGGGAGAACTCTTTTATCCACAAAGACCTTAAATGAGAACTTTGAAGGGGGGATGCTTTTATCCTACAGGATGGAATCTGATAACTAGGCTCTGTACCTCTTTCACTTGGGGGTTATTAGGCCCTTCTCACTCTTGGGATCAGCACAGCGTATGGTGTGTGTGTAAGAACAGATAGTTCCTGGCTCTGTTGTGAAGACAATGTGGTTGCAGAAGCCCTCTTGGGACTCTTATAATGATCAGTGCAGAAAACTCAAGTCTGTCCTGGAGCGGGAAACTGCATCGTTTAATGAAAACGTTGTCCGTTATTAATAGAGTGATGGTAGAACTAAGGAAAAAGCAGGCCTGGGGGGCATTTGGGTCTTCAGCTAAGTGTTTCTACTCTGTCTCTCTGTCTTTTTTTCCCCCCCTACCCCTGGAAAAGAGCAGTTACAGTAACCTGAAGGAAGAGATACAATCAAGAGAGAGCCTGGAGCAAGAAAAGGTCTCTGTTGTTTTTCAGCGAGGTCATTTGCAGTTCACAAAGCAAGGTCAGAGCGATGATACTGCTGTGGGCTCTACATGCAGTCACTATCACTAAAAGTTACATTTTCATATTTTTGTATGTCTCAGTGTATTTCATTGGGGGCTGAGTGGGTCTGTTGTTACAGAGCATCTTATCAGCTGTATTGTCTGTAACATGCAAATATGTTTCTCTGACTTCCAGAGGTTTGTTTTGTTAATCATGCACTGTGAAATCAAATAGTAATCAAACAGGAAAGGGTTTGCATGGAATATTAACCTATAAACTAAGAGAAAGATAGGATGAGATGATGCAGCTTCCTCCAACTCGCTCTGTGATCATTGGTATTAGCATCCAGTACAATTTTTTTTGACACAACGGGGAGGTGAGGGGATTTCCACAAATCCATAGGCTGGAGAGCAGTTATTTATAGATCCACTTGTGTAAGAAGGGTTTAAATTATTCTAAAGCCGTATCTGTCTCTACATACAGTAAGGGCGTAAGACAGTGTATCCATTTATCTGAAATCATCTGTAGTCAACAAAGGTGTGTGTGTGAAGTAACCAAATTTTCGACATTCATTTCCTTGGAGGAAGAGAAAGGGGATCATTTTATAGCAGACATCATCCTCTTTGTAAATATCTTCTTTTGGGAGATCTTTTTGGCCATTTTTATATGCAGTTCACAATCTACATGCCCTTGGATCTCACTCCCACGCTTCTGTGTGAGAGTGATAAAAAACAGTGAATTGCTGATGCTGAACTTGTGGGCAACAGATGTGTTTGAAATACTATAGTTTATTTCCTTTTTAAAAGCTCAGTCCTTCAAGATGCTGAGCACAGTAGCCTGATCTGGTAAAGCACATGCATAAATTTAAGCACATGCTTAAATCTTTTGCTGGTTGGCCCTTGCAGGATTGAGTCCTCAAAGAAAATTCGATTTGTTTTTTGTTGTTTTTTTTTTAAAAAAAAGGTCTGTTCTCTACACTTTCAAGTGCTTTGCTGAATAGGAATGGATTTATGCACATACTTGTATGCTTAAAGTTAAGCATGTGCTTAAGTGCTTTGATCATGCTGCAGGATTCAGGCCAAAATACATACGGCCAGATTCTTATACCGTTACTCTTTGATTTCAAAGAGAGTCCTCATGGAGTAAGGTACCACTCGTTGTCACTAAGGGTTTCTGTGGAGGGTGGGGGGTTGGGACAGGCGTTTATTATTAAACAACTGTCTGTCATGTTGCAAATACTGCAAATGCACTGGGTTACAAAGTCTTGAGAATGGTCTCCATGTGGCGCCAGACTGTGCCACCCTTTCTAAAGTCAGTGAGCACTTAAGTATTTCCACTGAACTTACTCACATGAGTAAGTGCTCCCAAGCCAGACTAACCATTGCACAATTAAGTCCATAGGAGTACTCCACAGTGGCCTCCAACAATACACTACAAATGTTCTCAAAATGTAACTTCAAACTCTCTTAAAACTTGAATCGAAAACAATAGATAGAAGAGTCCAATGTAGAAAATAGGAGAGGAGCACAATGTGAAGAAGAAAAAAAAAAAGAGGCTTTGTGGGGAAAAATAGTGAAGAGTCATTTCCGGCCTCTCTAGCCTCTCCTTGCAGGGGTGAAGCTTGTGACTGAATTAAAAATGATTTGAGCTTCATGGAGGATTAGGCACTCTGGAGAGAGTTATACTTGTTTCCTCGTAGCTGACAGAGTGGCAGAATTGTGCATGATCTGTTTGATGGAGACTGAAGATGTAGATTTGGAAGGGATGGTGTTATACCCTGGCAGAGCAGGAGTCTTTCCTGCTGGGGTATCAGGTAAAGAAAGGGCAGGGATAATGCAAGACGATATAGACAAGCTGGAAGGCTCCCAGCTCCTGTCCTTAGCTAAGCCTTGTTAGGCTCTTTGGGATAGAGACCATCTTTTTGTCTTGTGTCTGCACAGCGTCTAGCGCAATGGGGTCCTGGCCCATGATAGGGGTTGCTAGGTGCAATGACAGTACAAATAAATAATAGTAATAAGAAATAATATTATTAATTATGAATATGGTCTGGCCTGGCAGAAAGCACAAGGCACATGTAGAAGCCAGCAAAAAATGATCAGTCAGTGAATATCCTATACCACATAGGAGGCCTCTGGGTAGACAGACAGGTTGTATGAACAATTGTTGACCTTTAAATTGAGTTAATTTGTTTTTCGTAAACTCCTAAAAAGCAGACCTGTGTGAAAACAAGAGATCTCCCTCCCTTGCACATTACTACGAAATACAAAGAGCCCAAGGTTTGCATAAGGCCCAGCTTTATCCATAGAAGTAAAACATGAGACCTTCAGAATCTATGCTATATATGTGCATATGTGGGTGAAGGAATATATGCATGGCTGGATTAGATTTAGAATAATATAACACATGTCCTCCAATTGACTGCAAAGTTATAATGCAGGTGTTATGCTGAATGCTATAATTGTGCCGTGTGGCACATACAACCAGGGGTCAAATTGGGGGATGAATTGGAAGGGGAAACACTGATTCTCTTGTTGCAAAAATGTAATTAGTTTAATAATTATTGGTCGTGGACAAAAAGGAAAAAAGATCTCCTTGTTACATGTTTACCATTGGAGCCTTGCAGGTGCTCACATTTGTGGAATATTTAATGTGGCTTCTAAAAGGAAACCATTTAAATCTTTAAGGTCTAAAACTCCATCCTTTAAAAAAACTCAGTACTTCATCTCTCACATTCTTGGCTGAAAAAAGGAGCTGTTCTCCAGCTTTCTGAGGCAATGCACAGATAAGTAATGTGTGAACTGATGCATGCAAGGTGTCATGCTCCCTTGGAATGAGAAAAAGTCATTCCTTTCTCTGAACCAATCCCAAACCTTTACACAGAGTCAAAAAAACCAACAACTAAGGAATTACCTGTTAACCTGTTTAGGCCATTCTCCTGCCATTGCAGGATTATATCCTGCACGACACTTTTGCTAGTGCTCTCTAAAGCCAAGTTTTCAATGTCCCAAAAGATAGGCTTCCACTACTTTCAAGACACTGTGCTATGGGCTAGTAGAAACTGTCAGGAAGTTTTTCAGCTAAAGTGTTCCCTGCTTTAGTTTCATCCTGTTTCTCTCAGTTTTACTCCATTGCATTTTCCTAATTACTCTGTCCCTGCTTACTCATCACTTAGCCAAGCCACACACAGAATATCATCCAAAGTGCTGCTATGAAAATCATCATCTTCTCCTGGTGCTCTGCCTACAACATTCCCCATTCACAATCCTTTACTTGATTGTACTTGCCTTCCACAGGGTTGTGATCCTTCTCAACTCATAGAGTTTAAGGTCAGAAGGGGTCATCTTGATCATCCAGTCGGACCTCCTGCCCATTGCAGGCCACAGAACTTCACCCACCCACTCCTGCAGTAGGCTCAGAACCTCTGGCTGAGTTACTGAAGACCTCAGATCTGGACTTCTGCAGAGATTCCATTTGCTCTAGTTCAAAGCAGCAAGTGAACTATGCCCCATGCTGCAGAGGAAGGCAAAAAAGCCCCCTGGTTCTCGCTTTGATTCTTTCTCCCACTCACATCTTTATGCCTTCTCCCATGTTTTGCCTTGTGTTTGAGGAAGTCGTCTGCTTCCTGTGTACTCTTTCCCCCTTACAAACCCCCTTTAAAGTACACTTTTCCCATGAATCACCATCTCTCTCTACTGCACTCGGTTTAGTCGTAGAGAAAAGAGGGCACAGGAAAGGTGTAAGAATAAGGGTATTCTTGCAGTTAAGGCACTGAATTGGGATTCAGGAGATCAGAGTTCATTTCCCAACTCTGCCACTGACTCCCTGTGCAACCATGGCCCTGATTCATCAAAGCACTTAAGTCCCATTTGTCTCGGATGCCTAAGAACTCAATTCTGCAGGTACTCAAGCACATGCCTAATCCCAAAATAGTTTGGGCTCTGCCTATTGGAAGCTTTGATCAGTACCAGGTTGCTGAGTATTAGATAAGAAGAGCAGAAGTGATCAGAGCATCAAGTGATATGCACATGGGTCAGCTGTTGTGCATCAGTGCTAATTCATATTATGAAGCCCAGTACCTAAAAGGAAATTTGTACCCAAAAATTCACATGATCTGCTCTCAACCTCCTCAAAACCAAATACAAAATTATTACTGCCCTCCAGTGCTAGTGCATGCTCTCTCTCTCATTCGCTTTCTACATACACGTAAGAAACAAAATTATTGCAGAATTCTTATCATTCTTGCACACAACTGAACTACTAAAATGAAACTTCATATACTCATAGAATAAATAGCCAATAGCATTTTGAAAGGAAAAAAAGCAGTCTGTGACCCTCCTTGCAGCCTTTAAGAGAGTACAAGGACTGCTGCACCCTGCCAGCCAAGCAGCCCTAAAAAAATAAAAAGTGAATTTGGAAGCAAGGGAGAGCCTGTGCTGCAGACACCCTGATAGAAGACATAGTTTCCATTTGTCTTCAAAATCCAGAAGCACTGGAATGTCTGAAAGGGAAGAATATGTTTTGGCAACGTTACCTGATACCTGTGGCAAGGGAAGCATTTACACTGCACTTCCCTCCCTTGCAGACATAGGTTTGTGGAAGCAACATTCTTGTAAACAAAGCACAAGAGGCCAGCTCTCTCTCCTTTCGCTTTCTAACAAGCCACTTTCATGAACTGGAATGTCTCTGATGGGGCTTGAGGACAGAACCAGGCACATTGACATGAGAATGAGCAGCCAAAATTGGCATGCTGCTTATGCAATTCTTGAGTGTAATGGACTTTATTAACCTTTTTTGTTAGCACAGATATGTACTGTATCTAGGGTAATCTGGGCAAACTCCTATCCCTACATAACAGAAGCGGGATATTTCCTTGTGGAAAGATCTCAGGATTTCTAGTGTTTTACTAGAGAGAATGACATTCCAGGGAAAACTCTCAAAGAAAATCACGTACATGAGAAGCCATTTGCCTTTCATATGTTCTCCATAATTTCGTTTACACTGTTTGTTAATTACCAATGCAATTGTTGTCTTGCAGCTCATCTTCTCTTAAATGATCTTGCAGTGAAGTCCTGATGCTGACTGTTTGACATAATACATACTTTCATTTACATAGCCTCTTTCATCTCAAAGTACTGTACAAATATTAATGAATTTCCAATCCATTCTAGGAAGATATTGTATTTGTATTTAAACTTTTTTTATTTGTGGGAGTACCCACACTTTCCAAACATATGGAAGGACATGGTCTCTGCTCCAAAGAGCACAGATTTAACAAGAGTGATTGATGGTAAGTAAAGACAAGATCCAAGCAGAATGATTAGGTTGATGGCTAGCACATGCACTGTTAGTTCCACGGGTTGCTTTGTTTTTTTGATCTTTATTTTTCCATGCATAAGCCACACCCTCTCCCCCCTGCCCCACCCCATTCAATTGTTTTCCAATTCACCAATTGTTAGCTAGCTAATCTTTTCTTTAAGTACATTGTAGTAGGTGGGGAAACTGAGGCACATACGTGTAAGGTCATAAGACCACAGAGTGGATCAGCAGTAGAGTCCTGAATGGAATCCACTCCTAACAAGGTCTATAAGTAAGGCATAATTCACAGGTTACAACCTACCCTCCATACAAACACCTTAAATATTGTATGGCAAAGCTGAAAACAACATCTAGATTTGCACAAGATGTATGTTGTGACACTGTTAATCCATATGCAGAACATAATACACACGTGGATGAGGTTAGTCTATTAAAATGAGTCCACAACACCGTTAAGCAGGTTCCTTGAATATCTGTTCTGCTCACTAGGTTTTGCTTTGCTAAAATCCTCCGTCTTATCGTACCCCATTGATTCAGAAAGCTGAACAGAAAACAAAATAAGGTAGTGGCTCTATAGGAAACAACCTTTTCAGTTCAAGAAGGAAAGAGTCGCTTGGTTCATGAAAAGCATTTTGATACTTCTTTGTACCTGGTAGGATCAGCTACTGTAATATCTTCTGTTCATTTACACCTGACGCAGTAAAAGGAGAATGGCCAAATACAGGATATAGAAGGGTAACAATTACAAGACCTTGTTTACAGGATATTATTTGTGTATTGGATAAACACCACAACTTTCTCTGGCCTGCTCACTTCAAAACATACCTTTATCCAATAGCACAGTGACATCTAGAAGGAACAATCAAGCCAATCACTTAACTATACTAGCTATTTTAAGCTGCTGACACTTACCTCAAAAGGCTTTTTTTAATATTTCAGTCTGTATTTCTGCAGTGAATCCCCAGCTTTAGATCTAAAAGTGAGTTCTCCCTAACCCACTGCCCTTTACAATGCCAAAGAGGGATGCATTTTTCTGAGCAACTAACTCCAGATTACATAGAGTTCATCCCAAAGTACCGTGTCATTAGCCCAAATGAGCACACATTGCATATATAGGTTTGCACCCGCACTAGGCTTGAGAAAATAATGAAGAAAACCTTGATTATATAGATTAGATGCAGCTTTTATCCACAATAAGGCATCATATAATCATAGTGTTCCTTGGCTCCATTGCCGCATCCACTAACATGTAAAAATAGTCCAGGTTCTTAGCTTACACGCAGCTATTTATAATCTTTGTGTGATGCCAGATGTACATTTATCAGTGTGACCCCTTTAGACAATGATGCTGCTGTTTTAGCAGCCCTTTTATGAATGGCGTGGGCAAAGCCACCTAGACAAGCCGATTGAGGAGCATGTTGGTGAGAGAGGATTGTGATGTTTTAACTTTGCTGCCATTTGGAATAGTGTTAAATAGCCCCTTTCCTCCCACATCCCTGCATTCTCGCTCCCTCTCATGTCCCCCTCCCCAATGCCTTGATTAGTAGCTCTGAGTATGCTGGTCAGATTCTGGGATTAATGATGGCTAATTTGCCTGAGGTTGGTGCAGCCCAGGCAGCAGGCACTCTACCACCAGCTTTTGCTGCCATATGGGCAGAAGCAGCTGTTTCAATTACTTTCTGTGCCCAGATGTGTCAGACGAGACACCAGTGCTCTGCGGGGTACGTTCAGCCGCTCAGTAGCTAATTACATCAATTGCGTGTCAAAGCATGGTGCTGTATACTGTAAAAGGGTTTTTGAAAACAGCCGAATGCCAGCTGTCATTATGCCTCACACTGATGTGAGCCTGATAGCCTGTGACTAGATTTTAACTTCAACTTTCTGGGAATCTTGATGCATAGAGTGTATATTTCTAAGGCCATGGCCATCTATCTATCTCTGTGTGTGTTCCTGTCACAGAGAAATATTGGCTGTATTTGTGTGTGTGTCTGTGTCTGTATACATAAACATATATCCTTAGCTGGTATAAATCAGCATAATTCCATTAACTTCAGTGAAGCTACCTTGATTAATGCTAGCTGATTATTTGGCAAGACAGTGTATATAGGACCCGATTCTCTTCTCACTTACACCAGGGGAACTCAAGAGCAATTCCACTGAAGGCAATGAAGTTACACTAGTGCAAAGCAAGTGTGACAACAGAAGTAGGTGCATTCTCTGTATATTATGAATCAACAAGACAATCTTCCTCCAGATCTTAATTGCGATGTTCACTATTGTTGCTACTGTAATATGTTTTTATATTCCGTATTCTGCACAGTCATTTCAATCTAAATTCCATGTCTGACCCTAATTCCATTAGAGTCCATGCCAAAACCACAGCTGACCAGTATGAGCAAGGCTGGGTTCTGAACTCCATGAGAAGTTTAGGTGGGGCCTGACTCTCATTTACAGTTTTACCAGTTATACCAATATAGCTAAACCAATATAGTTATACTGGTGTAACTCCCTGTTCAGACACTCTTATTCCAGCATAAAAACACTCTTATGCCAGAATAAGAGTGCTTTTTTTTCCTGCTTAAAATCCCTCCCAAAGTGAAGTAAATTAAACTGAAAAAAACTCATTCAGACCAAAATAAGAATGTTCACATGGGCACCTTAGTTTATACCAGTAAAACTCTCCCATGTAGACAAGGTCTTAGTGGAAATGAGACTCAGACCTGGAGTTGCTGTTTGGAGAGAGAGTTATTTAAAAGGTTAATAGTGCAATGAGTGTGACATCAGAAAAGGGCTGTGCTCAGCTGTAAAATGATCAGTGAATCTAACTGATATTCAGATTAGTGGGGCTGGTGGACAGACAGAGGAAGAGAGAGAGCAGAGAAGCTCTGTTATAAATACACTTCCTACACAATTTAGAAAAGGCAAGTCTGAAAACAAGTGCAGAGCAAAGCATTTAATGCAATGCCATTGGCATTTTGGGCAACTACTCTGTAATTTGAGGTAGTTACTAACATTATCATCATCATCATACACATATTTAGGAAGAATAAACATTTGTTTTGTGCTAATTCTATGGTAATCAGGGTGATTGTACTGTACTTAGCTACTGTTTGTTACCATGGTTATTTCTAGTGGTTCTTGGTTATTAATGTCCTGGAAGACTCAACAGTCTTCAGCATGCTTTCAGCAACCCCTACTCCAGTAATCACAAGTAATCGATTTTTATTTTAATGATTTATCACATGGTTTTGTCATCAAAAATAGATTTGCTCTATATCAGCTGAACACAAGACTACTTCATACCAATCTGGTGCTGTAAAGGGCCCTAAAATGGCCGTAATTTACATTCACTTTAAAGCCCATTCATGTCATCAGAATGGTGTAAAGCAGCCTTCATGAAACTGAGAATCAGGCCTCCCCTGGTTTGTTTTTTTCCTGGTTTATAATCTAATAAGGATAAATTGGGTTGCAATAGCTAATATGAAACAAACTAACGTATGAAACAGAGGGCAACCTGGAAAAGACTTTTAATAAGTCCCGGAAGCTATTTTTAGCCTTTTAAGGAAAAAATCATAGAAATGTAGTGGCACATGTCCGTTTGTATATACTATTACAGCATGATCAGGAATAAGGAGCACATTTGCTCACAAGTTTGAAGACTGAGTTTTAATCCTATCTTGCCATTTACTCACCATGTGAGTGGCTACTCTCTGCCTTAGTTTTCCTTTCTGTAAAATAGGGATAATAATGTTTAATATTTATGAAGTGTATTCACCATATAAAGTCCTCAATGCAGCTCAGCACACAAATAGAGATGACAGATATCCCATGAATCTTACAGTCTAATTTCAATGGGAACTGTGTGTCTAAACTCCCTAGGCAACTTTGAAGATCTCAGCCTTAGGTCCCAATCCTGCAAATCCATTCAGTAGTTCAGAGCCATTATGCCCTCAGTGGGATTCTGCACAAGTTTAAGGACCTGCAGTGGCAGATTCCTTTGCAGGATCTGAGTCTGAAGGCAGATGCTGGTAAGACAAGATGCACTGGGAGAGCTAGAGAAAGATGTTAATTTAGATTTCTTTTTTTCCTCTTTCCTTCTCTCTCATTTCCTTTTATATTATGTTGGGCTGGAGATGGCATTTGATTAGCTTGATTTTTATCTTGTGAACTTCACGGAAGAAATATACTAGGCCTGGAAAGTATGAGATGCATCAGAGAAAAGAGCAGTGATTATATTAAGATATAAATCCAAAATATTTTAATTGCCAGATGAACCCAACAGTCTGTTAAAGTCTATAGCTAAGACTCATTCAGGATGATTTATACAGTGTGGCATGCCAGGGTATACCAAGGATTGACATTCCATATGAAGGACTGATAGACCCCCAGATAGTTTCTATCAGGGATAGAATTTTTTTTACAGTAAGACACCCACCTACAGGCTAATTCATTCCTGAAGTAACTCTGATAAGTCTCCTAAACCAGTGGAGTTACTCCAGAGATGAATATATCCCCTTATGTCTAATTTCAATAAATGAGACTGGCCTTTCATATATTGTGATGAACCATTTCAGTAGGTTTACTCAGCATTAACTATATCGGTCGACAAGGCAGATAGAATTGGGCTTGTGATGATTCAGATCTAATCCCTCAATATGAGCCTTTGTTCAGCCTGTTATAAATGAAAGGGCAGCTACAGCAATGCGACCTGGGTTTTGATTCTGCACCATGCTGTCTTTCCTTCTTGGCCATGTGTCCCTCTTCTCCTACTGTAAATGTGGCTATACAAATAATAGAGGGAGGTAAATTTACCCATTTTTTTTTTCATTTAATCATAGGTGTTTGGAAGTGAGGCGTATGTTCACCCTCACCTCTAAACATTAAACATTGGCCTAGGCTGCAGAGTTTGCTTCTGGACCCAGACTTTCCCAAAGTTTGGGGATTGTCCAGATCAGGGTTGCATAATAAACGTATGTACAAAACTTAGGAAAAGTCCTAAACCACATCAGTGAACATATGGAGCACCAAGAAGTCCAAGGGTTTAACTTTTCATTTACAGAATCAGAGGAGAAGGGCCACAGTATTAGTTTTACATCTTAACAAAATATATTTAAACCATAATCTGTTGTATTATTTAGGAGGCTAATTGATATGAAAGAAACATTGGTCCTGATTCTCCGCTCACTTACACCAGTGTAAATCAAGAGTAAATCTGCTGCAGTCAGTGGATTTACAACAATGTAAGTCAGAAGAAAATCAAGCCCATTATCTTTAAGATAAGGTCTTCTGACGTGAATGAACCCCAAAACAACCCTCAAACTGGACTCAGACAGGGAGCCTTAGTTCTGCTGTACTACAAAACTTCATAACTTCCTGGACATTATCTTAACCAAATATCTGAACTGCAAATGAATTGCACATATGTGACAACCTTGATAGCCTAACAGAGTGACAGAAGAGTGGAAAGCTTCCCAGAAATCTCCCTGAGGGAAAAGCAAGAATTGTCTAATATGGATAAATAGGTTAAAGCGATATCCCTATCTTGGATTTTCATAAATTTAGGATTGACAGGTTGAACGAGAAAGAAGTAGCCCTAAGCAGAAGCTTATATTTAGGGCAAGATGTCAACTGAGCTAAAAACAAGTTCAAAGCTGAGGCATATGATTTAATCAAGGAATCTGACAGACTCAGTGGAAACTTCTTTGATAAGAAGCTGAGAATAAAAGTGATAATGTCAATACATGGAGTTGATTTCTTTGCTTGGTCCAAGAAACAAAGTTTCCGACTAAATGGAAGAGTCAGAGCATTTTCAAAAACATTTCATCTGTCCAGTAGAAGACCAATATTTGGGTTCAAGGTTCTGAGATGCTTATAATTCAAATTGAGGGAATGTTGGTATTCATAAGCAATTCACTGAATTAACTGAAGAACCTAAGAAAGGAGGCAGGTCTTCTCCCACTGGAGCTTGTAGCCCACTATAGTGCCTTGTTTTTCCTGTTGAGGTTACTTGGTTCTGGATATGGATTGTTGGCATGGGTTAAACCATAACGTGAAGCAGGTGCTAGCAAACCATGATGAAAAACAGATAGGCTAAACTCAGAAGTAGAATCTGTGTGTAATTTGTTTTGTGTTCATCAAAGTCCTACAGGTAGATTGATTGTCCGCAAGAAAGATAAATGATATGCTGTAGTTAATTCAGGATTAGACTATTTCAGAGGTCTATTCTCATAGTCCTGTGGTATATGATGTTACTTCTTTGTACTCCATTGAAATGACTGTTTTATGTTATGGTTTTAGGATACCTAAGTGTGCATTATATGCAGTACTTAAGGAGTTAATATGCAGCTATGCACAAAATTCAGGGAGGTAAATTTATCATATGGGTTACCACTAACTCGTAGGTAGGCTTGGCAGAATTCAATTTTTATATTTTTATAATTTTGACAGATAATGTTAGTGTTTACTTTGAAGCATTTTTTTTAGTTTTAGTCAATTTAAATTTTCACAGTTGTTCAAAATTCTGGGTTTTAAGCATTTTTTATTATTTATTTAAATTTTCACAGTTGTGGGAATGTATGGAGGGTCAGATAATGTGTGGGGCTGACAATAATTTTTTAATTACAGTCGATGTTGAGATTGAAAAAGTTAAAGCTTTTACTGTAAAAACGCAAATTGTCAACATCACATGTCAAAATATACAAAGTAAAGATCCTTAAATCAAACAGTAATATTTTGTCAAGCAGGATTTTTCTCATTTGACCTATCTGTGAATATAGATGTTCATCGATAGAAATACTTTTTCGTTGGTTGTGTGTGTACGGTGAAATCAGCATTTACCGATAAAAATCTAATCCTTCCAAGCCTACTCATATGTGAACAATACTCATAGCATCTGCAAAATCATATAGATGAAAGGATAAAGAGGTTATGATTGGTCTTTCTTTGTTCACTATGAGTAAAGCTACGATTTTGTCACAGAGGTCGCAGAAGTCATGGAATCAATGACTTCAGCCTGTAGCAGCTGGGAGCTGCAGGGTCCCACCACCTCCCCCAACTTCAGCCAGAGGAGGCAGGGGCCCCTGAGTTCCAAGCTCCACAGGCAGTGCGGATACCCCACAGCATCCAGCCCCTGTGGACGGCAGGGGACCCCCACAGCTTCCAGCTGCCATGGGCGGCAGGAGTACACCACAGCTCCTGACCGCCTTGGGTGGTGGGAGGCTCTGACCCACCGTGGGCAATGGGGGGGACTCTGCAGTTCTTGGCTTGCCATTCCCCCCCCCACACACACACACAGCTCCCAGCTGCTGCAGGCACCAGGGGAGCCCACAGCTTGGAGCAGCAGAGGAGCAAGACCCTGTAGCTCCGAGCCCCCACAGGTGGTGGGGAGCCCCGGAGTTCCCAGCTGGCCCTGCAGCTGCCCAACACTCCCCATTTTGTCATGGATACATTTAGTAAAAGTCAGGGACAGGTCACGGGCTTCCATGAATTTTTCTTTATTGCCCTTGACCTATCTGTGACTTTTACTAAAAATATCTGTGACGAAATCTTAGCCTTAACTATGAGCTGTATACTCCAGGCCAAAGTGGTTGCTTTCTTTGTCTAGAGAAAATGGCCCTCTCTTCCTTCAGGAATTGACAAGATGGCTCATGACTCTTGGGGAAAAGCATAGGCCATAGAACTGAAATAACTAGATACACTGATGGTTTACTGCAGCCTTTCTGAAAAGAAAAAAAAAAAGAATGCTACCATTAAATGTTAAAAGATAACATTAGTTTTTCTTTTACATGTTTTATGATTGAGGGGAGAAGCTCATTGGTGTCTAAAATCTTCCAGAGCTGGCAGATAACTTACAAAGCTCTTTGAAGGCACTGCTACTCCAAGAAGAAGACAGAAACCATCAAGATAATTGTCTGATACAAGTCTTTTGTTAGAGTAATAGATTTTGTACTGTCATGATTCCTGAATTATAGCCATATGTACCGGTGAATGCTGAAACATGTAAATGGTAATTCATCATTAACTATGTATAAGAAACTAAATTATTCTTTTCAGTACTATTCTTGTATCTGAGACATGATACATTACATTATGCTGTAATTTATAGATGCACTGTGAATCAGTCAAAAAGTTGAATTGTTTTACAACACATACAGTTTAAAGTTTAGCCTTAGCTTCCCTTGTTCATTCAACTTTCCTTTAATTATAGTTTCCTTCCCCAGGGACAATTATTCACTGCAATGTCTGAGATGCAGAGCATCTGTTTTCCAAAATAGGAGGCGTAGTTTAAAATAGCAGTTTAGGACTGGCCCTGTAGGTCAGAACTATTCCTGTTGCTAACCCCCTGTGTAATCTGGAGGAAATCACCTACCATCTCTGTGCCTCTATTTACCTTTCTGTAAAAAAGTGGACAGGAAAAATCATCAATATTTTAATTGAATTTTTCCTCCCTCCTTTTTGGGTGAAAATATGAAATTTCTACTGAACGTTACTTCAAAATTTCTAACTTTGAAAATTTTCAGCTAGCTCTAATATAACCCCATGGAGTTAAATCATTTGTACATAAATACAATGGTGACCATTATGTGGTCAATTGTGCTCATGTTAGGCACGTATTAAGGGATAATTCAATTGCTGGTCATAGAAGGTTGCTATTTAATTAGAAAAGAGGAGGTCAAAATTCTGCATTCAATAATAGAAGGAAAAGACCTAGGAAAAGTCTACAAGAAAATGAAAGGTGGCTGCAAATACAATTTTGTGATTCAGCTATTGTTATTGACATTATAAGCACAACCATGTGCTGTACAAGCTATAATATACAGCCTGGTGGTCAAATAGATAGGATGATCAGCTGTTTATTTCAGTCAAAGTAATAGGAACAGACTTAATTCAAATCAGACACTGTGTATTGCAATATAAAGGCAGGGGGAGAAACAAGATAAGCATTTGTGCTCAGGAAACAAACCTTCTTAATTGATTTTCCTGGAAAAAGCTTTCTAGTCTCAGAAAAGTTTTCCCCAGCTTGATGTCCATTTCCAATGGCTTTGTCTCTCACTACATCTGTAAGACATAGACACTGTGTATTGTTTTATCTCCCAGGGAGGATATCCTTTCTTCTCGATGCAACTCTACCTCTAAATTACTTTAGAGTTCAGATTCCTGGAGTTGTAGTGGATATATGGCAAACTGGATTGCAATTTACAATAAACTATTTTCTGATACCACTTCTGTGATGTAACACTGAAAGTATGTTGCAGCATAGGCTGCTTTGCAGTAACACGATGAGAAAGGTTTATATTGTCTTGGCAAACTCTTCATTATCTATCATACAGAAAGTGCTATTGTGATTTTTTTTTCTTACATTACCATAGAAATGTTGAAAGTCACTCAATTAATTTGTGTTCCTATACTATGTTTTCTGATCTGTACTTTGGATCTGGCATTTTTTCTTCTGGTGCGAAATTGTAGTGTTTGGATGTACAACATTTTATTCTAATACCATTAAATGTGTGACTAGGTGCATTAGCTTTTCACTGCTCGAGATCTGAGTTCAAATCCGGGGCATAGATTGTTTGTGAAAATGAGTGGAGCTGGCTGAAGAGTATTTTGTTTTTTTAAGAAAAATGGGTTTTCATGAAAAAAAATTTTCTTGATTTTTTTTGTATTTTAGTTGAAAAATCAAGAACAATTTTTTTTTTATTATAGACTCATAGACTTTAAGGTCAGAAGGGACCAATATTATCATCTAGTCTGACCTCCTGCACAAAGCAGGCCACAGAATCCTACCCATCCACTTCTATAACAAACTTCTAACCTATGTCTGAGTTATTGAAGTCTTCAAATTGTGGTTTGAAGACCTCAAGCTGTGGAGAATCCACCAGCAAGTGACCCATGCCCCACGCTGCAAGAGGAAGGCGAAAAACCTCCAGGGCCTCTGCTAATCTGCCCCGGAGGAAAATTCCTTCCCGACCCCAAATATGGAGATCAGCTAAACCCTGAGCATGTGGGCAAGACTCACCAGCCAGCACTCATTTTTGGCTTATATATAAGAACATCATAATGGCCACACTGGGTCAGACAGTGGTCCATCTAGACCAGTATCCTGTCTTCTGACAGCAGTCATTGCCAGATGCTTCAAAGGAAATGAACAGAACAGGGAAATCATCAAGTGATCTATCTCCTGTTGTCCAGTCCCAGCATTTGTCAGTCCAAAGCCTAGGGCAGTGTTTCCCAAACTTGGGACACCACTTGTTTAGGGAAAGCCCCTGGTGGAACAGGCCGGTTTGTTTACCTGCCGCATCCACAGGTCCGTCTGATCACAGCTCCCACTGGCTGTGGTTCACTGCTCCAGGCCAATGGGGGCTGCGGGAAGAGATGGCCAGTACATCCCTTGGCCTGCACCACTTCCAGCAGCTCCCATTGGCCTGGAACAGCAGTCATGAGTGAAGGAAGAAAATGCCCCTCTGGGGCAGCATTCACAAAAAGAAAGAAAGCAAAGGAAGCTTTTCTATCTAAGCAGGAAGGAGCTCTCCTGAGATACATAGACACAAATGTTCATGGTGAACCTTCTGGCCCCAGTGAGGATGTGAGTGGTGAGGAGATGCCTGATCTTTCAGTTAGTCAGAGTGCAGGTGACTTGGCAGCTACTGCAGCATCCATACCTCCATCTCAAATGGATGTAACCATGCACCTTCCTGAAGAAAAGTGTAGATCAGAGAAGAGTGTGGTGGAGGTGCAAGAAACAGCTGCTGCTGCTGAGTTTAGTTCCTTAAGTCTAGATGATCCAGGACTATGGACCTACTTGAGCAGTAGCCTGAGGGACTTCCTTGTACTGCATGGGCCACAGCAAGTGAAAAACTTCATGTTCCCCAAAGACAATGAAAATAGAAGTTTCCATCCAACACATTACTGGCATGAAATACCCAATGGTGACAAATTGGAGAGGCCATGGCTTATGTACTCAAAAACCCAGAATGCTGCATACTGTTTTTGTTGCAAACTCTTCCAGTCTAATGTTCCAGCCACATTGGGTTCTACAGGAACAAAGGACTGGAAAAATCTGGCTGGAAATCTGGCATGCCATGAGAAAGGAGCAAATCACCAGAGAGCATTCCATAGGTGGAAAGAGCTTGAGATGAGACTGAGGTTAAAGGCCACCATTGATGATCAGCATCAAGAGAAGATTGCATCAGAGTCTCTTTAACTGCTGCAAAACGTTTCTGAAAAGGCTCATTGCCATTGTGAGAATGCTTGCTACCCAAACCTAGCACTGCGTTGGCACTTCAGATCGGCTGTATGTGCCAAACAATGGAAACTTCCTTAAAATTATGGAGCTGATGGCTGAGTTTGATGCTGTGCTCCAGGAGCATCTAAGAAGAGTCACCACCCAAGAAATGTACACATACCACTACCTTGGAAAAACAATTCAAAATGAGATCATACAGTTACTGGCCAGAAAAGTCAAACAGACGATTGTGGCAGATCTGAAGTCAGCAAGATATTACTCTGTTATTCTGGACTGCCCACCTGACAACAGCCATACGGAACAAATTACTTTAGTGGTGCATTTTGTAAAAACAACACAACCTAGTGAAAATGTCTCCACAATGGTGACTTTCAGAGACCATTTTCTAGAATTTATTGACATTGATGATACTACAGGAGCTGGTATGATAAATGTGCTTCTTAAAAAGCTAGAAGATACGGGAATTGTGATAGCTGACATGAGAGGTCAGGGCTACGATAATGGTGCCAACATGAGAAGTGTTAACTTAAAATTTTTGAAGAAGGCATTTTAAGTTTTTAGTTCTCCTATATTGGTGTAGGTAGAAGAGCAGTGCCTTGGGAGGAGTAGAACAGGAAGAAGACAGAATTGAGGCCTTTCAAAGTGTTGGTCCAAGCGAGGGGGCATGGGAGCAGGCATCATTTGAGCTCCCCGCCTCAGGTGCCAAAGTGTTGTAGGCTGGCCCTGTTCCACATCATTTATGAACATATTGAATAGAACTGGTCCCCTCACAGATCTCTGGGGGACACCACTATTTACCTCTCTCCATTCTGAAAACAGACCATTTATTCCAACCCTTTGTTTCCTGTCTTTTTAACTAGTTACTGATATATGAGCAGACCTTCCCTCTTATCCCATGACAGCTTACTTTAGTTAAGAGCCTTCGGTGAGGGACCTTATCAAAGGCTTTCTGAAAATCCAAGAACACTACATCCACTGCGACAGAGTCCCGTGGATATAGCACCTTATAGACTAATAGACATATTGGAGCATGAGCTTTCGTGGGTGAATACTCACTTCGTCAGACACATAGTGGAAATTTCCAAAGGCAGGTATAAATATGCCGGCAAGAATCAGTCTAGGTATAATGAGATTAGTTCAGTCAGGGAGGATGAGGCCCTCTTCTAGCAGTTGAGGTGTGAACACCAAAGGAGGAGAAACTGCTTTTGTAGTTGGCAAGCCATTCACAGTCTTGTTTAATCCTGAGCTGATGGTGTCAAATTTGCAAATGAACTGAAGCTCGCAGTTTCTCTTTGAAGTCTGGTCCTGAAGTTTTTTTGCTGCAGGATGGCTACCTTTAAATCTGCTATTGTGTGTCCAGGGAGGTTGAAGTGTTCTCCTACAGGTTTTTGTATATTGCCATTCCTAATATCTGACTTGTGTCCATTTATCCTTTTACGTAGGGATTGTCCAGTTTGGCCAATGTACATAGCAGAGGGGCATTGCTGGCACATGATGGCGTATATTACATTGGTGGACCGTGCAGGTGAATGAACCGGTGATATTGTGGCTGATCTGGTTAGGTCCTGTGATGGTGTCGCTGGTGTAAATATGTTGGCAGAGTTGGCATTGAGCTTTGTTGCATGGATTGGTTCCTGAGTTAGTTACTGTGGTGCTGTGTGTGGTTGCTGGTGAGAATATGCTTAAGGTTGGCGGGTTGTCTGTGGGCGAGGACTGGCCTGCCTTCCAAGGCCTGTGAAAGCGAGGGATCATTGTCCAGGATAGGTTGTAGATCACTGATAATGTGTTGCAGAGGTTTTAGCTGAGGACTGTAGGGGATGGCCAGTGGAGTTCTGTTGGTTTCTTTCTTGGGCTTGTCTTGCAGCAGGAGGCTTCTGGGTAAATGTCTGGCTCTGTTGATTTGTTTCCTTATTTCCTCGTGCAGGTATCATAGTTTTGAGAATGTTTGGTGAAGATCCTCTAGGTGTTGGTCTCTGCTGCACATCCCTCGGCCCACGCTGCTTCCTGCAGCCCCCATTGGCCTGGAGCAGCGAAACCTGCAGCAGGTAAACAAACTGGCCCGGTGCTTACCCTGGCAAGCCGTGTGCCAAAGGTTGCCGACCCCTGCACTAATCCAAAGTCACACACAAAGAGACATTATTAAGACCAGGATTTAGCATAAAAGAGATCCTGAAGTCCAATCCTATATATACACACCTAAAAGCAGAGCTTTCCTAGGGATAGCATACTTTTTTTAAAATGCACTTTGTTTTTAGTCTTTTAATTTGAATATTTAAAATATCTATAATATAAACAGGCCTCTGTTTTCAGCCAGTCTCAGGCAAAGTGAAAAGATTTTTCTACCATAACAGAGGCCCTACAGGCAACTTTAAAATATACATCCTTTTCAGCCTCTCGACAGGCTACAGCTGAGTTACAGTGACTGGGAAGAAGGCGGTGGGATGGCTACTTTCAGTGACATGTTCCATAATAGCATATGCCTGATGATTGGACAGCTCACTTCATTGTTCATCATTTCTAACCCTTAATACAAATGAAGATCTGAGCTTTTAAACAATCAAAGGTTAAAGACGATGACAGCCATTCATGTGGTCTCATTATATTACGTTGGTTGTAGTACATCTGAGATATTTATAACCTTGGTTCATAAAGTTGGAATTTCAGTAAATGAGTTCCCTCTTCAAAGGTTAAATATGTATGTCCTTATTTTCTGTCTGTAACAGTCTGCAGTTATGAACACATACTAACTAAAGAATGATGGTGGCAAGTATCATAATATAAATAAGAGTTTGGAGTTAGCCTAGCAGCTCCTAAAGGCAACAACTGAGGTTTCTCCCCAGGCAACCCACTTCCCCTTACTATCATGTTGATTTTCGTGGTGGCTTATTTTTTATGCCATACTTTAAATCATTAGAGAATTTTTATATATTTACCCCTGAACAGTATGAGTGTGCAGAACCCAGTACAGGGCCAGATCCTTAGTTGGTGTAAACTAACGTAGTTCCTGTGGCCTATCCCGCTTCCCGCAGCTCCTGTTGGCCAGGAACGGCAAACCACGGCCACTGGGATCTGCGGGCGGCCATGCTTGTGGACGGGCAATGTAAACAAACTGTCTCATGATCGGCCAGCGGATTACCCTGACAGGCTGCAGTTTGCCCATCACTGTTCTAGGAGAATGTAGTGCTCATTGTATTCCAGGGTCCCTGGAATTTAGTCCTGGATTTAGTCTGCAGAAGAGAAGAATGGGGGGGGATTTGAGGGATTTGATAGCTGTTTCAACTACCTGAAAAGAGGGTTCCAAAGAGGATGGATCTAGACTGTTCTCAGTGGTAGCAGATGACAGAACAAGGAGTAATGGTCTCAAGTTGCAGTGGGGGAGTTTTAGATTGGATATTAGGAAAAACTATTTCACTAGGAGGGTGGTGAAGCACTGGAATGGGTTACCTAGGGAGGTGGTGGAATCTCCATCCTTAGAGGTTTTTAGATGGGCATTGGTCCTGCTTCGAGCAGGGGGTTGGACAACATAACCTCCTGAGGTCTCTTCCAGCCCTGATATTCTATGATTCTATACCACTGATATGAAAAACACAGAGAAAACTATTCTTACCATAGTTTAAGTATTAGAATGTAGAATAACAAGGCCAGATCCGAATGCCAATGAAAAGATTCCCATTGACTTTGATGGGTTTTGGATCAGGATCTTAACAAATATTTGTCAGCATATATAAGACATCTATGTGTTCACTTTAGTTTGTTGCACAGCACCAGAATGACACCTAAGCACGTCAGTAGCTTTACTGGACATTATGAGAGTGTTAATATGTAACTGGAGGAGAGTGAAAATAAATTGTAGCAAAAAAAAATGCCCCAAAATAGTATGTGATCAAGTAATTAAAGGCTCTATTGTAATAGAAAGGGCAGCTGGCAGGACATTCTATGTGAAGGCTCCAGGACTCTGGAACTCATTCCATTCCCCCATGCTCACCTTCTCTTAATCCAAAATAGCCCAGATTTGGTAATCTTTCAGATGAACTGCAAAAGACACATTTGATTGAGTTTTTGAAGAAGGCTGAGAGTCTACTCCCCACAACAAGGAAGGGACAGAAAGGAATCATGGTAGGTGACTGGCTGGCCAAGTTCCTCTTGAATTGGTTATTTTAATGTTGCTGAGATGTAATGATATTGTTATGGTGTGTTAAAATGCCTAAAGCCTTGGATAGGCCTATTTATAGTTATTTAAATTTAAATAAATAAATAATAAATATGTTCAGTGGAGCAGAGTTAAAGATATGTGTAAATTAAGTTTTGAGTCCTAAATTGTTAAAAAAAATTAATGTTCTTATAGTATGACTTTTTAAATTGAATTTTAGTCTTATGTTGAAATTAGAAAGGTAAAGAGGTAAGATGTTAGCTGTTAAAACCCTCTTGTTGGATGCTCCATTTCAACCAGACCTCTATTTCTCTATGCTATGGAAAGGATATCAAAGGAGGAAAGGTTCAAAATGTTGCTTAGAAGAAAAGACTGTAGGTTTGAGTTCATTGTGATTTCTAAGCATCTAAAGAGAAGATATGAGTACCAAAGGACATGACTTATCCTATCAACAAGGGAAACTATATAATATGTGATAATGATTTGAAGTTTAGGCTTAAGTCTTATAATACTGTGAAGGACTCTGAAACATATTGTTGTGTTAGACATATTGTCATGTCAAAATCTTACCAAATAAGCCATTAAAGCAACACTCAGAGCATCAAGACATCTTGGGGTTACGTGGCGATTTTGTTTATCCCTTGTTTTTTGGTCTGAGAGCTTGTGGATTCCTCTTTTAGCAGTATAAACTGGTGGTCAGCTCCATTAAGAATCTTGTCCTATTTGTACAAAAGAAGCAAGTACTAGTATTCATGATGTTTCAGACTTCCAGGTTTGTCTCTAAAATGTGTAGAGTATAAATGCCCAGGTCAACCCAGACTTCCCCAAACTAAACTAGAAGTTTTTCAAGCTCAGTGCTATTTTCTTCAGGTTAATCTTGGAGATTAGTTTATTTCTGTTTCCATCATCTGCGAACTATCCCATGATGTCTCCATTCATGGCTTCAAAGAGAAAAACATGGCAAGATACTCAAGATCACTAAGCTTACTTAGTTAAATGTGTGCAGTCTTATGGTGTAATTCAGTGCAGAAAGTGGTCCTTTCCATGCAGGTTAGGTACCCTTCATCTACTACATGCCCCTTACAAACTGAAGTATTATCCAGGAGGTAGGTGTGTGTTTCACCTAGAAATGGGCCTGAACCAAATCCTTGTATCCAGATGTCCCTGACTCTTAGGGAAATTTGGATCTGGATTAAAGCCTTGAGGTTCAGGCTCATCCTTAGGTCTGGAGGATAGGTCCATCAATGGCTATTAGCCAGATGAGCAGGGATAGTGTTTCTAGCCTCTGTTTGCCAGAAGCTGGGAATGGGTGACAGGGGATGGATCACTTGATGATTACCTGTTCTCTTCATTCCCTCTAGATCACCTGGAATTGGCCACTGTCGGTAGACAGGATACTGGGCTAGATGGACCTTTGAACTGACCCA
This sequence comes from Chelonoidis abingdonii, assembly GCF_003597395.2. NCBI lineage: Eukaryota > Metazoa > Chordata > Testudines > Testudinidae > Chelonoidis > Chelonoidis abingdonii. The sequence continues at coordinate 76,538,849 of NC_133777.1, forward strand.
GTATGGCCATTCTTATGTCCATGTTGCTCTATGACTGCATTCCCTACCTTCCCCTCCGATGTCTATTTGGACATCCTCAAACCTGAGAACCAAACTGAACTTCTCCCAGTATTTCTTCCAAACTGCCAACTGCTCACTCCCTTGTGCCCACTGCTCCTGACTTGACTGCCTCAAAGTAGGGCCAGGTTCAGTCAGGCAGTGATATTGTAGCTATCATTCAGCTAAACCTAATACAAAAGAGCAAGATTCTCCAGATGCAGTCAGTGAGCATATCTAGGTAGCAAACCTGTGGCTTTCATATCAGCATAAACGTACTGTCAGAATCTCTGAAGAATACCTCTCATTGATTTCTAGTGCACAAAATATAGATTAGTAGATTTTTAAGGCTAGGAGATACCATTCTGACCATCTAGCCTGACCTCCTGAATAGCACAGGCCATAGAATTTCACCAAGTGATTCCTGAGTCAAGTCCGCAAATTCTGGCTGAGGTAGAGCACATCTTTTAGAAAGACATCCAGTCTTGATATCTGTTGCATCGGACAAAATAATTCATTAGTATTTCGGGGGGGGGAGGGTGTTAGCATCAGACTTGCTGTCAGTATCGGGTGTACTCAGCATATTTTCATCATGGTGGTGTATGGACAAACACCAATCCCTCCAGACTTCACTGCACATATTTTGTACTTTTGTTTTTCTGAGTCTGGAAATTAGGGATGAATAATGATCTCCCAATTGCCCTTCACAATCATGATATAGCCTGAGAAGTTAATAAGCCACCTCAGCAGCCCCCCCGCTTCTCTGTACAGACATTTTTTGCCACATGGGTGAGCACAAAGAAATAATCAGATAGGAGATTTTTCTTCTAAATTAGGCCTCTTGTTTGTAAACTGAAAGAGTGCTAATGCAGTTCAAACTCAGCTGTGTACCACATACGCACACTCAGCTCAGGAGTATTATAAAGAGTGGGAGAATAGAAGGTTTTGTTCTATTCTTTGGTCTCTTTTTATATGAGAGAGCCATTCATTCAATCCCTACGCTTCTCTCTCTCTGCTCTCTCGGTCTATTTCGCTCCATAATGCCAGCATTAGCTGCAAGCTGCTAGCTGTAAAAGTGCTTTGATGTTGACCCCTCACTGCCACTGACAGACCCTCATTGGTGGGTGAGTAGCGGAGCAATAAGGGCATGTGTGGGAGAGAAGAGGATGAAAGCCTGGACAGCTAGGAAGGGATAATATGAACAGATTCCTGCCTGTTCACTTAGTTTCTTTTTTTTTTTTTAAACTGGGTCTTCTGATTACAGAGGTTATGAACCAGTAAAACTTCAGAAATGACCACAGAAAGCATGCCATACATGAAGAATCAGATAATTGTTCCGGCTCTAGTCTGGTAAAATTAAATCAAGCCACAAAGCAGGCAAGGGAGCACGGGGAAACTGAAAACATTTTTCCCAGCCAATGCATTGAAATGAGGTTTTAAAATCAAGAGATACAGCGTCCTCCTCTGCAACACCACTTGGGGAATGTGGTGTTGGGGGCGGCGGGGGGGTGGGGGCAGGAATACCGGTTCATGTGTGTCAGGGATGTTGTTCGTTGTCTTGTGCTAGGCATAAAACTCACAAGGTCCGTAATGCGCAAATGCACTAGAAGGGCAAAAGGGTGTGTTGAATCTCCCCCCATATCCACATTCTTGTGTAGAAGGAAGGAGGGAAGCTACTGCTCACAACCTCTGAGCACAACAAGTAGCTGGCTTGCACTGTCAGCAGCGCTCCACCCCTCAAATGGGCCAAACTGGGTGGTTGAGCACATGGCCACCTGTGCCCCTCCTAGCAACTGGAGGGTCATGCTGCGCCTTTTATAAAGCTATAGCCACTAGCGCTACTGAGCATGCTCCACCCAGAACCCGGGAAAGTATTTTTCCTGCCTTTGTCCTATTGAGGCATGATGTCTTTAGTCACTTCAACTTTGTACTCCCACTTCACCTCTACACCCCTGCTACGGCGGCTCTGGCTGTCATAGTCATAATTAAACCCTAAGGCTTGACATGAAATGGATAGGAATTTCAAGATTAAAGCTGATGATCTGTTGTGAACTCCTGCCTTAAAAGGGAAAGAAAGCGGAACATTCCCACAAGCTGGTAGGAGAAACATTGTGTTGGCTGAGTCTTAGAGGAGGGGATGGCCCCAAATGGAGTGAATTGTTGGTAGTTTGCCCCAGCAGTGCATTTTGCCTTGAGCAGCAGAATTTTAAATGTGTTTTACTTGTTTGGGACACGCAGCCTTCTACTTGCAGGCCTCTGGTTCAAGTCTGGGCCAAGCAATTGGTGGCTTGATTTTGTTGCCAAGTTGTGACGGTTCACAAGCCTGAGCAAAATGAACTAGTTTTTGGCAAAAAAGTGTCCATTTGGGTTAAAAGATATCCATGTCACAAAATCACCACAAATTGCATTAAATAGCAATCTTACCAGCAGTCTCAACTCTTCTCTCTGACTCCAGGCCAAGATAGATGCTGACTCTGATGCATCTTGTGTTGCATTTCAAAAGATTTCAGTACAGGGCTCCCAGTCAAGCAACTCTTAACAGCCCTAATCCACTAAAAAGAAAAAAGTCTTTCATAGACCATTAAAAAGATGCAAGTTTCATATAAAATGGATATTATGGGTTTAGCCCCTTATGGAGAAGTTCTGTAAAATGTATTAAATGATGATAACCTTCTACAGAATTTATAAACCCACTTTTTGAATTCTGTATCAGGGAAATAATTATCTAGTCAACCCTACCGTTGTTTGGGAGTCATTTATATAGCATCCTAGTCACTTGATGCTAATTAAATGTTATCGGACTTTTCCTATAAAGGGTCTTTATCCAGTTAAAGTGGTTTTAAAAACTGTAAATGTTAGAGCTGATCAAAAATGTTCCACCTGAACTTTGTTCAGTGGAAAATGTCTTTTCAAACAAAACAAAAATTACTTGATGTTTTGGCCACATTTTTCATTTTCCAGCGAAAATTTTAAAAACTGCATTTTGTTTCAGTAGGGGAAAAGCTAATTTTTTTTCTTTTTATAAGGGAGAAAAAATTACAAAGGTAAGAGAGAGAGTCCTCCCCGCCCCCACACACAAATGGAAAACAATTCAACATTTTTTGAAGGGAATGATTTTTTTCATAAAAAAGTGAGATAGATATTTCACAGAAAAATTAGAACCAATTAAAACACTTTAATATCTTGCAAGCTTTTGGTGTTTTTTTTTAAAACCAGTTCTAGTAAACATGTAGTATCTGAAAGAGTTAGGCCAGTCATCATGACTTTAAAGATTGGCCTTAACTATATATGGAAGCTGTTTTGCAAGCCAACTGTGTTTCCAGCCAGAAGCTCGATAAGTTATACTGTTTCTAACGGAATACCTTCTCCATTCTTCTGCCAGTGACGATCCTTCTCCTTTGATTGACATCAGCTCATTTTTGATTAATAGCTTTGCTGATGTTATCTTTTAAGTCTCTCTGTCGCTCTGATTGGCCTCTAGTATGTTGCTAAGCAGCCTTAGAATTTGTTCCATCCCCATTTGGTGTGAACTCCACTAAGCACAACATTGGCAGAGTCAGCAGTGTTCTTTCTGCGGTCATTGAGGGGAGCAGGTCTTCATGGGGAAGCAGCAGGAGCTCACAGGCTACATTCCACAGCTGCGAAGAGGGGATGTTTGAATCTGGATTAAGCTCCTTGACAGCTGAGTTGCAGGTGTCTATATAGCATCTGCACTATGAACTGGGCCCATGATTGTAAAAAACGTTCCTTTCTCTAGTGTTTTCAATTAACCACACCTCAGGGGATCTGGATAGGCAGTTGGAGTCTCCATTGTAAAAGATTAAAAAAATATATTTGCCAGAGGTATGGCAGCTGTTTTGGTAGGTACTTTGTATTCTGTCTATCCGTGGGCTCCTGGAATCCTTACTGTTCCCTGATGTATCATTTCACTCCAGTGAAAATCACAAACGATAACTTAGGAGGCAGTAAAATTACAGGGGTCACAGAGTACCCCGGTATGCTTGAAATCAGGTCAGTAACCTCACACAGCTGGCCCTCTCGTTGATAACTCTCTTTGTCCCTCTTCTCCTGCCCACCTTTCACTCTATACCTCAACTATTTAAAAAAAAAAAAAAAGCCAAATTCTCTGGAGCCAAAAAGAGGAACTGCAGTTGCACCAGACAGACTGGGCAGTACCATTAGAGCTGGACTACATAATAACCCATGGACTTCTGCTAATTCTGGGCCTGATCCTGCCAGGTGGTCAGCACTGCCTGTGAGCTCTGAGAGGTGTGAGCCACCACTGAAGCTGAATGAATGTTGTAGGCACTCAGTACCTCGCAGACTTCATCTCACTTTGACTAAAGGTAAATACTCTGTGATAAATGGGTGTAGCTGCTTTAATGGCTCCCCAGTTCTATTTACCTAATGATAATGAACAATGAGGCTTTGCACTTCTATAGTGCATTTCACCCAAGAATCTCAAGTAAAAGGTACAGCCAACCCCTGTTCTTACACTCCTCACAAATTGTAGGAAACATTGCATTACATCCACAAAATGATGCAATCTCATTAGAAGAATACACATAGCTTCACTGTCTTTGTTTTCACATGACTGCACAATGGCTAAAGGGGAGAAATTGAGTGATATGGAGTGTGTCCATTGAGATGGAGTCCAGGAAAGGAATGACATCCCCTCCCCCCCAACCAAAGGTTGGGGAAGTTTTCAAATTTGTTTGCCTTTCTCCACTGCCAGTACTTTAAGCCTTCCATTTCCCACCTGCCAGGCTTCATCCTGCCCCCTCTAAAGTCAAAGTGAGAAGGGCCTGCTTCTTCACTAGAGTAAATGATGCTTTGATGAAAAAATCCATCATCACTCTTTAAGAATATTATATAACACACGTGGTTTGATATCTCCAAGCCAAAAATTAAAGGGATATGTGTGTGTGTGTGTGTGTGTATTGTATGAACACTCATGTGGGTAAGTGGGTCGATGGGTGGCTGTATGTATATATAGATTTACATAAAGTGGCAAGGGTAGATTTTTGCGTGCCTTGATTACATCAGAGCATGAAACATGTACTGACCCCAGATTGTAATAGCACAATCCGTTCCACCCCTGACCCCGCAAAAAAAAAAAAAAAAAAAAAAGAGGACTGTACTTGGTTCATCCAAGTATCGCACCACTAGCATCTCTCCTGCTGCTGGGAGATTTGTCATCATCTTCTCCATCACTCGTGAAGGGGACAGAGCACTCTACTTTCAGCTGGACAGGGGTGACCAGGACTCAGCAAGGGCATAAAGGCTCTTCAGTCTCTTACCCTGTAAGCTTGGCTGGGGGGTGTTAATGAGGAAGCCACCATTCCCAGGGATCTTTGCTTTACTATGAGGTACATTCAGCAGTTTCTCAGGTGGTTTTCCCTGGTTATGTAAGTGGGAGCTGAGTGCATTCTCAAGACTTCATTGGCTCCACAAACGGGAATCTCAAGAAAATGTCAGAGTGTTGCTCACACTGCCAGAGTAGGAGTCCACAACTAGTCCAGAGCTCAGCACACCCATGGAGTACTTACCCTACCCACAAAGCAAGGAAGCAGCCATGTGCTCTG